>NC_087163.1:11070000-11673887 GCF_035594125.1 Scylla paramamosain
AAACTCTGTATTTTCACTTTCCTATGACTTGAATTCCTTCATGAGGGAGGTTTCAAGACACTTATCTTTCTATTTTTTACTATCGCTTTGAACCCTTTTTATGGGACTGGCATTTCAGTGTTTTTTTTTTTTTTTTTATTGGATTTTTTGTTGCCCTTGGCCAGTGTCCCTCTTCCCCTCCTACATAAAAAAAAACAGCACCAGTAGTAGTAGTAGTAGTAGTAGTAGTAGTAGTAGTAGTAGTAGTAGTAGTAGTTGTTGTTGTATTAGTAGTAGTAGTAGTAGTAGTAGTAGTTAGTAGTAATATTAGTAGTAGTAGTTAGTAGTAGCAGTAGTTAGTAGTACTAGTAGTAGTTAGTAATACTAGTAGTAGTTAGCTAGTAGTACTAGTAATAGTTAGTAGTAATAGTAGTAGTAGTTGTTGTTGTTGTTGCAACAGCGAAGAAAAGAAGTAAAGGAGTGGAGAAAGCATTAAAAAGTGACAATAACGGTCAATACTGTTTAAATATGGAACAGCAGTAGACACATACGCAGGCGCGCGCACACATACACACACACACACACACACACACACACACACACACACACACACTCATACATGAGTCATTTAGTGCAGAATCTAAATTAATTAAATAAGGGAGAAAGAATTACATATGAGAGAAAATAGAGAAAAACGATTCACATTAATACACTAGACTGTTGACTTGACATAAATCTGTAATGATAAGAGGATAGCAAAAAAATTCAAATAGGATGTATTTGGCAAGTATGACAGAATTTAAGCCATTTTTTGACATTGTTATAGGAAGAAAAAAAAAAAAAGAATGATCAGTACAATTAAAAGGGGATTATGATCCGAAGAAAGAGGGGTCAGTACTTAAGTGTATTTAAAAAAAAAATATGCAAGTGAACTTGCGTAAGACGGAACGAAAGAAAAGTGGGAAATCAGTGGGAATAGAAAGGGGATATAGAAATTAAGGAAGTAGATGGAAGCAATTGGATCAGATAAGATATTAGGACATATTGCAAAGAGTTTTAAACAACGTCTGTTCCAGACTGTCACGAACTCTCAAAATTTTCCACGCCTGCGAAGGAGTTCTAGATTCTTTCACTCGTACCAGAACGCAAGGATAGTTCATAACAACGTATAACTCTATGTATAAATCCCAATAATCACAATACCGACACCAGCACAACAATATTATTGGTACCATAATCCTTCACCTCAGCACTGGGACCATTAGAACAGCACATATAAAAGATACAATATAATGGAAAAACTTATAAGTCTTAACGTGAGTCCACCACTTGTTCTATGGATACGCGAGTTTTTGGTAGGTAGGGTGCAATATGTAAAGCTTAAGGACCAGATCTCTGACTCAATTGTAACAAACACAGGTGCGCCCCAGGGTTGCGTATTGTCACCACTACTGTTTTCTCTTTATACAAATGATTGTAGAAGTCAAAATGAGTGTACTATGATATTCAAATATGCAGATGACACTGCCATTGTCTCTCTCTGTGTAAATAATGATGTTATTTATAGAGAAGAAATTAACAATTTTAGTACATGGTGCAGGGATAATTTTTTAGAATTAAACGTTAACAAAACTAAGGAGATGATTATTGATTTTAGTAAGACTCCCGTACAACATGAACCGTTGGAAATCAATGATGAAACTGTTGAAGTAGTAGAAGAATACAAATACTTAGGAACGATCATAGACAATAAACTCAACTTTTCCTCTCACATAGATAAAATATATAAGAAGGCAAACTCAAGGATGTTTTTTGTTAGGAAACTATGCAAGTTAAAAGTTGGTAGTAAGATAATGGATTTGTTCTACAGTAGTATACTACAATCAGTTTTTTCATTTGCTATATGTTGCTGGTATGGAAATAGTACTGTGGAATCTAAAGGTAAACTAAGCAAGATAATAAAGAAATGTAGCCGATTAAAAGTAAAAAATACAAAACCATTGTTGGAACTGTATAAACGAGCGGTTATTCAGAGAAGCAATATCATAATAAAAGACCCCAGTCACCCATTGCACACATGTTACAAATTGTTACCATCTGGCAGAAGATGGAGATCTGTGCAGGGCCGAACATCTCGGTATAGGGAGTCGTATGTTCCATCTAGTATCAGGATATTGAATGGGAATCAACAGTTGTAAAAGAAGGCAGCACTCAGGGACATCAGCAATACTTTTAATGTTTTTAATATTTTAATGTGTTCTATTTTTGATAGTTTATGATTGAGAATTTAATAGATGTAACTGATAGTTTTAAGAATTTTTATACTTCTATATTTCTCTTTTATACTTTGGCAAGCACAAGACAAATTCTCTGTAAGAGCAATAAAGTATTATTATTATTATTATTATTATTAATCAACTCCATGCAAAAGATACAATATCATCAACTCAATACAAAAGATACACTATAATCAACTCAATACCCCAGCACTCCACATACATATCAAAACACCGCCATACCATACATACAAGCAACTTCCCCTCAGTAATACACCACCAACTCCACACATTTCCACATCATACATATAAAATCAAGCCGGGAGTCACTGGAGCCTTACCCAACGCTGTACCACTCACTTCACACCGTCTACCGTGCCTCTCTTCCCCTCTTTATTCCTGAACGGAGCAACCCGTTCCACTCGCCGAATATAGCACTCGCACTGACTGAAAGCAAGGGCACTAAGTCCTCTTATGCCCGCAAAACAAGGAATAATTAACCGAAAATAAACATAGAAACGCACACACAAATACCCAGGCGACGGCCGCTACCGCGTTACCGGCTGTGGGGAGTATCTTGACTTGCGTAAGCCTGCTAGGTGACTGTTGGTGAGGTGGGAGGGTCGTCCAAAGTCGGATCGGAAACGAATCCACTGGGTCTCGAGTCATTGCATACTTCTCCGAGGCTTCTCTCCACCCAACACTGTTCCGGCTCAGGTCTAAAACATTTGAGATAAGTGGTTACTTCCCGTACCTTGACCCAACAGCAAATACTAGTAAAGAGTCGTACATTTAGTAATGACACAGACAATATATCACAAATATATCGGAATATAAATGAAAAAAAAATCGTATCGTGAATATCTTTAAAAATGACTAACAAAATGTAAACAGTATAGATGTATACTAATACTACCTCACTAATTTTTAAAAAGTAATACCCAAAAAATGTGACAAAAAATCAAGAAACAAGAGACAAAATATGTAGGATGAGAGGGAATGAATAGCAGAAGCAATCAGAAACTGGAAAAGAAAAAAAAATATTCTAGAGTGCCGGATATCAAACTAGAAAAGGTCGGACTCTCTCTCTCTCTCTCTCTCTCTCTCTCTCTCTCTCTCTCTCTCTCTCTCTCTGTGTGTGTGTGTGTGTGTGTGTGTGTGTGTGTATATATATATATATATATATATATATATATATATATATATATATATATATATATATATATATATATATATATATATATATATATATATATATATTATATCCTATCTAATCATTCAGACTAACGTCCTATTGTTTAAATTTTCTGCCTATCTAAAGTTTTTAATTTATCCTCAACAAGATTCTTAAACATCTTTCACTTCACATCCTTCTATCTGATCGCCAGTATGGGTTCCGTTAAGGATGCTCTACTGGTGATCTGGCATTCCTTACTGAGTGTTGGTCATCATCTTTTAGAGATTTTGGTGAAACTTTTGCTGTTGCCTATCAAAAGCTTTTGATAGAGTCTGGCACAAAGCTTTGATTTCAAAACTATTCTTCTAAGGCTTCTATCATTCTCTCTAACTTCATCTCAAGTTTCTTTTCTGACCGTTCTATTGCTGCTGTGGTAGACGGTCACTGTTCTTCTCCTAAATCTATTAGCAGTGGTATTCCTCAGGGTTCTGTCCTGTCACCCACTCTCTTCCTATTATTCATCAATGATCATCTAAACCAAATTTCTTGTCCTATCCACTCCTACGCTGATGATACCAGCTTGCACTTTTCCACGTCTTTTCATAGACGTCCAACCCTTCAGGAGGTAAACAGTTCACGCAGGGAAGCCACAGAACGCCTGGCTTCTGATCTCTTTAAAATCTCTGATTGGGGCAGAGCAAACTTGCTCAATACCTCAAAAACTCAATTCCTCCATCACATACACACACACACACACACACACACACACACACACACACACACACACACACACACACACACACATTTTCTCTCTCCCTTATCTATTTCAAGTTTAAAGGAAGATAAAACACACGCTACTTCATTCGTCTTCCTCCTCCTCCTCCTCGCAACACAACAGCAACATCAAAGCTTAGACTATTTTGTATGTTTTCAATTATTTTAATTCCTGCTATCCCATTCAAATTTCTTCAGAATCCACAAACCCACTTAAATAGTCACCCTGTATGACACGTTTCTTTAATGTCATTTGTTCACCACCATAATGTAACTATATAGTGCCAATTCTGCCATATTTCTCTCTACCATTAGATACTGTTCAAGTTCTTACACATTATCATGTTTCATTTACACCTTTTCCTGCTTTTACAACTGCTGACGTTTCTACTGAGTCAGATCCTTAATTCATAATTTATGAAACCCATCGGTAATGATACGGTATATTCTATATGTTTTCCATTGTATGACATGATTTAATATGATGATGAATTGTGGGAACTATTTCACCCATTCACTCACCCAACTGTCTCCCATCTAACACATAATCACCGAGAGCAACGCTAAATATAATCATAAAAAGAATAATAACTTAGCTGTGGAGTACGTGGTTAGGGGTTAGTGACGGTTGGTGGTGAATTGTAGTCGCCGGTTTCCAAGCTAGCGGCTGGCCGTGTTTCGTAGCTAAGATATCTTCCTTGAGACATCCAATGGTTCCGAGCTTCTAAGTTCTTTTTAACTTTGCAAATTTAACTACATGAATCTGGTAGAGTGATAAGAATGCGTCTTAAAAGGACTTGTTATGTTGGTGGCAAGCGGACGACTGCTGCTGAGACAGGCAGACTCTCTGCCCCCTGGCTTCCTTGTCACGTCATTGAACAAAAGCTGTACACATTTTGCATATTTCTACCTTCTATTTTGTTTACTTTAATAAATAATACTTAGTTTGCACTAGATTAACCTAAATTACCCTTTAATATGACTTTACAATTAATATAAAAGTCACAGCACAACCCAATAATGTATTGATATTGTGCGTGATACAAGTGGAAATTTTCACATCCTGGGGTCGGCCATCTCCTGAATCTATATTCAGGTCATATGACCACTTAAGATTAAATTCCTCCATCTCTCCCGCGACCTTTAAGACGCTAGTCGGGGTGGCCTGCTCCGCCCTTCTGTATCTGTTCTCTCCCAAACCTAGGGCAATCCTTCGGGTCTAGTGACCTTAACATGGTTGATCAGGGTAGGCTCGGGAGAGTACTCCAGCAGAATTAGTTTATTTATAGTTCTGAGAGTACTTTATCCTTTTACCATGACGTTAGCCATTCTAATAATAGCATTCTCATCAGGATACGATTTTAATATCCTAGCTTAAGGGCAAGTGGAACGATTCTGCTCTGTTTTTAATAGGACAATGTCATTTTCCTTAAAAGAAAATACGTTCTGGGCTTGTTGAGCGCCATAAAAGTTTTTCACAAAGACTGAGGAAATATTCTATCATTTCTCCCCACCTCTGTAACAATTTGTTTTATTGATGATTGCTTTCTTTCAAATACTGAGACCCATCATTTATGGTAGGGTCTAGGATATGATCCTCCACGTTGATGGATGGGAGTGGTTCTAATTGTCTCCCATATAAGAGATGAGATGGCGTTATTGTCTCAAAATGTACAGCAGTGTCGTCTAAGCAGGTTAGAGATCAGTTTTTGACTCTGCTCTAAGTTTCCGCTACTACCGTTCTTAATTCTTTGAGATTCAATTTTGATCGATGTAGCGTTTTCTTTAGACAATTTTTGATTAGCCCTCTATAATTTTTTCTGTGAAACCGTTCGTAACACTGCCTTATCGCGCGAAAAATAACCGTCCTCGGCTATAATACACGCACTCAACTCAGGCACGCTAGCTAGCTAAACACATCATAACAAGACCATGGCAAATACAGATACATAATCAGCAAATTACAAATGACATCAGATACAAATTATATTAGCATATGTTACACTCAAACACATAATCCTCCTCCTACCATAGGTAACACCCTTATAGCAGCGCCTCATCCTTGGTCCCGAGGTGTGTTTCCTTCACATGGTGGCAGCGGTAGTTGGCTGGGCTTCACTCGCATCTGCTACACAGCGTCTCTTCACTCGTGCCCCGAACGTCGCCTCCGAGGATCAGGACACCGCTTCATCGCGTGTCGTCCATCCCTCCACTAGGAGCTCCACGCACGCTGCAGCTGGCCGACAGGGTACTGGCGGTGTTGGGCTAGGCGTCTTATCGTGTCTGCCTTTGCATCTCTGCTGCCGCCTGGCCTGCCGCTCTGTTGTCCCACTTTCCCTTCTGCTCCGATCGTCGCCTCCAAGGAGCAGGCATCGCCTTGCCGCGCGCCCTTAACTTCCTCTTGGAACTCTACGACGCTCCCATTCATGCCAGGGATTCCAGCCACAGCAGGTACAAGGCCTTTCAGGACGGCGCCGAAGACCAGGCAGACGCCTCACTGCGCCTCACTCACTGACGTCCACCTCCCAGGTCCAGGCCCGGCACGGCGCCGCACTTGCCAGTGACGCCTCCCAGCCGCAACTCAGAAACCTCCAACAGGCATGGTTTTCTTTGGCGGACTCCTGCGGTTCCACCTCACCACAGGCACGGCTCTCGTCAGCGGACTCCTGTGGTTCTACCTCGCCACAGGCACAGCGCTCCTCGACATGCTCCTGTGGTTCCACCTCGCCACAGGCACGGCTCTCATCAGCGGACTCTTGCGGTTCCACACCACCACAGTCACTGCACTCGTCGTCGCACTCCCGTTCTTCCACCTTACCGCAGACACTGCGCTCACTGACAGGATCCTGCACCGCTTGCATCTCGTTCTGCAGGGCAGGTTTGGGGTCCTCCACTATCCTCTGGGTCTGCCGTGCCACTTGCTGTAACTGTTGTACCTAACAGTGCTGCCTCCTGTGCCTGCTGTTGCACCTGCTGTGCCCTCTGCTGTGCCATCTGTCTTCTGAACTGTGAATGCTGCTCTGCTTGCTATGCCCACAGCTGTGCCCACTGCTGTGCCAACTGCTGAGCCATCTGTTGTAACATCTGCTGTATTATCAGAGGCATCCTGTCAGGCTTCTCCTCCGGAGCGGAGGAAGCACCCCCTACAACACTTAGCAGCACTGTGCCATGCCCTGCGCTGCTCACCAAGCAGTCCGCCATCTTGCCTCGGCCCGTGTCCCCTGGTAAGACAAACTAAGGGCACAGTCCCCACTCCTGACACCACTGTTATGCCACCCTGACAGTCCCCTACTGTCCCCAGCTCCTTCCACTGCTACATGGCACTCGCTGGTCGGGCTACACTCACCGCACACAGACTCACCAGCCGCATTTCCCAGCAATCCAGGAGGTAGAGGGAAAACAGAATGGGATACAAGTAACACTTACACCTGCGCTGGCTACATGAAAGCATGGTGCAGGACTTCCCTGGGTCCCTATAATCTGCAGCCAGGGGGAAACACTTTCTCAAGGCACTTTAGTGGTCACAAGCCACAGACATGAAAGAGAGAGAAACACGCAGTCACATGGACTTGCATCTGTTCTCATGGCAGGCACATTACGCAGTCATGGCATAGTTCTTACTTCCCTAATGTCACAGTCACTCACACGGCACACTTGCAGACTGGCTCCTTAGATGGGTGCAGGGCACAACACTGCCCTCCACAGGGGAAGAACAAAGACACAGGAGCAAGGGCATCATGCGTCTTCTTGAGAGTGAATCCTGGCGAGAACTGCCCACGGGATGTAGTCCCCACGCCCACCACCACGACCCACGCCTACTCTCCCGCCAAATCTCGCTAATGGGGGCCTTACATGCACCCACACGGCCGTTCGTAACAGTATATATATTGTAATGTACAGCAAGATAAAGGAACATGAAATGAAGAAAGAAAGAATGCATGAGAAAAAAATAATGAGAGAGAGAGAGAGAGAGAGAGAGAGAGAGAGAGAGAGAGAGAGAGAGAGAGAGAGAGAGAGAGAGAGAAGCCCAGGACGAGACTTAGATGCGTCCTGTTCAGGTACGTATTCAACCTGAAACTTCTAAGATATTTATCCACGCAGTTACTCATAATCCCAACTTAAATTCCCTTACTTCCCCTTATCCATTGAATTTGAGACTTTTTAGTAGAAGAGTTGCCCTTGACAATGAAGTAATCACTATTCATCTAGCCCCCATAGTTGAATCAGCTGAATTTTTAGAAGTAGTGTTTTATTCAAGTAAAGACCACGTGGGGAGCAATGTGTTAGTGGGTGTCCGTATGTGTGTATGTGTGTGTGTGTGTGTGTGTGTGTGTGTGTGTGTGTGTGTCACACCCCCCTTTTCCTTGTAGCCCCTCCCCTTAGTAGCAGAGGGAGAGGCGCATTTTCCAGTCACTACCCAGCGCTTGAATGAAGCAGATGTACTGAGATGAGCTCTAATATTTGATGGAGACTAGGGCGGGATAATACTTAGCTGGGTCAGTTGCCTAAAGGGGATGAGTGAGTCATTACGTACGCCCTAGCTTGCTTATATAGAATAGGAGTCTCCACAGTAGTTGTATATACCACGCACTATACTAAGGGAAGTGACTCCTCGGCGGCGTGTGTCCAGGCTGAACTCTTGTGCAGTGAGCAGTGACTGACCCTCCTGTGTGTTCGTGGGCACTCTTTTGTAATAGTTTCTTGTATCTCTTGTTAGTGACCCTGTTTTGTCTTAAATCCCACTGCTGGTTGATTCAGTTCAGCCTCAGAGGACCTAAGTACTTAGGTCTTGACAAGGCCTGTCATCCAGGAGGCAGTAAACAATACTACTTGAGACTACAACATTCTGTTGGGCAGTGGGAGGACTGTTGCGGAGGGCAGGGCTGGTCTGACAGCTCTGCCTAGCTCATGTCTCTGTCTGTTTCTCTCTATTCCTGTCTCCTACATCTCCTAATATACACATGATGTTATAGCGACCTTTTGCCCCAACAAGGCTTCAGTTGCTATAAGATTTATTTTTCAATACTCCGATCATACAGTTCATTTTCCAATAACTTTCAATAAGGTTCATTTTCGAATAACTATATTTATTTTCTCTTACTTTGATCATACCTTACCTTACCGAAGTGCTTGTCATGTGACGTCAGCTATCATAGAACGCCAATCCTCTCTTCTTTCCGCCATCCTAACCAGATCCTCGATGTTCCATCCCATGTTAATACTTTCCAGCAAGGTCTCCATATATTTTTTTTTTTTTTTTTGCCTTCCTCTTGCTCTTCTCCCATCAATCCTCCCCAGCAAACAATCTCTTTCCAATCCTCCATCTCTCAGGATATGTCCCAAAAACTGTAACTGCCTCCTCCTAATACTTCTTATCAAGCCTCTCTCCACTCCTACACGTCTTAGCACTTCCTCATTTGTCACTCTTGCTGTCCATGTAATCCTTTGCAATCTTCTCAGGAACCACATATCAGCAGCCTCCAACTTCTTTTCCATTTTCTTTTTAATAGTCCATGTTTCACAACCATATAATAAAACTGACCACACATAGCATTCCAATAGTCTGATTTTCAATTTCATATTCATACTCAAATTTGTTATCAAAGTTCTTATATTCATAAAAGCAGTTTTTGCCAACCCGATTCTCTTCTTTATTTCCTTTTCACAATCTGCCTCCTCTGACACAATACTCCCCAGATATTTAAATTCTCGAACCTGTTTAATCTGACTTCCACCAATATATATCCTTATTCTGAGCCTTTGACTTCTCTTTGTTATTCTCAAGACTTCCGTCTTCATTGTGTTTATATTCAGATCTCTCTCCTCACTTGTTTCTTGTATTTCATCCACAAGCCTTTGCAGCTTTTCCTCTGAGTCCGCCAAAAGAACTGTATCATCAGCATACCGTATATTTGTCACGTTTCTTCCTCCAATTCTCACTCCCTCCAACTCTATTTAACTTTCCATGCATTTCTGTCCGTACAAGGAGAAGAGGTCTGGGGAAAGTACATACCCCTGCCTCACTTCTCTCCTTATATTTACCCATTCTGACTTCATTTCTCCCACTTTCACAGCTGCTTTTTCATTCCAGTACAAATTTGCTATCAACCTTATGTCTTTACCATCCACACCTGTTTCCTTAAGTATTCTCACAAGTTCTTCATGCTTTACTGTATCAAGTGCTTTATCATAATCGACAAAGCACATGTATAGATCCTTCTGTATCTCCACTGCCCACTCAATAATATTTCTTAAGCAGAAAATGGCATTACTGGTGCCCATCCCTTTCCTTTTGCTACATTTTCCTCAACCTTTCTCTTCAATCTATTTCTCAATACTCCAAGAATTATTTTTCCCATCTGACTTATAATACTAATTGTTCTGTGTTTTTCACATTCAGTAGTTCCCATCTTCTTGGGGATGTTTATGAATATTGCTTCTTGCATGGCTTTTGGCACATACCCCATCTCATATTTTTTGTTTGCTGACTCCGTTATTTTATCCACAACCAAATCACTCACTGCTCGTACCATTTCTATCACTATTACGTCTTCACCCGTAGCTTTACCATTTTTCATTCTTCCTATGACTGCCGTTATTTCACCTTTTAGATGGTCTTTCCAAAACACCTTCAAATTCTGAAATAGCTCCTCTTTCATCATTATACAAGTCTTGTGTGTATTCTTCCCATCTTAATATTTTATCAACCTCCATCAACAGATTTCCTTGCTTGTCCATAATTACAGAATCTCTTGTTGGTTTCTTCTTCCCTGTTAGCTCTCTCACATTTTCACACATAAGATTCTGATTTTACATTTGCAATTTGTTCTATATCTTTACATTTTTCGTTCAGCCATTCTTCTCTTCTTTGTTTGAACTTCGTTTTTATTACCCTATCCAACTCAATATACCTTTCGCGATTGTCTTTATACAGTCTTCTTTCGTCCATAAGCTCCAAAATTTCAGGTGTCATCCATTTCTGTCTTGCTCTTTTTCTTGTTTTAGGTACGATCTCTTTTGTTGCTCTAACTAATGCGTCTTGTAAGATTCCCCACTTCTCGATCCCTTCTGATTCTTCTACTAAGGACAGCATTTCAAATCTGTTCCTAACCTCTACTTCAAACTTTGACTTTATCTCATCTTTCAGTACTGTACTCCATTCTCTTCTTGGGTCTTGTTTCTTCTTCTGCATTCTTTTCAGTTTCGCTCTCATGTTTGCAATTACTGGAACATGATCATTTTCCTGTCCACAGTCTGCCCCGCGATATGTTTTACATTGGTATATTGAATTTGGTGGTCACGTCTCGTCTTTTATCTATCAGGATGGTGATAGTTTCTTGCTACCTGTTTTCGTGTTTATCATCTTCTTCCCTCATTTATTCTTTCTACTTCTTATTTCCTTCTTCACTTTTTCATTCTTGTTTCATTCTTGTTTCTTCTTACATGTTTCATTTCTTCTTGTTTCTTGGGTTACAACATGCCTCCCTCCTTATGATCGCGCATCCTCGTGTGACTGGTCACTTGGCTGGGTGTTCGTTCCCTCATCCGTGGATGTGGTGCAGGGTGTGGGTTTGGAAGGCCAGCTCCATGCTGCCGGAACCAGGGGAGCCATAGGTGCGGCCCTCACCCACGCTCGCAAACACCAGGGGTGACCCCAACAGCCAGCACTGTCCACAACCAGTCGTACCAGTCCGGGTCCCGAGAGGCTGATGCTTTTATCAGGAACTACAGGTTATCTTTACATTGTTGAGAGACAAAGGTACCCATCCATAACTGCTGGGAAGGCATATATTAGCAGAATTCATAACTTCTGAGTTTAAAAATAGACCCTTTGTGGAGAAAGCAAAATATAACATTCAGTATCTTGACCAGTAAGAGGAGAGACCAACAATCAATCATATTTTTCACAACAGTTATATCATAAGCCAGGAAAATCAGTTCTGTGTATTCTCAATATGACTAAAAGTTTGATGCAATCAGAAAACACTTATATTTATAAAGAAATAATGGAAAGGAGATCATCCTGCGGACTTCAGAAGGTGTCGGCGGGAATCTCTCTAAAAGTTATAATTAGCAGCCCAAGTTTGTAATGTAGTCACTCATATCAGCTTTGGGTAAACTGACCTATCTGTACTCTCTTAGATGAATAAACATTTCATTCTGCGGTCAAATAATGTATAGAGGGAACAACAATACTTATTTCAAACCGTGTACTTTCATCATGGTTTTTAATCACATCATAAGATCAATATGAACTGCTGCAATGGATTTAATAGCCAACTGAACAACATCAGAGTCTCCCATATAAGTAATGACTTCCCATTATCCATATACACAAATATTTTCATCTCATTTATATTCTCTCAATCACTTTAAGTAGCAACTTTTTACTTTTTAGCACAAGATGAACGATTGTTAATATTTTAAGCATATCACTAATTGCAGATTTAACATTAACCTTTTCCTTCCTCGCTTTATGAAAATACAACACTATAGCAATTATGCATGATCTGAGTCCGCGTTGCGTGCAACATTTTTTTTTTCTTTCTATTTCTTTTCTCCATTTGAGTCATTTTCTTTTCTATCTCTGATAATATAGATCATAATATATGCTTCAAAAGCCGTTATGTTACAATGTTTTTCTTGCCTCTTGTTACAAGGAAATTACATTCTATTTAACTTGACATGAGATTGGTCTATATTTGACCAAGACTATCTATACCGTGACATTTCTGGCTTTTAATCATAGGTTCATATCATTTTGAGGAGGAGGCAGTAGGCACCTGCCGAAATGATAATTACTCCCAGGGAGGTCTAAAGCACTGGATTAGGGGATGCTGTGAACTTATCATTAAACCCAGCTGTGACCTCACTGAACGTTTCCCTTTGTGTATCACAACACAAGGGGGCAGTCACAGCCAGCCATCTAAAGACAACTCTCTTCCTCCACACAAAACTAAGAGCACCTAATAATACACACACACACACACACACACACACACACACACACAATTCACTCAGAATTTTAAAATTCATGGCGACTCCTACACCAGCCTCGGAGTCCCCATCTTGGGAGGGGACCATAAACGTCCCCAGGTCGTACTGCCCTTCTGGTGATAGTGTCTGGCATGGAAGCGTACATTCCTCACTCTTTTTCTCGACCTAAACCTTCCAGACCTTGGTTCAACACAGTTTGTCATCGTGCAATACACAATAGAGAGGTGGCCCACAAAAGGTACTTAAGCCTTAAATCACCATAATCTCACTCACTTTATATTTCTGCCCAGAACCATGCCAAGTCTGTTCTCCAACTAGCCAAAAACTCCTTCATTAACAGAAAGTGTCAAAATCTCTCAAGATCTAACTCTCCTCGTGACTTCTGGCATCTAGCCAAAAATATCTCCAATAACTTTGCTTTTTCTTCTTTCCCTCCTTTATTTCAACCAGATGGCACCACTGCTATCACATCTATTTCCAGAGCTGAACTTTTCGCTCAAACCTTTCCTAAAAACTCTACCTTGGACGATTCTGGGCTTGTTCCTCCCTCTCCTTCACCCTCTAACTACTTCATGCTACCTATTAAAATTCTTCGTAATGATGTTTTCCATGCCCTCGCTGGTCTAAACCCTCGGAAGGCTTATGGATCTGATGGGGTCCCTCCTATTGTTTTCCGAAACTGTGCCTCCGTGCTTGCACCTTAACTAATCAAACTCTTTCAGCTCTGTCTTTCAACATCTACCTTTCCTTCTTGTTGGAAGTTTGCCTACATTCAGCCTATTCCTAAAAAAGGGTGACCGTTGTAATCCCTCAAACTACCGTCCTATTGCTTTAATTTCCTGCCTATCTAAAGTTTTTGAATCTATCCTCAACAGGAAGATTCTTAAACATCTATCACTTCACAACCTTCTATCTGATCGCCAGTATGGGTTCCGTCAAGGCCGCTCTGCTGGTGATCTTCTGGCTTTCCTTATCGAGTCTTGGTCATCCTCTTTTAGAGATTTTGGTGAAACTTTTGCTGTTGCCTTGGACATATCAAAAGCTTTTGATAGAGTCTGGCACAAAAGCTTTGATTTCCAAACTACCCTCCTACATCTTCTATCTTTCTCTCTGTAACTTCATCTCAAGTTTCCTTTCTGACCATTCTATTGCTGCTGTGGTAGACGGCCACTGTTCTTCTCCTAAATCTATTAACAGTGGTGTTCCTCAGGGTTCTGTCCTGTCACCCACACTCTTCTTATTAATCATTAACCTTCTAAACCAAACTTTTTGTCCTATCCGCTCCTACGCTGATGATACCACTCTGCACTTTTCCATGTCTTTTCATAGAAGTCCAGTAAACATTTCAAGCAGGGAAGCCACAGAACCCTTACCTTCTGATCTTTCTAAAATTTCTGATTGGGACAGAGCAAATTTAGTATTGTTCAATGTCTCAAAAACTAAATTCCTCCATCTATTAACTCGACACAACCTTCCAGACAACTATCCTCTCTGCTTCAATGACACTCAATGGGGCGTTTTCGGAACTAAACCGCTAGATGTCGTTGCTGCTCATCTAACTGTAGGAAAGAGATCTAAAATATTGTTGTAGTAAATCCCAGGTGCGTAAAGATGCATAGAACATTGATCATCATGATATTATTGAAATAATGTATCGACTTTTCAATATCCGGTATGGATAATATTTAGAGAATGTGGTCAAATTTTTTTTTTTTTTTTTTGTGTGATTATCGAGTAAACTGCTAGCATTATCTTAAATAAAGCATATTACAAGTATAAAATCTACTGATATGGACAATGAAAAAAATATAAAATCACACTGTACTATATAGTATGACACAACCTACTCAGTAACATCGTGATATATGGCTCTATTTTTTTTTTTTTTTTTTTTTTTGTTTTTTGTGGGATTTTAGCATCCCTCTCACGAAGCAGCGACAAGGCAAAGTAATCAAGAACCAAAACAAACATCTCTCAGGCGATCTCTCAGTTGCTGTAGTGTCCAGCTACCGTAATCCATTGCTTAGGGCGTAGTGGAGATGGGCACCGCAGCAACATTTAACTTCTTGTCCAACAACGTGTTTCTTAAGTTCAACCAGCGCGGCGGAGTCAGGTGTTTTTTTCGTTAGAGATACAGCATTACTATCGCCAGGACACTCGAGTTGCCAATTTTTTTTATTAAAATTGCCGTTTCCATAAACTAGGATGGAGATCTATGTAATTTGGACTTTTGACTGTCACAGACATGTTGCCTTTATGTTTATTGTCGTCTAGATTAAGACGTTTCCAATCAAGAGTGTATTCATTCGGAAATCTTAAGATGACCAAATAAATCTAAATACCGATTCACTAGAAAATCAACTTATATACATTTGTTCATGAAAAGAGTTTGATTTTACTTGTGTTACTACTTAGAAGGGATTACGTAGAAAAATATATTATATAAGCCCATTGCATCTTCATGTAAATAGAATAACACTGTAGGTATATCTGATATTGCTTGTATGTGAGAGAAAAGTTTGTGTCTGTGCTGCCACCTGGTGACAACCGCTAGTTCTGAAAACTCCCCATTGTCCCTCTCTTTTACACTGAACTTCCTCGGTCTGTCCTTTACTTATAATCTGAACTAGAAACTTCACATATTATCTCTATCTAAAAACAGCTTCTATGAAGTTAGGCATTCTGAGACGTCTCCGCCAGTTTTTCTCACCCCCTCAGCTGGTAACTCTGTACAAGGGCCTTATCCATCCATGTATGGAGTATGCTTCACATGTCTGGATGGGTTTCACTCATTCCGCTCTTCTAGACAGGGTGGAATCAAAAGCTTTTCGTCTCATCAACTCCTCTCCTCCTGTCTTGAGCCCCTTTCTCTTCGCTGCAATGTTGCATCTCTAGCTGTCTTCTACCGTTATTTTCATGCTAACTGCTCTTCCGATCTTGCTAACTGCATGCCTCCTCTCCTCCCGCGGCCTCGCTACACAAGACTTTCTTCTTTCTCTCACCCCTATTATGTCCACCTCTCTAATGCAAGAGTTAACCATTATTCTCAATCATTCATCCCTTTGTCTGGTAAACTCTGGAATTCCCTGCCTGCTTCTGTATTTCCACTTTCCTATGACTTGAATTCCTTCAAGAGGGAGGTTTCAAGACACTTATCCTTCAACTTTTGACTACCACTTTGGACCCTTTTATGGGACTGGCATCTCAGTGGGCTTTTTTTATTTATTGGATTTTTGTTGCCCTTGGCCAGTGTCCCTCCTATATATATATATATATATATATATATATATATATATATATATATATATATATATATATATATATATATATATATATATATATACTCATATACAAGGCACACAATTTTTCGCTCATCGGCCTCTTGGATTCAGCTGCCACTCTCAGTCCTTGTATATCAGGGAAGTAATTACCGTAAGGCAAAGCTAACACCTAACACGTACTTTCGTTTAGACCCGAAGTCTTCCTCATGATTCATCATCACATCTTGCTAGGTGAATATAACGCTTTGAAATATATTAATTTCGTCGTCTAACTAATAATTTTTCTTATCATGATCATCTCCAGTGAATTATTTTCTGTATCGCTATTCTCAATGTTCTTCAGCAATTTAATTTTCCTTGTTTCACCTTAAAGCTCTTCTGTAACTCTTAGTTTTCTATGCAGTGGTGTTAGTTCTTTAGATATCTGTATTTGATCTGTAAACAGTGCTTCATATCCCTTGTGTTAACATATCTTATTTTCACTCTACCCCACTGATCGTTGTCTGTTTATCCCTAGCTACCAAGCAATATAACAGCTATCATAGACTCTTTCACTAGTTAAATTGTCATTTCTCGACGAAATGATTATATTAAACTTCCTTTTCTCATGCAATGTCATAAAGAACTGTCGAGGATACACTTAAATATTTTTTCACGTGAATGGTTATACTACTTCCACATTATTCACAATATAGTGTGCCATGTATTCGTGTACTACATTTATCTGCAGTATCTCAGTTCCCTCTACGCCTAGCAATTGCAACTTCAATATCTTCCTTGATGACACAATTAAATTATATTCTAATATTTTCAGCGTTCTGTGTCACATATTATTTGCGACATCCTTACTATGGTAATTCTCTAATATCTTTGCATTCCTCCATTACATAATCACTATAACCTGATTTATTTACCTTCTTACAGTTCAAAATGTTACATTTCGTATTCACATCAATATTCAGTATTTATATTTTCTCGCAAATTTTCCGGAAACACGTTTTTCAGTTTAATAATCATATAACTTAGCAAGTACATATCGAAGGATTATTATCAGTTATATGTTTAATCTATTTTTCTTTGTGGCATGCAGTCAACTCTTCTTTTGCATTTTCAATCGATTCTTTGTGGCCTCGATGTCTTTTTTCATTGTGGCTTTTTTTTTCTTCTTTTCGGCGTTAATATTTTATTTTCATTGCGGCTTTGAATTTTTTTCTTTGTGGTTTTAATATTTTCTTCTCTTTGTGGCTACAATATATTTTTTCTTTGTTCTTTTTGGTTACAATACATTTTTTCTTTCTTCTTTGTGGTTACAATACATTTTTCTTTGTTCTTTTTGCCTTTTTGGGCTCACTTCTACATAATTACAGATCCTTGCGCATGTATACGCTCAAGCTTTTCCACGTCTGGATACCTGTCGAAACGAAGCAACTGGGACGCCCTCCATCCTTCTGAATCGACTAATCACCGGACAGGATTTGCAAAAAAAAAAAAAAAAAAAAATCATTCCCCCTTTCTTCTTTCTTTTCTGAACAAAAACTGAGACCCAAATGGAGTGACTTGTACACTACCATGCCCCTAGGCCAGCAGGAAAAGTGCAAGTTTGCTAGGTATACAAGGATCACTTATAATCTGACGCATCAGTTTCTGAGAACTATATGACGTACAGTTATATTTCGCAACGTTCAACTTGTGCATACTTAACATTAAGTAAGCCACATATGCAGTTTTTACGTACTTCATATTTGATTATCATAATTAACCTCTTCAATATCTTACATTTTTATCCTCTTCTCAATTTCAGTTCTATATATAGATTATATATCGATCATTCTTAATAGCAATTTCATTATATCTTCATCTATAATAATAATTTCATTTGTTTCAAAATATGATCCGGTTAACTGCATCTATACATTTTTTTTCAACTTTTTTTTTTTTTTTAATATCCCCTTGCCGGTAGTGGAACTATATGTAGACGGTCTAGATTCTAGCAAGAAGTTGCTAGACTATATATAGACTCGTCTCCAAAATTAATGTCCTTTATTTCCCAGTAGCGACAATATATACACGGTCACGTATGAGTGCATGATAACCAAAACAAAAATAGTAATTAGCAACTTATGACTCGCCATGGCATACGTGACTTCCCACTTAAATCCTCACTTGGTCCCCAGCTGTCATACTTTAATTCACGCATTGTAAAGGCTGTGTCTGCAAGGTGCTGTTGCTCACAGGCGCGTCGGATGGTGGCGTCTTGTGCTGGTCTCTGCTCCTCTAGCCTGGCGCGTGTCTCGTGGCTGAGTTGTGCGTTGTTGGCTCTATCTACATAGGCTCTTAGAAGTCTGGAAGCTTCTCTCTCTGGTTCGGGGTGCGTTGGTGCTGCTGGTACTCTTCGGCCTCTTGCGGTGTTGACACGTTTCCACAATGCGCTGAGGGTGGTGTGAGCGTTCATTCCGGAGCACCATTCTATCCATTTTTCAGATCTGATTCTAAAGTTATTCTACGTACACGCCATTAGGTCCATCGTAGACTACGCGGCCCCGCTCATAGCTTCCCTAGCTCCAAACGAGATGGAACACCTCGAAAAATTACAAAATCAAGCGCTGCGCATCATGCTTGGCGCACCAGGGTGGACAAAGATTGTAAATATGAGAGCCGAAGCCGACCTCCCGCAGATAAACCATCGAGTACACGCAATGAACACTTCCTTGCTCGCCAAGACACTTGCCCAGCCCAGGTACTCGGAAGTGGCCAGGAGGGTGCAACAGAGCCTCGCCCAGGATGAAGACCTCTTCACGAAAAGAACATGGGCACACACAACAGCGCAGGGCATTAAAACACTGCAGGTACAAGCACCTCTTCTCTCCCGAACAACAGACGCCCAACACCCTGATTACGAACCCCCACCGCCATGGCAGGAGCCACTATACCACTTCTCTGTAACCAGGCTGACAGCCAGCAAAGCGTCCCTCAGCGCAGACGACCTCACAGCCCAAGCTAGACAGGCACTCCGCGCCGTGGATGATGCAGACGCTGAGATATACTCGTATTTCACCGATGGATCAGTCGATCCTGAGACATACAGAGCTGCTGCTGCTTTTGTGCACTGCGATAACACTGGCATCTTCCGCCTACCAGACCACTCATCAACGCTGCAGACAGAATTAGCAGCCATTGTAAAGGCACTTGACGCGCGACACAAGGACAAGGACGTGGTAATCCACACTGACTCCATGGGCGCAATACAGTCCCTCCAACGAGGACAC
Organism: Scylla paramamosain; assembly: GCF_035594125.1. Lineage (NCBI taxonomy): Eukaryota > Metazoa > Arthropoda > Malacostraca > Decapoda > Portunidae > Scylla > Scylla paramamosain. The sequence goes on from NC_087163.1 coordinate 11,089,751, forward strand.
ACAAACGACAACATCAACCTAATCACCAGCATCCACGCTAACGCCCAAGCCATCCAGAGAAGAAACAGAAAGATCACACTCAACTGGATACCCAGCCACACGAACATCCCAGGGAACGACAAAGCCGATGCAGCAGCGAAAGACGCCCTCCTACTCCCCACTGTGACGCATCACGTAGTGCCATCCAGAGCACACATCACCAGCACAGCTAAAAATGCCTGCAGGACGCTATACAAACAAGCAGTGAGAAACCAGGCAGCAGAAGGGTCTCCGAGCTCAAACTGGTACACCATTGCAACACACAACACCCCGCCACTCGACAACACACTGCCACGACACACACGAACACGACTACACAGACTGAGACTCGGCTATCACTGCCTTGCCGAACTAAACAACACACTTCCTCTCACTTGCGAGCACTGTGACACACCCACATACACGCCACTAAGACATTACATAGAAGATTGCCCTCAAACAGCTCCATTCCTAAACAGACAAACACATGACGCCCCATACATTATACACGACACAAACACAAACAGTCTCATAGCGCTCGTGAACGCGTTCAGGCCACCAAGGTAACTCTGAGAAAACTCTGCCGAGAACATATAATGACAACCGCATGACACATCACTGATCAGGGGAAGACTGTCCCAATAGACCACGAGAGGTGTATCTGACACTCCGCTATATGCGAGTAAGCCAGACTCCTCTTGTGGCAGGGGACCGTACTCTTCAACACCATACCGAACACATCACCTGTGGGCCGCTCTTATTATTATTATATTAGGCATCAAGGCCCGCGCCACTCCCTGAGTGGCGAATCTTCCAGAACAGAACAGAACCAGCTGTCATGAAGGGTGCAACACTCCTTTGTGTCTACTATAACCCTGATATCTCAATATTTTCTTTTCATATTTGGGAATTTCGACACAACCATGCTTCTTTCAAGGAGGAGAATTACTGATGATAATATACAGCTGCTTCTGAGTCATGATTTTAGATGATGAGTTTATGAATGCTATCAGCAGTGATGCAGAAAACGCATCAGGGAGTGATGATGATGATGATAACACTGCTAGTGGAGATGATTCACAGCCTAATATTGCAGAGGAAGCAGATGACAGGTCCGATGGTGGAGCTGGTGGCTATGATAACAGTGTTTCAGTTGGGTGGATGAGTCAGTCTCCTGTTAGTAGAGAGCGATTGACTTTCACCGGAGATAAGGGTGTTAAAGTAATTTTGGTAAAACCTCAAAACCCACTGGATACATTTTTGGCTTTTGTAGATAATGATATTATTGAATATCTAGTTAGTGAAAAAAAAAAAAAATATGCTGCCATGGTCTGTGAACAAAAGAGGAGGAAGGGAAAAATGAGGAGAAAGAATAGAGATCTGTTGTAGAAAGAAGTTAATGTTGGAGAGATGTATACCTTTGTAGATTTGGCAAAAATGCAATGCATAGTAAGAAAGCCTACTATTTACTCATATCATTCCACAAACCAATTGCTTGCAACACCCTTTTTTGGAAAATGTATGTCTTGAGACAGATTTACATAATAACATAAGAAATAAGGGAAGCTGCAAGAAGCCACCTGGCTTACACGTGGCAGTCCCTGTACGAAACTTACCCAACTATTTACACCTATCATCTCCATCTATAAAACCCGTCTAATCTTCTCTTAAAGCTTCCTAATGTCATAGCACTAACATGATTATTGAGTCCATTCCACTCATCTATCACTCTATTTGAGAACCAATTTCTTCCTATCCCTTTCCTAAACCTAAATTTTTCAAGCTTGAACCCGTTATTTCTTGTTCTATCCTGGTTGCTAATCCTAAGAATTTTGCTTACATTCCCCTTGTTATACCCCTTATACCACTTAAAGGCTTCTATCTACGTCTCTCTAAAGAATGTAAATGTAACAGTTTCAATCTCGTCTCGTAAGGAATAATCTTCAACCCCTGTATCCTTTTAGTCATTCTCCTCTGTACTGATTCTAATAGACCTAGGTATATCTTTCCTGTAATGTGGGGACCAGAACTGCACAGCATAGTATAGATGAGGTATGACCAGCACCAAGTATAACTTTAATATTACTTTGGGCCTTCTACTTTTAACACTCCTCAAAATGAATCCTAATACCCTATTTGCCCTGTTTCTGGCCTCTATACATTGTTTTCCTAGATGGAGTTCAGAGCTAAATCTTTCTCATACCCTGTACCTACCAGAGTTTCATTGTTTAATGTGTACCTATTGTATGGGTTTCCTCTACCTCTTTTGCATTTGCATTTGTTAATATCAAACTGCATTTGCCATCTGTCCGTCCATTCTTTCATCCTATCTAAATCTGCCTGTAAGGCGATGGCATCTGATTCTGACCTAATTAATCTACCTATCTTTGTGTCATCTGCAAATTTACTAACATCACTACTAATTCCACTATCCAAATCATTGATATATATTAAAAACAACAATGGCCCTAATACTGATCCCTGTGGCACCCCACTAATTACATGACCCCACTCGGATTTAGAGCTATTTATTACAACTCTTGGCACCTGTTGCTTAGCCATGACCTTATCCAACCTAACATCCTTCCATCTATCCCATGTGCCCTAACCTTTCTCAGGAGCCTCTGATGGGGTACCTTGTCAAAAGCTTTACTAAAGTCCAGATATAAGATGTCATAACTATCACCATTATCTAATGCCTCATAAACTTTACTGTAAAAACTTAACAAGTTCCACAGGCAAGACTTGCCCTTCATGAAGCCATGCTGTGACTGATTTATCAAGTTATGTATGTCTAAATGCTCTCTAATGTTCCTCACTATTATTGATTCCAATATTTTACCCACAACTGAAGTTAAGCTGACAGGTCTATAATTAGATGCTATAGTTTAATCTCCTTTCTTAAAGATGGGTACTACATTAGCCTGCCTCCACATTACTGGTACCTCACCTGACTCAAGTGATTTCCTAAAGACAGAAACTAACGGCTCACTAATAACCTCTTTGCATTCCTTAAGTACTCTGGGATATATTAATTGCTGCTGTGGAAAGGAAGACTTAGTTGGAAGAGATATACGAGTATTTCACTGAAGAGGGCAAGGTTTGGCATGGAGATTTACATCCTAGCAGAGGCTGAAAGTGGGTATGTATGGGATGTTTTGCCCTATACAGGGAAAAGAACACAATATGACTGCCAAATACCAGGATTGTCAGATCAGGATGTAACCAAGCTCGGTAAGTCAACTAAAATTGTCCTTGCACTTATGAAGCCCTTACTGAATAAAGGCTATGTGCTTAGAATGGATAACTTCTAAGCATTTTAGCTCATGGAACTGATGCCATAGCACAGTAAGATTCAACAGGAAGGGACTTTCCGAGGAGGTAAAAGAAAAGAAACTGAAAAAGAAAGAGACAATCACCAGATTCAGTAACAAAGTGATGCATATGAAATGAAGGGACAAAAAGTATGTAAACATGCACAGCACAATCTATGATGATTCAATGGAAACTGTACAATCTGACAGAAAAGAAGTAATCCTTCAGTGTGCATAAAATACAAGAAACTGTACATGGGGGGAATAGATCTAATGGACCAGATGACATCTGCTCTAAGAATCACTCGCAAAGGTATTAACAAGTACTACAAGAAAATATCTCTCAGACTTATAGAAATGACTCTGCATAATTGTCATGTAATCTACAAGAGAAATGGTGGTCAGAAAAAAACTCTTGACTTCAAGTTGCTCCTGACTGAACAGATAGTGCACACATATGGCAAAGATGTGTATTAGATAAGGAAACCTACAAGTTCAGTCACTCTTGGGCCATGCCCTACAAGACTGAGTGGAAGACATTTTCCCATAGAGACACCATCAGCTGAAGGTGACACCACAAAGAAAGTTCATAGGAGATGTACCTACTGTGCAATGCAAAAGAAAGTAAAGGGAAGTGTCTACAGCTGTGATATATGCCAAGTTTCCTTGTGCATAACTCCTTGCTTTAAGCAGAACAGCTTCCAAAGAGAGAGAGAGAGAGAGAGAGAGAGAGAGAGAGAGAGAGAGAGAGAGACAGAGAGAGAAACATCACAGAGAATAGGAAAAGAAAAAAATGTGGAACCATCTGTAATGTAACAGTTTAGTAAGGGAGGGTGGAGTTTCAGTTTATGATTTGAGTAAGAGGATTAAAGCAACACTTCTTTTAACAGAACTTGGCACAGGTGGCTGATGTGGAGTCCCAGCACCTGTAGGAGGAGCTGCAGCAGGAGAAGGCTGTCAATGATGAGCTGGAGACTCAGCTCAAATACCATGAGGCAGCTCTTCAAGAATTCCTCTAGTACCATTACAAAGAAGTAACCGAGACCATGACAAGGTTCTGATAATATAATTTTAAAAATGTTACAATTGAGATGATTCCTATTATTAGGTTGACCTTTATAGGTCAGTTTTCTTGATTCACCACTCACTATGTGTTGAGTTGAAGGAGTTAGGTATTCTTTTCACTAAAAGTATGATTATTCTGTCTATTGTAGCCATTTTAATAATTCTCTTTCAAACTTTTCTTTTGAGAAACTTGAGGCAATGCACATTGTCAAGTAAAAATAGAATTACTTAAATGTTTTTGTTTCCAAAATTAAAAATATACACACCTGTATTTTTTACTTATTTATTTATTTATTTTTTTTACAGAATAAAGGATATGTCTTTACCAGCATAGGTGACTTCATACAAAATAATGAACTGTTATAGAGATGCAGCAGAGGAAGCAGATAAGGATCTCCATTCTCTCCTTGACAGAGGTGACATTGCCAAGCACAACATTAACATATCAGAGCAGGACATTCGTATTGACTATTATTCTGGTCTGCTGGCTGAGGCTAAGACTGTGCAGGAGGAGGAAGAGGAGAGGCTGCAGGAGTTGACAGCTTTCCAACAGTTCTTGGCAGCTGTCACTCCTTCACAGTCTTTAAAAGACCTGAAAAGAAAGATTCATGAGATACATGAGAAAGTCAAGGTAATGCCAAGTTAGTGGTTTTATTGGTGTTGTATACAGGATATGACTCAAATTTTACTATTTTAGAGAATAAGGATAAGGATATTGATAGGTAAATAGAAGTTAACAGAAACAAAGGCACCCACATCCATCCCACCAGGACTTCATGGTATATCAATCCTTCAAAGAACATTATTCTATATGATATACTTCTCTATTTAAAAAGCTGAAGCTTGTATTATGTTGGTGAAAACTACACTTTAAGTGCCATAAATATTTTCATGAATGTTAAGAATTTGTTGCCATTGCCTTTACCAGTAGTACATTTAAATTCAAATCCATCTAGGATGAAAAATTATACTAGAAAACTGGTTTTGGTGTAAATTTTGTTGTTTTTTGGAAATTGAATGCCTGATATGACCACCTATTTTCTAAGGAAGATCAGAGGACAGGTCTAGTCCAGACAAGGAAAGCCAAGGTGATGTGAGGACGAGTGAGCCAACAGTCAGTGCTGGGATTGGGCAGGAGGCTCTGCTGGCACTCCTGGAGGCCAGAGTGACAGACCTTTGTGCTCAGCTCAACAACACTGATCCTGGCCTGAGGGATGCTGTTTTCTTGGTAAGTTTGTTACTTTTATTTCCACATTGTATTGTTTCTTCACAGAATAAAGGCCCTGTAAAACTTGATAAAGGTGAATATACTCACTAATGAACACTGATAGAATATCCTAATGTATGTAAATTTACTTACAGAAGGAAAAGCAGAATATATGAAAGATAAGTCTTAGACACATGAAAACGGGAATATGTAACAAATGTTAAATGATTTTCAGAAGCAAGATGGTCTGCATAAAGAGTAAAAATTACCAATTTTGAATATATGAAACAGTTCAGGTATTCTTATGAAATGCATAATAGATTTAGAGATGTCTTTCTAACACTCAGAACCTCATGTGGTGATTACAGAATCATGAACAGTTCTGCTAATCTCACCTTAAGGAAGAAAAGCGTCAGGAGGCTGAGATATGGTGAGCAGAGTGGAAACAGCGGCACCTGGAGCGAGCCATGGCCAAGCCTCCTCCCAAGCCACTCTGAGGGTTGGTTGTCAGCTGGGAATTTGGTGTCACACACTGATAGTTTGTAGGGGTTGTAGTGATACCGATACCATTATACGGATCTTAAATGTGCAGCATGGTAACACAGCTAACCTATGTTCAGCAGGCCTTACTTTACAGATCATTGTGTTCATTTATTAACCATTGTGACTAGTTACACTTGGTGTGTAAATAAATGTATAACACTTAACTTATCAAGTTGTAACTCTACATATTAGGGTATTGTAAGCTGAATTTTAGAGTACACTGGCCATTGGAGTAACTGATCCAGTATAAATAAACTATTTCTGTACAAAATAATGTTGTATATTTAGCAAAACAATAATCACACCTCACATAAATATGTGTGTTTATATTCTCATGTTCAGACTTTATGTCTGTCCAAGAAGCACCAAAGGTTCTACATTTACTGTTTGTCTTAGAAATCATATTTACTTTATATTTTCAAGTATGGCTAGTGGCCTTGTGGTCCAGTAATTAAATTTGATGCAAACCATTTCATTCTAAAGCAAGTAATAAGGTAGTATTTCATCTAGATATGAGCCAGGAACAGAGCACTCTAAGGTTCCAAAGGTGCCTTTTCTTCCTAGAGGGCGCTTCAGTCTTGCTGTTCTGCCAAGGTGCTAATACTGCCATTTTTTTAAAGGGCAGCACTCAGTGGAGCTTTTGAGTATGCACCTTTTCACAAAACAGTAATAAGATGCCTGTAGATATTTTGAGTATGTGGCTACAGGACTGTAGTAGGGAAATGGGGAATAGATGGATTAAGTGAGAATGGGAAGTACTTGGTGAGCTTATGTGCAGAAAGAGGACTGTTTCTTACTAACCCCTTCTTCCAGCATAAAAATGATCCACAGGTATTCATGGAGGAGAGATGAGAGTGATAACCAGAGGAGCCTGATGGACCATGTAGCAGTGAATGGGAAATTAAAAGAAATGTTCATTGCCAGGGCAGTGAAAGGGATGCTTGATAGGTTAAGTTATGCAGTGGAAGTTAAGATGAAAATAAGAAGTAGATGGGAGTTTGGTAGGAATGTTGGTAGATGAAATTAGTACAATAGTAGCTAGTGAAAAGTTGAACTAGAAGGAATGTAGAGAAATAGAGGAGGCCTTCAAAGATAAAAGAGCATATGAGAAAATGTTACAGAAAAGTGTCCTAGAGGAAATTAAAATGAGGAAAACATAGTCTTGGAATATGAAGGAGAGAACTGCCAAGAAAAGTGATGGGGACTTGTTGAGTTTGGTAGAAATCTGTGCAAAAATTAAAATGAGTAAGTTGAGCTGAAAGAAAGTGAAGAGAGAGAGGATCTAGAGGAGTATGGAAGTGTGAGAAAAGAGAGATGGAGTTCTTGTAGGCACTAAGGAAGATGTGTGGAAAGTGCATTTTGACTGCCTGATGAATGAGATGGTAGAAGAGGTAATAATATTTATCATGGGTATTTGAGCCAGAGGAGAATGAGAGGTTATGAAGAGAAGAATTGCTAGGAAGGAGATAAAGAAAGTGACATCTAGACTAGTGTGGCAGATCTGCAGGAATGTAAACTAGTTGACCATAATACCAGTAAATATAACATATATTGTGTATTTGTTATTGTAGTATATGGGATGTTGAGTATTATGTAGAATGTTAGTAATTAGAATCCATGAATAAAATTTCATTAGTATCAACAAAGCAAACATGTAGTTTCATAATATTCATGTAACAATTATTGGATTATTTGATGAATATTTGTGTTTCACCTTCATCTCTTTAGTTTTATTATATGACTAATATATATTAATGCATTACAATATGCAACTCTCAAAAAGTTTCATAAATTTTATAAGTAACAGAAAATCCACATAAGAATTGTACTTAAAAATAATATTGTGCTTAGTTTTTATTGCAAATTTGACTAAATAAACATGTATGTTCTTTTAATGGATAGCCAATATTTAATGTCCTCAAAACTGCATGACAGCAGCACACAAACATGTTTACATTGAAATAATTAATTTCACACCACTCATAGTTGTAACCTCAGCCAAGTTAAGGTTTGGCAGAACTGCATGCATGCTGGCACACCTCCACTAACATATGTTAGTAGTCTCTACATTGCTCTACCAACTCAAGCAGTTACTGCCACATGTTGGCACATGTTTTTTCATACTTGAAGCTCTGCCATGGAAAGATTACTTTAGACACATCCAATTTTATTTGGATATATATATATATATATATATATATATATATATATATATATATATATATATATATATATATATATATATATATATATATATATATATATATATATAAAACAATGCATGTTGATTAAGACATATATTAAGCTATTTCTAGAGCAAGTTCAGTTGACAGTTCCGTGTTTTGGTCACTAATAAGGCTTTTTTTTAAGAAATAGTCAGTTTTCATACTTATCTAATTTTCACTGTATTTAGAAAATTTGTTTTTGTTTATTGTTCACTGCAATGTGATATTCTAGTTAGCGGATATGTGTACAGAAAATTTTTGAATAATAAAGTAACATTCTAAATACTTAAGTTTAGCATTTTAACTATGTCTATATTATAAAATGACAAAACACTGCAATAATAAAAAAATATAATTTTTTATTCATACAAAAATCTGCCATAAGACAAAAAGGCCACACATCACATTTTTCCCACTAATTAGCCACCAGGTCTGATATTAAATGCAAACAAATAAAAACTGTCGTGAAGTGAAGCAAATTCATTATTACTGCAGGCTGAGGACTGTCACACTTGATACCTGATATCGTAATGCTATTTCTGATCAAGTGGTCAGAAAGAAATAGTCCACACTGCTTCTCATTATAGCAAACTTTAAAAATCTATCCAAATTGATATTGAATAACTTTTCAGCTATACTCTTTAAGCTCCAAAGATAACAATTTTTCTACTGAGAAAGTACATAATCAATTAATTTGGTGGCATGACTTTACAGTAACTGAAATAGTTAGTTAGTGTCACAATGCTGATGCACAGATGTAGAAGTTACTGCCTGTTACATTTGCTGAAGGGAGTGGTTCTGCTCATGCTACAATTTCAGGTTCTTTTTGATATATGAGAGGAAGTTTTTGAACCCTCCACCATCCAACTTTTGTTTCGCCTTTTGCTGTAGTTCATCCAAAAGGTTCTCCACCACCAGATCTTTATCTTTCAACTTCTCACTAATTTTGACATAATTTTCTTCTATTCTGACTTTCTTGTTTGCTCCATACTGCAATAAAAATGGCTGGTGAGCAACTTCTTGGAAAAGTAAATAAATATAATGGTGAAACAATAATAAAAAAAAAAGAAAAAAAGATTATAAATCAAAACCAAGAGTAGAATTAAGAAAATAAAAAAAAGAAAAAAAAGAAACTTAACAAATGACAGCATTCTAAAAAAAAACAAAGAACATGGTATTAAAGATGGAAGTAAAAAAAAAAAATCATCATAAGTATAAGACCAAAATCAAGAAAATAGGAAGAAAAATCATAACAAAATAAAAAAGAAAATGACAGAAAAATAAATAAAAGTATAAGTTCGGCTGGTGTTAACTAAATCCCTCCTAGAAGCAGTCAGTAAGCATGATAGAAATTGAATTCATCCTGAAATAGTAACACATATGTTCACTCTTCTGAAATAAAAGGAAACAGTCTTCAGTATTGTGAACATAAGAATGTTATCATAATTTCAATACAATCAGAGGTTCTTGGGAAATCAGTTCAGCTGTGTTTGTTGCCATATAACTTGGTTCAAGACACTGACATTAGAAACAAGTGCAATTACAGGAGAATCTCTACAGATGGCATCATATCCTGCATTAGGTCGAACATCAAAGTAAAATTTGCTATGAAATAACTCTTTCCAAATAATATCTGCAGAACTCCAGTGAGTCACTCTGATGTATGTATCATGGAAGAAAAGGCACTAGCTGTTTTCATCACATCTAAATCCTCACCAACTGGGTAGTGATAGTATTCCCACAAGCTTCATGCTACAAACAGGACAGCAAGCATATCTAGTGCAATGATTAGCATATAAGTTTGCATGCCTAGCTCACCTCTAAGTAATCCTTATAAATTTTGTTGCCTTTATCCACCAACTCCTTAATACTGGCCTTGTACTGTTCACACTCCAGGTAGAAATCTATGTACTTGGTATGTTCACCTGCCTTACCACTTTCATTATCCAGTTCCACCAGGAAATCCCTGAAGACCTCCACTCCCTCAGGGTCCTACAGTTAAGTCAATGGAAAAATTATTGCACATTATATATCAGAATGCTCACATGTTACATTTTATTTCTACTCAACAACCTTACAGATCATCAATATAGTAAAAAAAAATCTCCATCTGGAAACTCTGCTTCCTTACAAGGATCAAATATAACCTGACAGCAAAATAAAACCATAGTGTTATATCAGTGGAATTTGTAGTGTGACAACATCTTTGGTGTTGACCACATTTCACTTTGCCAGCAGCAAGTGACACTCACTGCTAGCAAACCAGTGGTTGATGACCACTTCTCAGGCTGGGCAGCACCCTTAGTTGGGGAACTCATGGTTGTCACAACACCTCAGTAGACCTGACAGGGACACAAGTGAACTGTTTGTGAACTGCTATCTTACCCACAGAGGGATTTCCTATGCATGTTTATGAGACTGCATGGAGGAGCGACAGTGACAAACTGATAAATGTTAAGCTTATTATAAGAGTGACTCTGCACTATTTACACCACACATTCTATATCTACATAATATATGTAGTGCCTCACACAAGATGAAATAAGAATACTTCACTTTGAATCAGTAAAAGATAAAAGAACGTATGAAGAAAATTAATAAATCAATCCTGTTTACATTTTCATTGATTTTTTTTTTTTTTTTTTTTTATGTAGGAAGGACACTGGCCAAGGGCAACAAAAATCTAATAAAAGAAAATGCCCACTAAAATGCCAGTCCCATAAAAGGGTCAAAGCAGTGGTCAAAAATTGGTGGATAAGTGTCTTGAAACCTTCCTCTTGAAGGAATTCAAGTCATAGGAAGGTGGAAATACAGAAGCAGGCAGGGAGTTCCATAGTTTACTAGAGAAAGGGATGAATGACTGTTTACATTTTCATTGATTTTTTTTTTTTTTTTTTTTTTATGTAGGAAGGACACTGGCCAAGGGCAACAAAAATCTAATAAAAGAAAATGCCCACTAAAATGCCAGTCCCATAAAAGGGTCAAAGCAGTGGTCAAAAATTGGTGGATAAGTGTCTTGAAACCTTCCTCTTGAAGGAATTCAAGTCATAGGAAGGTGGAAATACAGAAGCAGGCAGGTAGTTCCATAGTTTACTAGAGAAAGGGATGAATGACTGAGAATACTGGTTAACTCTTGCGTTAGAGAGGTGGACAGAATAGGGGTGAGAGAAAGAAGTAAGTCTTGTGCAGTGAGGCCGCGGAAGGAGGGGAGTCATGCAGTTAGCAAGATCAGAAGAGCAGTTTGCATGAAAATAGCGGTAGAAGACAGCTAGATATGCAACATTGCAGCGGTGAGAGAGAGGCTGAAGACAGTCAGTTAGAAGAGAGGAGTTGATGAAATGAAAAGCTTTTGATTCCACCCTGTCTAGAAGAGCAGTATGAGTGGAACCCCCCCAGACATGTGAAGCATACTCCATACATGGACGGATAAGGCCCTTGTACAGAGTTAGCAGCTGGGGGGGTGAGAAAAACAGGCGGAGACGTCTCAGAACACCTAACTTCATAGAAGCTGTTTTAGCTAGAGATGAGATGTGAAGTTTCCAGTTCAGATTATAAGTAAAGGACAGACCGAGGATGTTCAGTGTAGAAGAGGGGGACAGTTGAGTGTCATTGAAGAAGAGAGGATAGTTGTCTGGAAGGTTGTGTCGAGTTGATAGATGGAGGAATTGAGTTTTTGAGGCATTGAACAATACCAAGTTTGCTCTGCCCCAATCAGAAATTTTAGAAAGATCAGAAGTCAGGCGTTCTGTGGCTTCCCTGCGTGATATGTTTACCTCCTGAAGGGTTGAACGTCTATGAAAAGACATGGAAAAGTTCAGGGTGGTATCATCAGCGTAGGAGTGGATAGGACAAGAAGTTTGGTTTAGAAGATCATTAATGAATAATAAGAAGAGAGTGGGTGATAGGACAGAACCCTGAGGAACACCACTGTTAATAGATTTAGGAGAAGAACAGTGACCGTCTACCACAGCAGCAATAGAACTGTCAGAAAGGAAACTTGAGATGAAGTTACAGAGAGAAGGATAGAAACCGTAGGAGGGTAGTTTGGAAATCAAAGCTTTGTGCCAGACTCTATCAAAAAGCTTTTGATATATCCAAGGCAACAGCAAAAGTTTCACCAAAATCTCTAAAAGAGGATGACCAAGACTCAGTAAGGAAAGCCAGAAGATCACCAGTACAGCGGCCTTGACGGAACCCATACTGGCGATCAGATAGAAGGTTGTGAAGTGATAGATGTTTAAGAATCTTCCTGTTGAGGATAGATTCAAAAACTTTAGATAAGTAGGAAATTAAAGCAATAGGACGGTAGTTTGAGGGATTAGAGCAGTCACCCTTTTTAGGAACAGGTTGAATGTAGGCAAACTTCCACCAAGAAGGAAAGGTAGATGTTGACAGACAGAGCTGAAAGAGTTTGACTAGGCAAGGTGCAAGCACGGAGGCACAGTTTCGGAGAACAATAGGAGGGACCCCATCAGGTCTATAAGCCTTCCGAGGGTTTAGACCAGCGAGGGCATGGAAAACATCATTGCGAAGAATTTTAATAGGTGGCATGAAGTAGTCAGAGGGTGGAGGAGAGGGAGGAACAAGCTCAGAATCGTCCAAGGTAGGGTTTTTAGCAAAGGTTTGAGTGAAGAGTTCAGCTTTAGAAATAGATGTAATAGCAGTGGTGCCATCTGGTTGAAGTAGAGGAGGAAAAGAAGAAGAAGCAAAGTTATTGGAGATATTTTTGGCTAGATGCCAGAATTCACGAGGGGAGTTAGATCTTGAAAGGTTTTGACATTTTCTGTTAATGAAGGAGTTTTTGGCTAGTTGGAGAACAGACTTGGCATGGTTCCGGGCAGAAATATAAAGTGCATGAGATTCTGGTGATGGAAGGCTTAAGTACCTTTTGTGGGCCAACTCTCTATCATGTATAGCACGAGAACAAGCTGTGTTAAACCAAGGTTTAGAAGGTTTAGGACGAGAAAAAGAGCGAGGAATGTATGCCTCCATGCCAGACACTATCACCTCTGTTATGCGCTCAGCACACAAAGACGGGTCTCTGACACGGAAGCAGTAGTCATTCCAAGGATAATCAGCAAAATACCTCCTCAGGTCCCCCCAACTAGCAGAGGCAAAACGCCAGAGGCACCTTCGCTTAGGGGGATCCTGAGGAGGGATTGGAGTGATAGGACAAGATAAAGATATGAGATTGTGATCGGAGGAGCCCAACGGAGAAGAAAGGGTGACAGCATAAGCAGAAGGATTAGAGGTCAGGAAAAGGTCAAGAATGTTGGGCGTATCTCCAAGACAGTCAGGAATACGAGTAGGGTGTTGCACCAATTGCTCTAGGTCATGGAGGATAGCAAAGTTGTAGGCTAGTTCACCAGGATGGTCAGTGAAGGGAGAGGAAAGCCAAAGCTGGTGGTGAACATTGAAGTCTCCAAGAATGGAGATCTCTGCAAAAGGGAAGAGGGTCAGAATGTGCTCCACTTTGGAAGTTAAGTAGTTAAAGAATTTCTTATAGTCAGAGGAGTTAGGAGAGAGGTATACAGCACAGATAAATTTAGTATGAGAGTGACTCTGTAGTTGTAGTCAGATGGTGGAAAACTCGGAAGATTCAAGAGCGTGGGCACAAGAGCAGGTTAAGTCATTGCGCACATAAACGCAGCATCCAGCTTTGGATCGAAAATGAGGATAGAGAAAGTAGGAGGGAACAGAAAAGGGGCTACTGTCAGTTGCCTCAGACACCTGAGTTTCAGTGAGGAATAGAAGATGAGGTTTAGAAGTGGTGTTCTACAGATTGAAAATTAGATCTTAGACTGCGAATGTTGCAGAAGTTAATGAAGAAAAAGTTGAGGGGGGTGTCAAGACACTTATATATTCTGGAAATGTAAACATTTCCAGAATATTCTTGAACTTTCTAGAACACAGTAGAAATATATAGAAGTATCAAGAATTTTCTAGAATCTACAATAATTTTCTAGAATAATTCAGAATATTCTAAAGTAGGTTCAAGAATATTCTAGAAAGATTGGAAACATTCTGGAAGACATTCTAGAAAGACTAAGAATATTCTAGAGAACCGGTTGACAATATAAAAGTAGGGGCTTGCAGACCACCAATCAGTTCTGCTTTGGCTGCCTAAGAAGACACATCACAAAAGGTGAAATGGCATCAAGAGGCTGCAATCATTCTTCAGATGCATTCTGCTACATATGTGGTCAATTTCATCAAGACAAGAGCAAAGAAGTTCTCTCTGACAGCATCTGGAAAAATGTGTGAGGCTTACAAAGCATATTTTGCTGTGCCAGTTGGGGACCAAGACAAGACCTGGGCACCTCATTTTTCTTGTGAACATTGTAAGAGAACACTAGAAGGTAAAATACCTGTTATTTTTTCAAGAGTAAAATCCAATTAAGAATTAAGAGTAAAAATAAAATAAGTTTAACAGAAACTCATATTGTTGATCTTTTACAGATGGTATAGAAGGGAAAACAGAACCATGAAATTTGCTACTCCTAGAATATGGCATGAACCTACTGATCACTCAACTGACTGCTTTTTCTGCATGGTGGATCCTTCCAAAATGCCGATCAAGAAAAAAATGCACCTGCTGTTTTCTATCCAGACATTCCATCTTCCATTGCACCAGTACCACATAGTGCTGATCTTCCTGTATCAGCTCCTCCAAAAAGAAGTCAACTATCAGAAGAAAGAAACAAATCAGAAGATGAGCTAAACAAAGAGGAAGACTGTGGCATCACAGATACAGCTGTAGTTAGGAGGAATCCTTACTACCCAAACCAAAGGGACGCCACATTGACCGCATCAAAGATCTTGGTTTGACAAAGTCAAATAAATGGTGAGCTTTTGACTTCAAGGCTGAAAGAACGAGATTTACTTGATGACATTGTGCAAGTGACCAGCCAAAGAAAACATCACAAACATTTCTCCAGCTTCTTTGCAAATGAGGATAGGCTATGCTACTGTAATGATTTATCAGGGTTGTTTGATGCTACTGGAATTGCTTGCAAGGCAGATAAATGGAGACTTTTCATTGACAGCTCCTCCAAAAGCATGAAAATTGCACTTCTACACAGTGGAAACAGGTATCCATCTCTGCCTCTTGCTCATTCTGTGCACCTTAAGAAGGACTGCAGCAGTGTAAAGCTTCTACTGGAAACTTTGAACTACAACAAGTATGGCTGGGAAGTTATTGGAGACTTCAAGATAGTGGCTTTCTTGATGGGACTGCAAGGAGGTTTTACCAAGAATCCCCATTTTCTTTACCTTTGGGACAGTAAAGACAGAGTAGCACATTGCCAGAGAAAGCACTGGCCTCCATGGATTGACACTACAGTAGAAGCACATAATATCAAACATGAGCCACTGGTGAATCTCAAAAGGTTTTGTTTCCTCCACCACATCAAAATGGGTCTCATGAAACAGTTTGTTACAGCTCTTGACAAAGAGTTTGCTGTCTCTTCAAGACTTCTTTCCTAAGCTTTCAGAGGCAAAGGTGAAAACTGGTTGGTATCTTCAATGGACCACAAGTAAGGAAAATTATGGAGTGCTCAGAATTTCTACAGAAGCTCACGGAAAAGGAGAAAAAAACTTGGGAGTGTTTCATTGCTGTAGTACAGGGCTTTCTTGGCAACAACAAGGTTGATAACTATATAGAACTAGTTGAAGCTTTAGTGAAAAGCTATGGTGAGACAGGCCACAGAATGTCCTTGAAGGTCCACATCCTAGATGCTCACCTTGACAACTTCAAGGAGAATATGGGAGCATATTCAGAGGAACAAGGGGAGTGCTTCCACCAAGATATAATGAACTTTGAATAGAGATATCTGGGATCCAACTGAAAACATGATGGGAGACTATATTTAGGGGCTCATGCATGAAAGTGATTTTTTATATTCACACAAATCAAGAAAAACTGTTCAATTTTAATCCTAAAAAAATTAGTTTCCTAAGTTTTAAAATGAATTTTTGTCATTTGAATGTTTTTTTGTCCAAAAATGATGAAAATGGTGAAATTTTGCTATTTTGGAGCAAAAAATCATTCTAAAAGCTAGAAAGGCAAAGTTTGACTGGAATGATGGACATTTTCTATTGTTTTGCAATGAAAAGAGTTGGAAAATAGCACTTGCTTGTCAAAGACAAAAATCATGTTACAGAGTGTAATTCAACAAAGAGCTTCTTCCATGAACATAGGAGAATCAAGATAATTAAGAGCTTCTTCCATGAACATAGGAAAATCAAGGTATTTAGGAGCTTTTCAGGCCAATAGCCTAGTCACATATGAGATCCCAAGTTCATCAACACACATGCATAAACACTGCATTATGCGCATGAACACTCCACAGGTGGTACACTATGTATAGGGTGGAAAGCCATGAACATTACATTATGTTTGCAGAGGCCTGTCTTTGATTTGTATGTAAGGGCAAGATGCATATTGGGGTTAGGCCATGAACAGTACACTAGGCTGGCCCTTACCAATACCACCAGCAATTACAGTCAGTATTCCTATCTCTGGTCATGCTCACAGGTTTACCAATCAAGCATCAAGATACAAATAAGGTCCTGTGTTATTCATAGTTCTTATGGTCAACCATAGTTAAGTCTGATATTTATTATAATTTATGACTGGTAGCCTTATGGCAGTTAGAAGTCAACTGCTAAAATGTAATACTTACAATTTGTCAAGAAATCGATCTACTCAAAATATATGAATGAAATAAGTTTCTAGAAATGTTTTCTTGGTTTTAAGGTCTTTTCCCTTTATATTACAATTTTTAGAGTACTATTGAGGGCATGGCTATTTTGTTCTAAACTTGGGATTGCTGTGTAAATAATAAATTTATGGGCTGTAGTTAATATTCTTAATTCATAGTAAGATTTCAATCTGTATTTCTTCCTAGTATATTGGCATTGTTACATTTTCTGTGAGCATCCTACTATGTGATTGATTATGCTTTTATTTTCCAACTTTCAGTAATACATGACTATTTTTCTTCATGGAATATCCATTTCAAATGCAATCTTACTAAAATGTAAGCCAGTCGAAATTTAGTGTCATCGTATCTGTTTCTTGACATCTATCAGGCCAATATTTACTTTCATTTATTAATCAGATTGAGTTATATTTCTTTAACTTTCAGAATATTCACAACATACAGTGTAGCACACATAGGTTAGTCTCACTACAAATGTTCTTTTTTTTTTTTCATATGTAATGTACAAAATAACCCATTACATCTATAGTTACCTGCCACAGTTCCACATGTTATATACTGCTGTCTGGCAATCTTCTTAAGAAACAGGGTTTAAGTGAACTATTTATTGTGAAAGAAGGTTGTGACATCTGGTAGCATACCCAATGAAATGAAATTCTTGCAGTTAGGAAGTCTTGTGAGGGACAGAAGCTCAGCTGTTTTAAAATGGTCTCCACATTAAGCAGTATTCTGTGCTAATTATGCAAGGAGCTGCCTTATAAAATCAAATCCTGTCATAAGAATAATCAGGCAGCTGTAGAGGTGTTTGTTGAAAATGTGGTTCTTCCTCCTGTTTTACACTGTCTATAATAAGGAAAAAATAAATATATAAAACATTAGTTTTATCGTTCTACGGTATTTGCTATACCCTAGGCAAAGAAGATGTGGCAATTATGAACTAGACTTTGATATCATCCTCCTTGATAAGATAAGTAGTTAGCAACCTTGTAGTGGGGAGTTCACTTATGAAGTTATGTTCAGTCCTTGGGGGGTGTAATAGTGTGAAGCAGGGACCCCAGTTAGATTAGGTTGCATTCAGTTGGGTTAGTGCCCTTCATGGCTCCAAGGAGGAGCCTAAGCCTTCCTGGTCAGCTTATGTTCTGTTACATTCAGATAGCTTAGTGTCCTTTGTGGATATGTGAGTGAACAAAGTCAATGTTCCTTTGTTTATGTATCTGTATGTACTATGTATTTCTCACTTTTGTGTCCTCAATGTTATTGTCAGGCAGCACCCATTCATTTCATAGTACTAGCTGGCAAATGCACCTAGCAGCATCAGTAGCAGATGGGCTGCTATTTCTTATGCACCAACCTTGCTCTTCTGATGCCTCTCATGTTATCTACAGCTCTTCTTCAATATACTTCCAGCCCATACCCACAGACTTTCATTAGCGACCTACAAACAATAAAACTACATGGGGCAGAGTCGTGCAAGTCCCCGGAAAGCTTATAGAGAAGAAGCAGCACCACCACACTGCTTGCAGCATGCCATTTTTTCCTCAGATTCACACCCATGAATGGCCTATACACCCTGATTACAGTGCAGTCAGTGACCATAGTGCAGTGTGTGCTAAATGTGCAGTGCAGTGCAGTGACTACAATGCTCAGTGAGTGTAGTGAGCTGGCAGTGTGTATTGTCGTTGTGTCATGTATAGGCGTGAGCAGGATGGACTTTTGTTTCCCACCAGTTCTTAGGGAGGCAAGCCAAAACCTCGACATGCATTGAGGCTGCAGTTCTGACTCCCCAGAGTTGCCAGGTCATGGACTGTGTTCCTACAGAATCCTGTCCCCAAAATAAGCCCAAAGACATAAAACAGTGGAAAAAACAGCACAAAACTTGAACCATCAGAAGTGTATATATTTGATACTCAAGATGACTGGCAGAGGTATAACATAAAGGGAAAACATATTTGCCATGTAATGTACCTTTTTTTAACCAACTACATTAGGTATGTATGGTATGGGTTCCGTCAAGGCCGCTCTACTGGTGATCTTCTGGCTTTCCTTACTGAGTCTTGGTCATCCTCTTTTAGAGATTTTGGTGAAACTTTTGCTGTTGCCTTGAACATATCAAAAGCTTTTGATAGAGTCTGGCACAAAGCTTTGATTTCCAAACTACCCTCCTATGGCTTCTATCCTTCTCTCTGTAACTTCATCTCAAGTTTCCTTTCTGACCGTTCTATTGCTGCTGTGGTAGACGGTCACTGTTCTTCTCCTAAATCTATTAACAGTGGTATTCCTCAGGGTTCTGTCCTGTCACCCACTCTCTTCTTATTATTCATTAATGATCTTCTAAACCAAACTTCTTGTCCTATCCACTCCTACGCTGATGATACCACCCTGCACTTTTCCACGTCTTTTCATAGACGTCCAACCCTTCAGGAAGTAAACATATCATGCAGGGAAGCCACAGAACGCTTGACTTCTGATCTTTCTAAAATTTCTGATTGGGGCAGAGCAAACTTGGTATTGTTCAATGCCTCAAAATCTCAATTCCTCCATCTATCAACTCAACACAACCTTCCAGACAACTAACCCCTTGTCTTCAATGACACTTAACTGTCCCCCTCTTCTACACTTAACATCCTTGGTCTGTCCTTTACTTATAATCTGAACTGAAAACTTCACATTTCATCTCTAGCTAAAACAGCTTCTATGAAGTTAGGCGTTCTGAGACATCTCCGCCAGTTTTTCTCACCCCCCCAGCTGCTAACTCTGTATAAGGGCCTTATCCATCCATGTATGGAGTATGCTTCACATGTCCGGGGGGGGGGGGGGGGTTCCACTGATACTGTTCTTCTAGACAGGATGGAATCAAAAACTTTTCGTCTCATCAACTCCTCTCCTCTAACTGTCTCCAGCCTCTCTCTCACTACCGCAAAGTTGCATCTCTTGCTGTCTTCTACTGCTATTTTCATGCTAACTGCTCTTCTGATCTTGCTAACTGCATGCTTCCCCTCCTCCCGCAGCCTCGCTGCACAAGACTTTCTTCTCTCTCTCACCCCTATTCTGTCCACCTCTCTAACGCAAGAGCTAACCAGAATTCTCAATCATTCATCCCTTTCTCTGGTAAACTCTGGAACTCCCTGCTTGCTTCTGTATTTCCACCTTCCTATGACTTGAATTCCTTCAAGAGGGAGGTTTCAACACACTTATCCTTCAATTTTTGACGACCACTTTGGACCCTTTTATGGGACTGGCATTTCAGTGGGCATTTTTTTTATTGGATTTTTGTTGCCCTTGGTCAGTGTCCCTCCTACATAGAAAAAAAAAAAAAAGAAAAAAAGAAAAAAGAAAAAAGGTACAGTAAAATCCCTCTCATCCAGCATTCAAGTATCCGGCACATTTTTCCCTGAGCCTTAAAATCAATAAAAAATCAATGTGTACTCATAAAATCGATTAAAATTCCCGCGCGAGGCATACTTTGTCCCCTCGCCACCAGAGCGCACTGCTTTGTGCCACCCGCGGCCCACTGCACTGTGTTTACTCAGTGACTCAGTCCCGCGTGTGCACTGTTTATCGTCTGACGCCTTCATCATGCCTAAAGTTGTAGAAAAGAGGAAGCGTGTTGTGCTTACACTTAAGCAGCTGATCAGATCAGCTGATCTTTGTTATGGTAAGATGCGTGAGTGTAGGGTGGTGATTGTGGACATAATTTCACTTCTATTCAAGTATCCGGCAATATTCAAGTATCCAGCATGTCGGCGGTCCCGTTGATGCCAGATAAGAGGGATTTTACTGTATACATAATTCATACTTACAAGTTACATTTAACACTTGGCTTTTTTTTTTTCAGTACATTACTAAGCTACATCTGGTAACTTGACATGCTCATGGCCATCAGTGTTACTGTTAATATCCATCGTCAGGAGGGAGAGCATTTCCTTTCTTGGTTTGAAGTCATTGCAACACGTCATTTCTGTACATGAATGCACATACATACCGTGTGTTGTCCAAACTCGTGTGTTGCATCCTATTCCTAAGTTTATTTTTTATGAAATTCATTTGAGAGAAAACCTGTTTAACAGAGACATTGTTGATAGGCAGTGCAAGCACTGAGAGAGTACTGTCCTACCCCCTTAAAATCCCTCTCCCCTGAGGCATCCTGGTGGCTGTGAACAGTCATCCAGAATTTTTCAGTGTCATCTAATACAAATCTGGGCCAGATGACAGTCACAAGTCTTTGCCAGTAGCCATCCAGCTGGCTGATATCCCCTAAAACTTTCGGAAGGAATGTCAGCTCTGAGGAGAGGTTGAATGAGGACTTAAAAGGCATACACCCAACATTCTGATCTTTTCCTAACCTCTAATCCTTCTGCTTATGCTGTTATCTTCTCTTCTTCATTGAGCTCCTCTAATCACAATCTCATATCTGTACCTTGTCCTATCACTCCAATCCCTCCTCAGGAAACCCCTAAGTGGAGATGCCTCTGGCGTTTTGCCTCTGCTAGTTGGGGGGACATGAGGAGGTATTTTGTTGATTTTTCTTGGAATGACTACTGTTTCTGTGTCAGAGATCCATATCTGTGTGCTGGGCACATAACAGAGGTGACAGTGTCTGGCATGGAGGCATACATTCCTCACTCTTTTCCTTGACCTAAACCTTCCAAACCTTGGTTTAACACAGCCTGTTCTCATGCTATACATGACAAAGAGATGGACCACAAAAGGTAATTAAGCCTTTCATCACCAGAATCTCATGAACTATATATTTCTGCCCAGAACCATGCCAAGTCTGTTTTCCAACCAGCCAAAAACCCCTTCATTAAGAGTGTGTCAAAATCTTTCTAGATCTCACTCTCCTTGTGACTTCTGGCACCTAGCCAAAAGCATCTCCAATAACTTTGCTGTCTCTTCTTTCCTCCTTTATTTCAACCAGATGGCACCACTGCTATCACATGTCTCTAAAGATGAGTACTTCACTCAAATCTTTGTTTTGGAACCTTGGATGATTCAGGGCTTGTTCCTCCCACTCCTCCACCCTCTGACTACTTCATGCAACCTTTTAAAATTCTTTGCAGTGATGTTTTCCATGCCCTTGTTGACCTAAACAATCAGAAGGTTTATGGACCTGATGGGGTCCCTCCTATTGTTCTCAAAAACTGCCTCTATGCTTGTACCTTGCCTAATTGCCTTGTTTAATATGGTAAACTATGATGCTTTGTATCACTCAGCAAGATGTCACATCTTAAGTTGCTACCTGACACAGGAGTGTCATTGTGAATGGCACCTGTCACCTGGAGATGCTGCAGATTCCTAGGTCCAGTCTCCAGCCCCTACCTGCCACAACTATACTCACTGCCAACAGCTCAAGGATGTCTTCTGCCTTGGGATGGTTCCAGGCTACCCTGCAGCTTGGCAATTACTCCTGCAATACCAAGATCTAGGCACATGAGGGTGTATAGACTCCACTACTCTTATTTGGCCACTGTCAGGAGTTGGCTGTTATATTTCCTGACTTCCCCAAACCCATCCTTGCCATTGCACATGTTAACAGGTGTGCAGAATCACCCCTATGCTCCATGTCATCACTTCTACTGCACAAGTTTTTTATCAGGGTGTTTGATGATGTGCTGGTGTTGAAGTTGGATCTTCACACAGCCCCACTCAAGACAATGTTGGGTCCTCCTAAGAGAATACACCTGAAGGATGATGCTGTTCCATTCACAGTTCACACACTTAGGTCAATCTCCTTCACTTTCCAGAGCCAAGTGAAGGAGGAGATCGACTTGATGGTCAGGCAAGGCATTATTGCACTTTCAGGGGATGAGCCATCTGAATGGTGCCACCCCATGGTGGCACAGCGGTATACACATCATGATGGACTTGACTAAGCTTAACAGTTAAGTGTCATGCTCTGCACAGCCTTCTCCTACACCATTCTCTGGCATTCATAGTGTCACACTATCGGCCAAGTTCTTCACCACAGTGGATGCTTTACACAGATACTGGCAAATTGAACTCACCAAAGAAGACCAACACTTCACCACCTTCATCACACCTTTTGGATGCTTCAAACACTGCAGAGACTCATACAGGCTGCTACAGGTGATGCCTGTACTGCACTTTCAGGGGATGAGCCATCTGAATGGTGCCACCCCATGGTGGCACAGCGGTATACACATCATGATGGACTTGACTAAGCTTAACAGTTAAGTGTCATGCTCTGCACAGCCTTCTCCTACACCATTCTCTGGCATTCATAGTGTCACACTATCGGCCAAGTTCTTCACCACAGTGGATGCTTTACACAGATACTGGCAAATTGAACTCACCAAAGAAGACCAGCACTTCACCACCTTCATCACACCTTTTGGATGCTTCAAACACTGCAGAGACTCATACAGGCTGCTACAGGCGATGCCTTATGTTTATGTGGCAATATAGCTCTGCAAGGCATTGAGAACTGCACTAAGGTGGTGGATGACATACTCTTGTTTGACAAGGATTTCCAGAAACACCTACGGAGGATTCACCAGTTGCTGACCAGGTGCAGAGAACACAGCATCACACTAAACAGGGACAAGTTCATAGTGGTCACTCCTAGTGTCAACTTCTGATGGCATCTCTGCAGATCTGAATATGGTTGCAGCTATCCATGATTTCTGAGACCAGCAAACCTGACAGATCTTCACTCATTCATGGGTCTAGTAAACCAGCTGGCAGATTTCACCCCAGACATCACCACAGTAGCCCAGCCCCTATGCCCTCTGATGAGCCCCAAGCGTTCATTCACCTTGGCTCCCAACCACAACAAGGCTTTCAAGAGCATCAAGGAAGCTCTGCTGACACCATCTGTATTGGTGCCCTTCAACCCATCCTTGCCCAATGTGCTGCAAACAGATGCCTCACGCCTCTACAGAATTGGGTATGCCCTCTTCCAGGACCACGGCCAGGGATGGTTGTGTCTAGTCCAATGTAGCTCTCACTTCCTGATGAATGCCAAGACCCATTATGCCACCATAGAGCTGGAGTTACTGGCTGTTGCCTGGGCCACTTCCAAGTGCAGACTTTATCTGTTTAGTCTGCCCAACTTCATCCTGATGATTGATCATCATTCACTGATCCTGGTTCTCAACTTTTACACACTGGAAGCAATTGAGAATCTCCACCTTCAATGTTTGAAAAAGAAAGTTTCACCTTATATCTTCACAGCTGAGTGGCATGCTGGGAAACAGCTGTGCATCCTTGACACACTTGCCCAAGTTTTCTGTCCCACCCCTGAAGATGAGACAGGTTGTGAGGTGGTTGCAGCTTTGGTGTATATGCTTACCTGCAACACTGTCACAGTGGATGAGTCATTACCTCTCATGGACACTGACATGATTTTACAGGAGCTCCACACCACAGCAAAAGATCCTGCTAGTGGACAGCTCCTTTCCTGTGTGTCTTCCAACTTCCCTGCAAACCACTACAACTTACAGCCCTCTGTCCTCCTGTACCGAAAACTACAGGATAGCCTCTACATGGATGGGGAGTTAGTCTTGTACAGTCAGAAGATAGCTGCTCCTAAGGCATTCTCTTGCCATACATTTGCCTGCCTCCATGACAGCCACTGAGGGGTCAAAGCAACAAAGCGCTGGACAAAGCAGACAGTATTTTTGGCCAGGCATCAACCCTGATATAAAGTTCATCGTAGATGGCTGTGAGTCAAGCCAAGTACTACAGCCTTGCCAGCAACAGGAACCTCTCCTCTGTGATGACCACCTGACAAGGCCCTTCAAGTCCATCTCTGCTGACTTCTTCCATGATGAGGAGAAGTCATTCCTCATCATAGCAAACAGATTGTCTGGCTGGCCTGTGGTTGTACTCTGCAGCCTGACACTATATCTACAAGGGTCATCAGGATGTTCTTGAAGTACTTTCATGAAGTTGCCGTTCCCCTCCACCTTTGCACAGATAGAGGGCCACTGTTCAACAGCGCCAACTTCCACAGCTTCTTGGCATGCTGGGGTGTTCACCACATGGTGTCCTCACCATGTCACCCTCAGTCAAACAGCCACGGCAGTCAAAGCCGTTAAGGGCCTGTTTCTCAAGACAATTCACTCCAGGAATATTGATCATGAGGAGTAGTTCAACAGGGATCTCCTGGAGCTGTACAACACCCCTACTCCTGCAGGTCATTCCCCTGTCCATGTGCTTTATGGCCATCCTCTCCATTCCTGTGTCCAACTTCCCCAGAGTCCTTCTCTATGGAGTGGCAAGCCCAGACTGAGGATTGTGACCACCAAGCAGCCCCCTGCACTGACCAGTTCCAGCGTGAGTACAATGGACATGCTCGTCCTTTTCCTAAGTTAGGTGTCAGACAACACGGCAGGATTCAGGATACGACGTCACACTGCTGGGACAAGGTTGGGGTGGTCATGGATCACGGCAGGTCCAGGGACTATGAGATATGTCTTCCAATTGGCAGAGTCTGGTAGTACAATCATTGGTACCTGCACCCAGTGCCCCCTTCTCATGATGACCCTCTCCTTCATGTCCCTGTGGCCCCTTGCTCAGATGTGCAATGTCCTGTACACTCTCCCCCAAATGCCCCACATTGTTCTCCTTGGCTCAGGAAAAAGGAGTCCATTTGAAGGTAATTATGAATGTGGAGGAGGGAAAGAGGTGTGGATATGTGAATGAACACAGCCAATGTTCCCTTGTTTATTTATCTGTATGTACCATATATTTCTCACTTTTGTATCCTCAATGTTATTGTATGGTGGCATCCATTCATTTTATAGTACTAGCTGGTAACTGCACCCAGCAGCATCAGTAGCAGATGGGCTGCCATCTCTTACGCACCAGCCTTGCTCTTCTTTTGCCTCTCATGTCACCTCCAGCTCTCCTTCATTATATTTCTGGCCCATATCATTGAACATTTATTAGCAGCCTACAGACAAAAAAATTACATCATTGAGGGGTTCCAAGGGGAGCTATGCTCAGTTAAGTTGCAATTGGTTAGATTAGTGTCCTTGAAGAGGTCCAGGAGACAGAGCCCCCTGGTTACATTATATTTGTATTTTTTGGAAATTTTCTCCCAAAACTGGCTTTTTTCCTTTTATTTTCTCAATTTATGAACTTCATAAAATTTTTCTATATTTTCATTTATTTTGTATGATGAAAGCTGCTACAAACTGTTTTTTTACACACTGCTTTTTGCCTCATAATTTCCCTTTCCTTGTTGCCACTGCACTCTGTAATTGCTGGTTAACGACTGAAAATTAATAAAGACCAATTTGTGACAGGCATTATCATATAAACATCAGAAGAAAAGAAAAATGCATAAAAAGCTGATGAAATAAAGTGCACACTTAACATGGAAAATTAACAGTTTATTGAATGATTGAGATAATCTTCATCAATTTTAACACTTTTGAAGTGTTCTATAAGAATAATTTTTCAGATCCTCACTCAAAAATATTTCAGCCTCCCACCAATTGATAATAAATGTTCTTAACAAGGGCCATCTTGTTAGCACACCCTGCAGGGTGGAACCAATGAAAGGGGATCCCTGTGACCAAGACCAGATGTGTTTTTTTTTTATCTTTTCTTTAAACTTGAACTTCAGCTTATTTTTTAGAATTTTACTCAGACAATGTATACACAGCATTTAATGAAGACCCTTTTTTTCTAATATACAATCTCGTGGCACATGTCCCTCTGGGAAGAGCACTATGCTAGTGATTCCCTTGTAGGAAGGGCAACACAATTATGGGGAAAGAGGGGGCTTCACCTTGCCATTAAGGTGATGAGTGGTCACAACTATTAATGTTAATGGAATGAGTGAAGCTAGGAAAAGAAGAGTGGTAACGGAAGGTATTAGAAATGGAAGAATTTTGGAGCAGGGGTGCAAGAGAGACACACATGAAAAGTTTGGACTGCATGAATGGAAATGAGGTGTGGAAGGGAGTTTAAGGAGTGGTGTGATGTGGATATCAGTGCCAAGGGAAGAGGAAAAGAAAGATAACGATTCACTTTCACCCCAACAATTTGGAAGGGAATGGGTTACCTGAGTGAAAGGGATACAAGATAGTGTGGAGAGAGAGAGAGAGAGAGAGAGAGAGAGAGAGAGAGAGAGAGAGAGAGAGAGAGAGAGAGAGAGAGAGAGAGAGAGAGAGAGAGAGAGAGAGAGAGAGAGAGAGAGAGAGAGAGAGAGAGAGAGAGAGAGAGAGAGAGAGAGAGAGAGAGAGAGAGAGAGAGAGAGAGAGAGAAAAGGATACAAGATAGTGGGGCAAGTGGAGAAAAAAAAAGAATAATCAGATGTGCATAGGTCTGTGTTTTTAAATGCAAAGTGACAAAAGGAGAAAGAAGATGATGCAATGCACAGGTAAACATGAAGGAAGAGGGATAAAAATGATAAGTAAAAGAGCCTAATGGACTATGTAGTAGTGAATAAGAGATTGAAGAATGATGTGTTGGATACCAAAATAGTGAGAGGAATGTGTGATAGGTCAAGTTAATAGTTAAAAGTGGGTAGTTAAAATAAGATTAGGATGGGAATGTAGTAAGAATGGTGATACAGAGTGAATGCAAAAAGCAGGCTGGACAGGAAAGAGCATAAAGAGGAATATGAGGTGTGAAAACCAAAGGGAAACTAAGGATAAGTTGAAGGAGGATAAAGTGCAAAAAAGATGTTTAACCTGCCCAGTGCCAATGTTGTAAATCTATGGCATCTCGCATATCTGCTCTCAGTGCCGTTGCAAAGAATTTACTGCGGCAACTTAAAAAATTCTAGACTGTTTATTTGTTAATTGAACTTGACAAAAAAAAAAAAAAAAAAAAAAAACACTGCATCTACTCAAACCTTAGTCTGGCCCGTGGATTTGTATGTAGTCATACGACACGACACCCTTGGAAGTGCACTGACTCACAATTTCATTAAAATGAATGTCTTGCAGGATTGAGCCCTGAGCCCTGCTTCAGAGAATATCACACACTTACTTCTAAAGTGATTTATTATTGATTATATATAATATCTTTATCTCTAAAGCTGAACTCTTTGCTCAAACCTTTGCTTAAAACTCTACCTTGGATGATTCAGAGCTTGTTCATCTCTCTCCTCCATCCTCTGACTACTTCATGCTACCTGTTAAAATTCTTCACAATGATGTTTTCCATGCCCTTGGTGACCTAAACCCTTAGAAGGATAATGGACCTGATGGGGACCCTCCTATTGTTCTCTGAAACTATGCCTCTGTGCTTGCACCTTGCCTAGTAAAACTTCCAACTCTGTCTGCCAGCATCTACTTTTCCTTCTTGCTGGAAGTTTGCCTGTTCCTAAAAAGGGTGACCATTCTAATCCCTCAAACTACCATCCTATTGCTTTAATTTCCTGCCTATCTAAAGTTTTTGAATCTATCTTCAACAGGAAGATTCTTAAACATCTATCACTTCACAACCTTCTATCTGATTGCCAGTATGGGTTCTGTCAAGGCTGCTCTACTGGTGATATTCTGACTTTCCTTAATGAGTCTTGGTCATCTTCTTTTAGAGATTTTGATGAAACTTTTGCTGTTGACTTAGACAGACATGTTTAAAGCTTTTGACAGAGTCTGGCACAAAGCTTTGATTTCCAAACTATCCTCCTACAGTTTCTATCCTTTTTTCTGTAACTTCATCTCAAGTTTGCTTTCTGACCATTCTATTGCTGTTGTGGTAGATGGTCACAGTTCTCATAAATCTATTAACAGTGGTATTCCTCTGGGTTTTGTCCTGTTACCCACTCTCTTCTTATTATTCATCAATTATCTTCTAAACCAAACTTCTTGTTCTATCCGCTCCTACACCGATGATACCACCCTGCACTCTTCCACATCTTTTCGTAGACAACCAACCCTTCAGGAAGTAAACTGTTCCCACAGGGAAGCCACAGAATGCTTGACTTCTTACCTGTCTAAAATTTCTGATTAAGGTAGAGCAAACTTTGTATTGTTCAATGCCTCAAAAACTCAATTCCTCCATCTATCAACTCAACACAACCTTCCAGATAACTATCCCCTCTTCTTCAATGACTCTCAACTGTCCCACTCTTCTACAATGAACATCCTTGGTCTGTCCTTTACTTATAATCTAAACTGGAAATTTCACATTTCATCTGTAGCTAAAACAGCTTCTATGAAGTTAGGCATTTTGAGATATCTCTGCCAGTTTTTCTCATCCTTCCAGCTGCTGACTCTGTACAGGGGCCTTATCCATCCATGTATGGATTATGCTTCACATGTCTTGGGGGTTTCCACTCATCCTGCTCTTCTAGACAGGTTGGAATAAAAAACTTTTCATCTCATCAACTCCTCTCCTCTATATGACTGTCTTCAGCCTCTTTCTCATTGCTGCAATGTTGCATCTCTTGCTATCTTCTACTGCTATTTTCATGCTAACTGTTCTTCTGACCTTGCCAACTGTATGCCTCCCCTCCTCCTGCGGACTTTCTTCATTGTCCCACCCCTATTCTGTCCATTTCTCTAATGCAAGAGTTAACCAGTATTCTCAATAATTAATCTTTTTCTCTGGTAAACTCTGGAATTCCCTGCCTGCTTCTGTATTTCCACCTTCCTATGACTTGAATTCCTTAAATGGGGAGGTTTCAAAACACTTATCCTTCAATTTTTGACTACCACTTTTGATCTTATTTGGGGACAGGCATCTCATGGAGTCGTCTTTTCTTTTTTTATTGGATTTTGTTGCCCTTGGCTGGTATCATATATATATATATATATATATATATATATATATATATATATATATATATATATATATATATATATATATATATATATATATATATATATATATATATATATATATATATATATATATATATATATATATATATATATATATATATATATATATATATATATATATATATGTAAAGAGAAAGAAAACAATGGAAAAGTGCCATCACAAATTCAATCATATACAAATTGCAATAGCCAAGTGATCATGCAGTGAAATGAATAATGTAATGGCAACAATCATTTTCTCACATACTACTGTATCAGTCTCAACAATTATTATTATTATTATATATATGTATATCCATCATTTCATATATCCATCCCATATGCATATGTTCATATTCATCCCACATGTGCCCATGGCCAGCCAGTCTATTTTTAACCTTTCTCCTCCTTCTCTACCTCTCAAGGGAATTTCACATCCATTTCCAGTCCTTAGGGAAAACACCTGTGTTCGCTCTGAGTCTTCCTTCCTGGTCAATGGCTAATATAACAAGATATCCTATCTGCTCCTTCACCTCATTTCCTGGCATCTCATTTGTCATTTCTTCACCCCATAACCTAAAATGTGATCCACTTAGCTGAGACAAATATAGCCTGCATGGCAGCAAGCAGTCTGTCAGTCCCAGTCAGTGAGTTCCCATCCGAGAGTCAGTCATGAACAGTCAGTCTTGATCTCTCACTCAGTTCCGCTCAGTCACAGTCAGTCTTGAGAGATGCTGCTCAGTCATTTTTTCATATCACTTCTGAGAGAGAGAACAATCAATCGTCATGTTATAATCTCATCTTGAATCAAGTGTGTACATTCTCTACTATTAAATCAAGAACTATCATGTCTTTTACTCACACATATCATCTCTATCAACCTGCTACTGGTCCTCCACGCTACAACACTATCAAGCTCAATGCCGGTCCTCCACACTACCAACATACCAAGCTCCTCATCTGATCCAGCAGTGGTAAGTATCTCATCTTAACTCAGAACAGTAGTAAAGAGGAGCAGAGGTAAAACTATTTGATACATTGGTAGCAGCGGTAGTCAATCAAGCAGGAAACAAGTGGTGAAAATCAATCCTGTCCCTTCATCAAGTAAATACTAGAACAAGTTGTGCAACTGAAGACATACGAACTCACAAGTACATGCCAAGACACGAATATCATGTCATGTTCTATTACTGCTGTGGTAGACGGTCACTGTTCTTCTCCTAAATCTATTAACAGTGGTGTTCCTCAGGGTTCTGTCCTGTCACCCACTCTCTTCTTATTATTCATTAATGATCTTCTAAAGTTTCTAAACCAAACTTCTTGTCCTATCCACTCCTACGCTGATGATACCACCCTGCACCTTTCCACGTCTTTTCATAGACGTCCAATCCTTCAGGAAGTAAACATTTCACGCAGGGAAGCCACAGAACACCTGACTTCTGATCTTTCTAAAATTTATGATTGAGGCAGAGCAAACTTGGTATTGTTCAATGCCTCAAAAACTCAATTCCTCCATCTATCGACTCGACACAACCTTCCAGACAACTATCCCCTCTTCTTCAGTGACACTCAACTGTCTCCCTCTTCTACACTGAACATCCTCGGTCTGTCCTTTACTTATAATCTGAACTGGAAACTTCACATCTCATCTCTAGCTAAAACAGCTTCTATGAAGTTAGGCGTTCTGAGACGTCTCCGCCAGTTTTTCTCACCCCCCCCAGCTGCTAACTCTGTACAAGGGCCTTATCCATCCATGTATGGAGTATGCTTCACATGTCTGGGGGAGGGGGTTCCACTCATACTGCTCTTCTAGACAGGGTGGAATCAAAAGCTTTTCTCCTCTAACTGACTGTCTTCAGCTTCTCTCTCACCACCGCAATGTTGCATCTCTAGCTGTCTTCTACCGCTATTTTCATGCTAACTGCTCTTCCGATCTTGCTAACTGCATGCCTCCCATCCTCCCACAGCCTCGCTGCATAAGACTTTCTTCTTTCTCTCACCCCTATTCTCTCCACCTCTCTAACACAAGAGTTAACCAGTATTCTCAATCATTCATCCCTTTCTCTGGTAAACTCTGGAACTCCCTGCCTGCTTCTGTATTTCCACCTTCCCATGACTTGAATTCCTTCAATAGGGAGGTTTCAAGACACTTACCCTTCAATTTTTTACTACCACTTTGGACCCTTTTATGGGACTGGCATTTCAGTGGGCATTTTTTTAATTAGATTTTTGTTGCCCTTGGCCAGTGTCCCTCCTACATAAAAAAAAAAAAAGCCTTATTGCAGGCAAGTTGCAAGGTTGATAATCCATGTGCTCTCTCTCTCTCTCTCTCTCTCTCTCTCTCTCTCTCTCTCTCTCTCTCTCTCTCTCTCTCTCTCCCCTGGCTGCACCCTGCTCCTCTCCGCTTCCACGTGAATCATCCCTGTGGCCATACCCTGCTCCTACTCCACTCCCACGTGATTCGTCCCTGTGGCCTGCACCTGTCTGCTGGCACACCCTGTTGCTACCGCTCTAGTTGCCATCCTGCTTCCTTCCCAAGGTGTGGGTGTCCCTTCGCTCCTTCCCCAAGAGATCCCAGTGCTCATGGCCTTGGCTTCTTCCCCATGCCAAATCCCTACCCACCACCCACTCCACCAGTGCTCACAGCCAGGCCTCACTGGACATCTTCCCACATCTGCTGCAGCTGTGTTCCTCCAGTCATCTGCTGTCACTTCCCTGCCAATATTTAAGTATCGAATCCAATTCACATTATTCTTGTCTTTTCACTCTTCCTTTTTCTGCTCTTAAGTGGTGCCTGTCTATTTATCTACTTCTCTATATGTCTGTCCGTTTGTCTACCTATCTGTCTCCTGCCATCTGTCTGTCTGTCTGTCTATCAGTGTTTATATCATTCCCTTCTGTCTTTCACTATTATTTGCTACTGTCTGTGTTATCATATTGCATGCTATTCTGTGTGTTTATATTTCTGTGCCTATTATTCCTTGCTTATCTGTGAGCTTCCCCTTGCTCATGCAAACACACTCACAGTCTACACTATCTCCTTCATCACCTGTCACAGTGTCTACTGAAACCACCGCTACTCCTCATATCACCTTTATACACGAATCTCATCACCTTCCTAATTTTTCTGGTACTGGCACAGAGACTGTTCATCAGCTTATTTAAAGAATTTAGGAGGAATGCACTTGCCATTCAGCCACATCTGATAAGGAAAAAATATCCACTTTCAAATCATGTATCTGTCATGAGCCTTCAAGTCTCACTGGCCTGTTGGTGAAATCAGACAAATTTGCTTCTCTCACCATATTTGAGGACTTCACCACTCACCTCAGAATTCATTTCCAGAGTCATTTCAAGCTTGGAGCCATCCATTCTCTTCTCAAACTCTCCAGATCTATCTCACAGCACATCCACCCACACACTAATCCTTACCAGGCAGAAAACATTGCTCAGAACTGATCACTCAGCCCCAAGACTCAAATTGGCTTACAAATGACTCATTATCATCAGATGAATTACAAAGACTCATAGCATATATCTTGTTCACCTTCTTTCTTAATGCTCCCAATTTTCAGGTCACCAGTGACATCAAATTCCACAAATCAGATTACATATATGATGTCTGCAAAGTAATTTCTGATAAGTGTCCCTTTCCCACCTCTGAACCAGTTCAGGCTCTCAGTGCCTCCTCACCTGACTTACTCACCTCTCCTCTTCACCCACCTTTCTGTTCATCTTCTTCTTGTGGATGTTACATTAGACACACGTCTCATCTCGATATCAGTACACTCGATTGAAATTGAGATCAAGAAAATGTCACCTGCAACCATTGCAAGCTGCCTGGTCATGTTCTTGCACAGTGTAGGGTTGTTCTTAATACTTCAGGAAGACACTCATTCAATCAAGAAACATTCTGTTCCTTCCACAAAAGGGTAGGTCATTTCTTACAAAACTCAAATTGGTTTACAAATGACTCATTGTCACCAGATGGGTTAAAAAGGCTCATAGCTTATATCTTGTTCACCTCCTTTCTTGATGTTTCCAATTTCCAGGCCACCAGTGACATCAAATTCCACAAATCAGATTACATATATGGTGTCTGCAACGTAATTTCTAATAAGTGTCCCCTTCCCACCTCTGAACCTCTTCAGACTCTCACTGCCTCCTCACCTGACTTGCTCACCTCTCCTCTTCACCCACCTTCCGTTCTTCTTCTTGTAGACATTACATTAGACTGTGCAGGCATTTTCATGAACAGTCTCAGTCTCCAAAAACATCATCAGAAAACTCTTTGTGTCCTACTCTGACCAATCCATCATAACCTCATCCATCCTCAAGTCTTCACCTTCTTATGTACTGAAACATCGTACAAAACGCAGGGTATGCTTCACTCATCCTCCTAACTCAGCACTTCCTTCATTTAACATCTGATATGCTGGATTATTCAATGGTATTGTCATAGATGCTATGTGTCATTCTGTATCCTACAAAGTTTTCTTTGACAGCTAACCTTATACAGATGGATGTATTTAGGGAACTTTCTTCCTCTTCTCAGGATCACATCACTACATTACCTTCTGATATAAATCTCAATGGTATATCTGGGAAAATGATCTTACCTCACAGGAAAGTACTCTTATCACTGTCTTTATCACCAAAGGAACCAGACATATGTGATTATTTTTATATTGTATCTGATGTATCTTTCAATGTTGATCTTTTCATAGGCTTCAACACCATGTGCAAATATGATATCAGTATTTTCCCTGCCATCAATGAAATCACTCAAGGGGATATTTATATTCCTACTGTTCTTCCCTCTGATACTTCCTCTCTTGCTGGTGTAGTGGCATCTGTTGCAACTCTTCCTTCTACTAGCAATCAGATGTTATCTAAATGGGATTCTTGTGTTATGTCATCTAATTTGCCTGTCTCACAGCCTCATTCTCAATCACTTTCCCAGTCAGACCAAAGTGTAACTCCTTATAAACACATTTTTTCTAGCAGATCTGGTAATGCTATCTGAATGTGCTTTATATGTTGTATACACTAAGGTTAACTATGCTGTATCAAGCACTGATATCCTCTGTTATGCACAAAAATCTACATACAAAGGTGTTGAGTTAGAATCCATTCTTACCACAATCGATGACAATGGATTCTGCAAAATCGGGCTAAAAAATGTCAAATCTACACCTGTCAAACTCAAAGCAGGTGTGCTACTCGGAGAAGACTTGCCTTACTCTGAGAAAGTTGTAATCTTAGATAATTTACCTTCTTTCTCTATCAATAATGTATCTGCATCTGACAGCTATGATATGTCTTCTTTGCTGCTTATCACAGATAATTACATATCTGTACTTGATTTCCCAGAATTTCAACATGAATTACTCACTCTCCTGAATTCTTTCAGGAATGTTGTCTCACTCCCTGGTGAAACTCTGGGCCATACAGATGTCATCACTCATGCTATTCACCTGATGCCTGGAGTCCAGACCATCTTACACTCCCAGCTACAGGGTGCCACACGGTTGTCGTGTTCTGTTTCATGAAGCCGTGCAAGGTATGTTACTTCAGGATGTAGTGCAACCTGCCTGTTCATCTCATAACACTCCCTTGTTACTCATTCCAAAGAAACAAGGTAAATGGCATGCCGTTGTCTACTTAAGGAAACTAAACGCATCTACCATTCCTGACCATTATCCAATGCTGAGGTTAGGTGATCTTCAGTCTCTCGGTGATTCAAATGTGGTATTTTCCAGACTAGATTTACACTCAGGATTCTTCCAAGTTGAATTAGAGGAAAATTCATGGCCATGTACTGCTTTCATTACCTCCTCTGGCCAATTCATGTTCAAACGCATGGTTCAAGGTCTACATAACTCGCCTTTAACGTTTCAGAGATTGATTATTTTCTATTCTCTCAGGTCTCATCGGTAAAAGTGTGTTCTGCTTCCTTGATGACATTATTGCATCAGGGCCATTTTCACACACTGTCTCTCTGTTATGCTTTCAAGCTGCTGGCATAAAGATCAAACTCATTAAATGCTCATTTCTCCAACAGTAAGTCAAATTCTTGGTCACAATGTTAATAGAGATGGTATTCACATGTTAAATGACAAGGTAAATGCTGTGAAGAATTTCCCTGTTCCTACTAATATCCATCAGATCAGGCAATTCATTGGTCTTGCTGGATTTTATCACCAGTTCATCAAAAATTTCAGCCTTATCACTCAACCTCTCACTCATTTACTCAAGAAAAATGTTCCATTCATCTGGTCCAGAAAGGAACAAGGTGTCTTTGATCTTCTCTAAACTGCCTCATGTCGAGCACCAGTTCTTGTTTTTCCTAATTTTCAGAAGATTTCATCTTATACACTGACGCTTCTGGTTTTGGAATCAGTGCTGTTCTCATACAGAAAGATTCACTTGGTAAATATCATGTATTAGTGTATCCCAGCAGACTTCTCAACAAGGCAGGGCAAAATTATGATGTCACAAAGCATGAAAGTCTCGCTGTGATCTGGGCATTACATAATTTCCGTGAACTCATCATGTCCACATTGATCATTGTGTTGTCATAAGGACCTTCAAAGGCAACAACTTTGCAGGTCAATTTGCTCGCTGGCATCTCACGATTCAAGAATTTAACCCTACATTTTCATGTATTCCTGGTAAGGCAAACTTAGTGGCAGACACACTATCATGCAATGTTGCCGCTATCTCCACATTGACAAAATCCTGGCATGCCAACCACGGATGAAATAAGGAAACATCAACATTCAGATGCCTTCTGTTCTAGTGTTGCTTTTTAACTAGAATCTGGTGATGAGACAAGTCTTCCTGAGTTGCAAGTGAGTGCTGATACGTTTTTCATGAAAGATGGTCTCTTGTATAAATCAAGTGATGTCTCTACTGATGATTCTAGTGAGTGTTTATCTCAGCTCGTGATACCTCAGTCACTACTGAGTACCATACTTCACCACATTCACAACTCACCCCATGCAGAACATCCAGGTCAGGACAGATGCCTCGCACAAGCAAAATGATCACATTTCTGGCCAACTATGAGGGAAGATATTTTCAACAATGTGCACTCTGTTCTCCGTGTGCTTCACACCATCCCTCACTCACTCACAACAATCCATTGCTTCCCTGCCCCATCGCTTCCGCTCCTTGGTATTCAGTCACAGTTGATCTGCTTAAACTTCCACTTACAGAGAACTATTATCAGTATTTTCTAGTTTGTGTGAATAGTTTCACTCATTTCACCATTCTTGTTGCTTTCAAGGACAAAACTGTAACTTCTGTTGGTTGTGTGTTATCACTGACAATATCATTTGTCCTTATAACTCTCCTCATGGCATCTTAACCGACAATGGTGCTGAATTCAATAACTCTGTCTTACAGGAGATTTGTAAAGAATTTCATATCAAGAAATTTAACCGTTCCTTACTCACCCAGTTCAAACAGCGAAGTAGAGCATTATAATAAACGTATCCTTGAAGTTCTGCATTACATAACTGAAGCAAAATACTCATAGGACGAATGGCTTCCTCAGATAGCCTGCTCCATCAACCCAGCAATCCACTCCACCATCAACGAGTCTTTGTGCTGTTTGGTACTGACAAGCATCTTCCATATGAATTTCTCCACAGCATGCTGCATCCTGTCTACAACATGGATGACTATGTCAAATGTTATCTCCACGATTTTTAGTTCACTTGTAAGCTCATTCACGATCACCTCACTGCATCGCAACCTGAGATGCTGCAGAAACAGTATCATAGAGCAACAGATTCTTTCACTGAAGTTGGCGATATAGTCTTTGCCAGAGTTCATGATTGCAACTCTAAACTAGATCCATTGTTCTTTGGACCACACCATGTAATCGAATCTCTCCATGGCCACAAAGTAAAAATTCTAGATCTCAAAACCTTAGTAGAACAGATCATCTATGTCAATCATATGAAGTGTGTGAACAAGGGACTCGATGATGAGTGTGCACATCAGGTATCATTAAGTTCTGATTTAACAGACCCTTCAAGCAACTCAAGCTTTACCACACACACACACACACACATTCATCTTACAGACAGAAACTTCATTCCCATTCTAAGGTTTAATCATCTAGTTTCAATATCATGTATATAAGTGTATATTTCTCTTTATTTATATGTGTTGTACATTTATTATATTATCATGTCTGTTTGTTATTATTAAGGTTCTTGTTCCATACTCTCTCTCTCTCTCTGATATCATGTATTATCTGTTAATTGCTCCCATCTTACTGCTCTCTTTATTGTTATGTCCAAATGCAAGGACACATTTTTCGAGGGGGAAGGCAACTGTATCAGTCTCAACAATTATTATTATTATATAAATATATATATATATATATATATATATATATATATATATATATATATATATATATATATATATATATATATATATATATATATATATATATATATATATATATATACAGTAAAATCCCTCTTATCCGGCATCAACAGAACCGAATAGAAGACGGAACTTGAATAGAAGTGAAATTATGTCCACAATCACCACCCTACACTCACGCATCTTACCATAATAAAGATCAGCTGATCTGATCAGCTGCTTAAGTGTAAGCACAACACGCTTCCTCTTTTCTACAACTTTAGGCATGATGAAGGTGTCAGGCGATAAACAGTGCACACGCAGGACTGAGTCACTGAGTAAACACAGTGCAGTGGGCTGCGGATGGTGCAAAGCAGTGCGCTCTGGTGGCGAAGGGACAAAGTATGCCTCGTGTGGGAATTTTAATCGATTTTATGAGTACACATTGATTTTTTATTGATTTTAAGGCTCAAGAAAAATATGCCGGATACTTGAAGCTGCCGGATACTCGAATGCCGGATAAGAGGGATTTTACTCTATGTATGTATATATATATATATATATATATATATATATATATATATATATATATATATATATATATATATATATATATATATATATATATATATATATATATATATATATATATATATATATATATATATATATAATTACTCCCAGTGAGGTCTAAAGCACTGTTCAGGGGGTGCTGTGAACTTATTATTAAACCCAACTGTGACCTCACTGAATGTTTCCCTTTATGTCTCACAACACAAGGGAGCAGTCACAGTCTGCCCTCTAAAGACAACTCTCTTCCTCCACACAAAACTACAAGCACCTTATAACACACACACCCTTCACTCAAAAATTTTAAAATCATCATGGCGACTCCTACACCAGCCTCGGAGTCCCCATCTGGGGAGGGGACCATAAATGTCCCCAGGTCGGACTGCCTTTCTGTCAATGACCCTAAATGTCTTGACACCGCCCTCAACTTTTTCTTCATTAACTTCTGCAACATTCGCAGTCTAAGATCTAATTTCCAGTCTGTAGAACACCACCTCTCCTCTTCTAAATCTCATCTTCTTTTCCTCACTGAAACTCAGGTGTCTGAGGCAACTGACAGTAACCCCATTTCTGTTCCCTCCTACTTTCTCTATCCTCATTTTCCATCCAAAGCTGGATGTTGCGTTTATGTGCGCAAAGACTTAACCTGCTCTCGTGCCCACGCTCTTGAATCTTCCGAATTTTCCACCATCTGGCTACGAATCCAGAGTCACTCTCAAACTAAATTTATCTGTGCTGTATACCTTCCCTTTTGCAGAGATCTCCATTCTTGGAAACTTCAATGTTCACCACCAGCTTTAGCTTTCCTCGGCCTTCACTGACCATCCTGGTGGACTAGCCTTCAACTTTGCTATCCTCCATGACCTAGAGCGATTGGTGCAACACCCTGCTCGTATTCCTGACTGTCTTGGAGATACGCCCAACATTCTTGACCTTTTCCTGACCTCTAATCCTTCTGCTTATGCTGTCACCCTTTCTTCTCCATTGGGCTCCTCCGATCACAATCACATATCTGTATCTTGTCCTATCGCTCCAATTCCTCCTCAGGATCCCCCTAACCGAAGGTGCCTCTAGCATTTTGCCTCTGCTAGTTGGGGGGACCTGAGGAGGTATTTTGCTGATTTTCCTTAGAATGACTACTGCTTCCGTGTCAGAGACCCTTCTTTGTGTGCTGAGCGAATAACAGAGGTGATAGTGTCTAGCATGGAGGCGTACATTCCTCACTCTTTTTCTCGACCTAAACATTCCAAACCTTGGTTTAACACAGCTTGTTCTCGTGCTATACATGATAGAGAGGTGGCCCATAAAAGGTACTTAAGCCTTCCATCACCAGAATCTCATGCACTTTATATTTCTGCCCGGAACCATGCCAAGTCTGTTCTTCAACTAGCCAAAAACTCCTTCATTAACAGAGAGTGTCAAAAACTTTCAAGATCTAACTCCCCTCATGACTTCTGGCATCTAGCCAAAAATATCTCCAATAACGTTGCTTCTTCTTTCCCTCCTTTATTTCAACCAGGTGGCACCACTGCTATCACATCTATTTCTAAAGCTGAACTCTTCGCTCAAACCTTTGCGAAAAACGCTACCTTGAACGATTCTGGGCTCGTTCCTCTCTCTCGTCCTCCCTCCAACTAATTCATGCTACCTATTAAAATTCTTCGCAATGATGTTTTCCATGCCCTTACTGGCCTAAACCCTCAGAAGGCTTATGGACCTGATGGGGTCCCTCCTATTGTTCTCCGAAACTGTGCCTCCGTTCTTGCACCTTGCCTAGTCAAACTCTTTCAGCTCTGTCTGTCAACATCTACCTTTCCTTCTTGCTGGAAGTTTGCCTACATCCAGCCTGTTCCTAAAAAGGGTGACCATTCTAATCCCTCAAACTACCATCCTATTGCTTTAATTTCCTGCCTATCTAAAGTTTTTGAATCTACCCTCAACAGGAAGATTCTTAAACATCTATCACTTCACAACCTTCTATCTGAAGGTTGTGAAGTT
The DNA here is from genome assembly GCF_035594125.1 of Scylla paramamosain. Lineage (NCBI taxonomy): Eukaryota > Metazoa > Arthropoda > Malacostraca > Decapoda > Portunidae > Scylla > Scylla paramamosain. The sequence continues at coordinate 11,130,548 of NC_087163.1, forward strand.
CCGTCAAGGCCGCTGTACTGGTGATCTTCTGGCTTTCCTTACTGGGTCTTGGTCATCCTCTTTTAGAGATTTTGGTGAAACTTTTGCTGTTGCCTTGGACATATCAAAAGCATTTGATAGAGTCTGGCACAAAGCTTTGATTTCCAAACTACCCTCCTACAGCTTCTATCCTTTTCTCTGTAACTTCATCTCAAGTTTCCTTTCTGACCATTCAATTGCTGCTGTGGTAGACGGCCACTGTTCTTCTCCTAAATCTACTAACAGTAGTGTTCCTCAGGGTTCTGTCCTGTCACCCACTCTCTTCTTATTATTCATTAATGATCATCCACACTACAACACTACCAAGTTCACTACTGGTCCTCCACGCTACTAACACACCAAGCTCCTCATCTGATCCAGCAGTGGCAAGTATCTTATTTAAAGTCAGAACAGTAGTAAAGAAGAGGAGAGGTAAAACTATTTGATACACTACAAGTAGGCTACCAATTGCATGAACACTAGTATTGTGATGATTTATCATTACTGAGGTGACATAACCATTCATAAAAATTGGTAGAGGCCAGAAATCACTAGCACCATGAAATCACTGGTATTGCTATTTGTTACATTTTGGGCACCCAAGCCAGGCATCATATGCTATGGGTTTAAAAAAAATGTTTCACTTTGCTAAAGCACTTACTATGCATTTTCCTACCATCTTTACATCGTTTGGGATTTTTGAGCTCATAAAAAAAAAAAAAAATTAATTAAAATCAGCTGGCACCACAGGCAGATCCATGATTAAAATGGCTGGCACAGCATAGGTTAATGTATTCAAGAATGTTGACTACAGTAGCAGCAGAAATTATGGGGTATAGAAAGCTTTGGGATAGGTGTAAGGGAAATGTATGATAGATAGCCAATGTTGGAGACAATAAAAAAAAAAGAGCATAAGAAAAAAAAAATGTGCAAAAACATGTTTGAGGAAATTAAAATCAAAAGACATAGGAAAGAGGAAGAAAGTATAAAAAGAGTAGATGATGTTTGCTGGAGAGGTTAGTGAAGACAAATTGTTTTGAAAGAAAGTTGAGAAAAACAGAGGGAAAGAGTGTGAGAATGTGAGAATAAGGAGAGGATGAAGTTCTTGTAAATAGGCTAGTAAGCAGTGGAAAGGGTAAGGAAAAGGCATTTTTACTATTCAGTGAATGATAATAGGAGAGTTAACAGTACCCAGTATGGATATGGAAGCAAGTGAAGAGAGTATATATATGCAGCAAGAAATTGATAGGGAGGAAGTAGAGAAAATCATAGCCAGGCTAAAGTTTGGCAAAACTGTCAGTATGGATGGATTAACTGCAGAAATGAAGGTGAAGTGGTATTAAGATTGGATATTTCTAATATGTGAACTCATATGAAAGTCAGGAAAAGTACCAGATTTGTGGAGGCAAACAGTTATTGAAACTCTATATAAAGGTATAAATTTGCTGGAATGAGCATATAAAGTTATAGAGATATGAGTTTGCATAGTGTGCCAGAAAAGTCTATATGAGACTCTTGAGTGAGAGACTGATGGAGGTGACTGAGTTGAAGGTCAATGAGGAACTGGGAAGATTCAGGACAAGAAAAGATCTTGTGGAACAGATTTTAGTGATAAAAATTATAATAGAGGAGTACTTAGGAAAGAGTGAAAAGTTTTATGCAGTATTAATAGATGTATAGAAACCATATGATAGGATGGGTGAAGAGGCTCTTCAAGATGTTCTGAAAATTTATGCTGTAGGAGGACAGTTGTTGGAAGAAATCATGGCTTCCTATACAAGTGCATGTGTGAGCATGGAAGGAAACCTAAGAGAGAATTTCATGAAAGCAATAGGAATGAGAAAGAAATGTGTGATGTTCCCATGGTAGTTTAATATTTTCATGGATGACTGTATGAGGAAACAGAAAGCTAAAATAAGAAATGTTGGTGCAAGACGGATGAAATTGAGAGGAATAGGCCTTAATAGTTTCTTTGCAGATAAAACAATCTTTTTGGGGAAGAGGGAAAGGGAACTCCAGAGAGGTGGATCAATTCCATAAGCATGAGACAGAAACTAAGGGTGATTGTTGGAAATAATAAGATGATGGTATTTGAGAGAAGTGAAGGTGTCTATCTTTAGGATACCTTATATAACATGAAGTGTTAATGGGAGGAGAGGGAATGGAGGAAGCAAATGAGCCTGGTAAGATGGATGGAGAGATAAGAGAGTGGGTTGTGAAGGATAGACATGTTAAAGGATCACTCACAATACTTGTGAAAGGGATAATTGTATTGAAAAATGTTAAGAAAGGTTTTACATATCCTATTCTTCTGCCAACATTGACATTTGGATTGGATGTACAAAATTTACTTTTCTGGATGTAACTTTAATGGTTGCCACCAGCTCAGAAATGAAACTCAAGTCATACATGGGTGCTGTCAATGGCTACTAACCATGAAAAAAAATGAATGAATAAAATAAAATAAAATAATTTGATAAATAAGCAAAATAAAATAAAATAAAAGCTCAAAATTAATTCTCCAAGTGATGCCACATAACAAAATTTTACATAATTCACCTCCAAGTGACAGGCATCTGACACGGAAACCAATTCTCAAAATGGGTTTTTAGAGAAAATAACTCTTATTCTTAATTATATTTCCTTTAACCCTTTCCTTCCGGCAATCATATATATACGATTGCAAAAATGCGTCCGTAGCGACGGCGATCATATCAGTAATCAAGAATTTTCGCGCCTCAATTTTGAGGTCCAAGCGCGGTTTCTCAAGTCAGATGGTGTGAGTGGAAGTGTCTGGCATGTTTCCACATGTAGTGTTGTCACTAGCTCTGGAAATTTAGCGGTAACTAAGCTATTTTCCTTTTCTCCGGGCGACACTTGGCAACCCCAGCGACCCGCTGGGCGGAAAGCACTCGCCGGATGGAAAGCACCATGATAAGTGTGAAGTGATAAGAGCCAAGGATCTCAGATCATAACTCACCATGGAGCAGGACACAACATATGTATTTAGCAGTGCTTCTGAGTTTGAAGACAGTGACAGTGAATATTTAGAAGATGAAGAAAGCGAAGACATTAGTGAGGACTCGGAAAATGATTTACAGGATCCACCTGTTTTATCAGAACAGAGAGATGATACCAATCATTCTTTCATGGTAATTTTTTCATTATCTTCGATTTTATAATAAAATGGTAGAAGGTAACTTGTCAGAGAGAGAGAGAGAGAGAGAGAGAGAGAGAGAGAGAGAGAGAGAGAGAGAGAGAGAGAGAGAGAGAGAGAGAGAGAGAGAGAGAGAGAGAGAGAGAGAGAGAGAGAGAGAGAGATAATGTTATTTGCCTGAAACTTGATATGAAAAGGGATGAAATCTCTCTCTCTCTCTCTCTCTCTCTCTCTCTCTCTCTCTCTCTCTCTCTCTCTCTCTCTCTCTCTCTCATTGGAAGTGTACAATTTCCCCTCCAAGATGAGAGAGAGAGAGAGAGAGAGAGAGAGAGAGAGAGAGAGAGAGAGAGAGAGAGAGAGAGAGAGAGAGAGGAGAGATGAGAGAGAGAGAGAGAGGAGAGAGGAGAGAGAGGAGGAGAGAGAGAGAGGAGAAGAGAGAAGAGAGAGAGAGAGAGAGAGGAGAGAGAGAGAGAGAGAGAGAGGAGGAGAGGAGAGAGAGAGAGAGAGAGAGAGAGAGAGAGAGAGAGAGAGGAGAGAAGGAGAGAGAGAGAGAGAGAGAGAGAGAGAGAGAGAGAGAGAGAGAGAGAGAGAGAGAGAGAGAGAGAGTGTGTGTGTGTGCGCGCGGCGTCATCGCTCTCCGGGCTGTTTCTGGATGACGGATCACACAGCGGGAGGAGGAGGAATCTTTATAAGGCATAAACTCAACTTTGAGAGGTCACATCGAGCTACAAAGTATATCATTGTATTCAGAATAACAAAGAGAAAATAATTATTAGTATTCAAACAATTTTCTGACAATTTCTAGGTTTACCATTTTTAGCCGTCATACAAAACGGTAAAATAATTTAAGCGCCGGAAGGAAAGGGTTAATACAGATCCTAGAATAATGAAACTTACATCATAAGAAGTGCCTATCATTCATTCTAATGGTGTTCTTGTCTGTAATAAGTGTTGAATAATAAATAATATATCACCACCCGCTCCACAAGGGTGGTGGCCGGTGTGTGTTCGTTACACTAGATATAACACTGGCTACAGCTCACGCACTCACAGCTCCCATCTTCTTTTGCCCCATCTCTCCCTCACTGCATTCCCCACATCTTGAAAGGAATGTTCTTCCATAGTGCCCAGAACTTCCATAAATGTGATTCCTTGTCTAACAGCTACTGGGAGTGGATGAAATTGTGTTGCATTTGCACTTAGCCATGCATCAAGATGAAGGCAGATCACCTCCTTCCATGATTCTCACTTCACATGGGCTACCAGATGGAAAGTCACAAAAAAGTAATAAAGAGCAACTTTGTAAGTGTTGCCAAATAAGGGCTGAAACATTTATCTCCGTCTCTGTTTGATTTAAGGTGGAAAAATTGTCTGGCACATGTATGTGTCACTCGTTGGAGCCCTGAGATGCACACTACTGCATCATCCATCATTTAAGGGTTCATAGAAACTGATAATTTAAAGCAGAGAGCATGCAGAAGTGACTTGCATGGCTCAGCTATTGTGTGCTAATTAAATCATTATATATAGGAAGCCTGATTTGATATGGGCATTCAATACTTTATAAGTTACTTTAAGTAAATGGTGATCACACTGGCAATGAGGTAAATTTTTACAAATACAATTGACAGTCTTATTGATTAAATACAGAAATAACTAATACTCTGCTATATACACTCTGTTATTTTCCTGTTTTCTTTTTCTTTAAATAATGAACACAAAAAATTATACCTAAATGAAATTATTGTTCAAACTTTAACTTATGAAGATGTGGCAGTCACAAATGATTACTGCTCTTATGTAGATTTAAGAAAAATTTGTGGGACGTTTATTGCAACCAGTAAAGTTTTGACCACAAATCTTGCATATGTATCCTTAAGCTAGGATGCCTTAGAAAAATTTTTATATATATGAATGTATAGCAATGGAGCAGCTATCTTGCAACAATCTCAAAACACATAGTGAATCAAAAGGGTAACATATGGAAGGTACATAAGTACATAAACACATGCATTATCAATTAAGTTGAGAAAAATCCTATCCAATTCTAAGAGAGAGGAAATTAGAGAGCTACCACATAAGCAAAACCATATACAATAATCCCCCAATATTCATCCTAATTTCACAAGGGTACGAGCATGTCCAGAAACTGCATTTGATTGGATATAGTATATTCGATTAATTCTCACTAGTGGGACCTGTGAAACTCTTACAGCAACTTTCACCATTTTGGCAATCTTGCCAAAATGGTCCTTCTTCCTTTCCCTCTTTCTCCCTCCCTCACTCAATCACCCATCCCTCCCTCCCCTACAAGGGCTCCCAACCTTTCACAATTGAACCTACATACATATATACATACTTACATAAAAAGCATGTCAAAGGAGGAAGAGAGAAAAAGAAAAAAATCAATAACATAAAAGCAGGAAACACATGAACATCCTCAATAAAATCATGAACACCTCAAGAAACCCATAGGTTAACATTGAATCTGAATCCCATGGACCACAAACCCTTAGGTTACCATTGTGAAAGCATCTCATCATACTAACATGCAGACAAGACAAATTATTATAAGTGATGATGACAGTGGTGGTGATAGTGGTGATGAGTCATGACAGTGAAGGTGACAATGGTGATGACAGTAATGGTGATAAAGGTGATGAGTTTTGTTTTTGTTTTTTAAGAAGGCCACTAGCCAAGGGCAAGAAAATTATGAGCAAAACCAAGGCCCACTTATTGCCAGTTCCCATAAGATGTCAGATGAAAAAAAAAAAAAAAAAGATAAATGTCTTGAAACCTCCCTCTTGAAAGAGTTCAAACCATAGGAAGGAGGAAACACAGAAGCAAGTAGGGAGTTCCAGAGTTTACCAGAGAAAGGGACCAATGACTGACAATACTAGTTAACTCTTGCATTAAATAAGTGGACAGAATAGGGATGAGAGAAAGAAGAAAGTTTTGTGCAGTGAGGCCACAGGAGGAGGGGAGGCACACAGTTAGCAAAATCAGAAGAGCAGTTAGCATGAAAATAGTGGTAGAAGACAGCAAGAGATGCAACAATTCAGTGATGCGAAAGAGGCTCAAGACAGTCGGTTAGAGGAGAAGAACTGATAAGACGAAAACTTTTGATTTCTTCCTATCTAAAATAGTGGTATGTGTGGAATCCCCACACGTGAAGCATACTCCATACATGGACAAATAAGGCCCCTATACAGAGTTAGCAACTTGGAGAATGAGAAAAATTGGTGAAGACAACTCTCTTCATAGAAGCTGTTTTAGCTAGAGATGAAATGTGAAGTTTTCAGTTTAGATTATAAGTAAAGGACAGACCAAAGAAGCTCAGTGTAGAAAAGGGGGACAGTTGAGTGTCATTGAAGAGGTGATATCTATCTGGAAGGTTCTGGTAAATTGATAAATGGAGAAATTGAGTTTCTGAAGCATTGAACAATACTAAGTTTTCAGTTTAGATTATAAGTAAAGGACAGACCAAGGATGCTGTGTAGGAAAGGGGAACAGCTGAATGTCATTGAAGAAGAGATGATATTTATCTGGAAGGTTCTGGCAAGTTGACAGATGGAGAAATTGAGTTTCTGAAGCATTGAACAATACCAAGTTTGCTATACTCCAATCAAAATTTTAGAGAAATCAGAAGCACGGTGTTCTGTGGTTTCCCTGCATGAACTGTTTACTTCCTGAAAGATTGGATGTCTATGAAAAGATGTGAAAAGTGAAGTGTGGTATCATCAGCATAAGAGTGGATAGAATAAGTTTGATTTAGAAGATCATTGGTGAATAATAGGAAAGAGTGGGTGACATGACAGAACCCTGAGAAACACCACACTGTTAATAGACTTAGGAGAAGAACAGTGACTATCTACCACAGTAGCAACAGAATGTCTGAGAGGAAACTTGAGATACCGGTGGTGACAGTGGTGGTGATAATGGTAATGACAGTGGTGGTGATAGTGGTGGTAACAGTGGTGGTGACAGTTGTGATGACAGTGGTGTTGACAGTGGTGGTGACAGTGGTGATGGCAGTGGTGGTGACAGTGGTGAAGGCAGTGGTGATGATAGTGGTAATGGCAGTGGTTGTTATCACCATAAAGAGAGAGAGAGAGAGAGAGAGAGAGAGAGAGAGAGAGAGAGAGAGAGAGAGAGAGAGAGAGAGAGAGAGAGAGAGAGAGAGAGAGAGAGAGAGAGAGAGAGAGAGAGAGAGAGAGAGAGAGAGAGAGAGAGAGAGAGAGAGAGAGAGAGAGAGAGGAATGTAAAGGATGTGTAACAATAAGGAAACCAATTTAAATAAAATAGTTAATTGGAATAATGTTGTGTGAGAGGAGGACTATGCTGTAGAGAGGTAGTGAGGGTTTGTGTTTACATGACAAAGTTGATGATGCAGTGCGAAGGGTAGATAAGACACAGAGGATTTCTGATGACTGTAGAGGAACGGGTTGCATGTGGTCGCATATCTGGTCCAGCGACTCAGAAGGGGTGCAGTCTTCAAAGAGAGAGAGGTGTTACAACTCAACCTTGATTTCTCCACAAACACTATATTAGACTCCAACACATAAGTTCATTGTAATCCCTTTTTTAGTTTATGTTTAAGAGTAATGATTACAAATGTAATGTATTCATGACCAGTGCATTAGTTTATGTATAAGAGTAACGATTATAATGTAATGTATTCAATGACATGCATATGTTGGGCTACATACTAGTGTTGTATTTAGCATTGTTTACTGGGTCCTGTTGATGTTGTGTGTGGCATGACACGTGTTCTAGCAGTTTCATCGTACCAATCACAAATGGAGCGACAAGTAATGTTAAGTTATATATAATGTTACATAGTAGATTAACTGTCATTTTTTCATAAGTTACTGTGCCAGTAGACTGTCATGATTGATTTATATGTGTTCTCACAGGTTTTGACCAGATGAAATAAATATTCGTATCAACATGACGGGTCTGCTGTTAATCTTAACAGTGGTGGTGATAGTGGTGATGACAGTGGTGGTGACAGTGATGATGACAATGGTGGTGATAATGGTGGTGACAGTGGTAGTCAATGTTGATGACAGTGGTGGTAATAATGGTGATGACTGGTGGCAACAGTGATGACAGTGGTGAGAGTGGTGATGACAGTGGTGACAGTTGTGACAATGGTGATGACAGAGGTGGTGATAATGGTGATGACAGTGGTGGTGATAGTGACGATGACAGTGGTGGTGACATTGGTGGTGATAGTGGTGGTGAAATTGGTGGTGATATTGGTGATGACACTGGTGGTGACAGTGAACCATAGAGTTATATAAAAACAAGAGAGTGTGTTCTGTATCACACTATATTGTAATGGGTGATGCCGACAGTCTACCATAGCAGCCATGATATTGTGCTCATTCCTTCCAAAATGAACAATTTCACACAGCTCATTCCCAACCAGTTTCCAAATGCCATCATTAGTTACTAAGAAAACTGAGACTACTGAGATTTTTGAGAAAATTCTGCATCACATAAGCTAAATCTGCAGCAAAAATTGAGAAATAAATATATAAAAATGAGGCATATATAAAGTAGTGCATAAACATTTTCTCAGACTTATTTCCCTTCAAGTCCTTAGAACTCAGCTATTCATAATTGTATAATATTTTAAAGCACAGTTCCTGAATTTACATGCTTTTCTGTTCCTGTTGGTTAAGGGGACATGTCTCAATACAAGAATATCTAGTGGGTCAAAAATGTCTCAAAACATAAACTGTGTCATGAAGGCATCTACTCGCCTTGGCATTACGTTGTTTACCTTTAACTGCTGCTCTTACAGTACAGTAATAAATTTTAATGTTCATGGTGATTCTTGCTTTTTTGGTTAAATACCAGTAATAAGCTTGTTTCTCTCACATTACAGCAATAAATGCTACTGTTTAATAATAAAGATTTTATAATATAATTTTTGATCCACTGGATAGATTAAGTGGATAAATTTGTTTGCCACAATACTAGTTCATGGACCATATCATGCAACAAACTTGGTGCAATATTTCATAATGTGAAAAGAGCAAGACATACACTGACAGACAGAGTAAGCATTTTTAATGATATAGCATGTCATATAAGGAAAGTCATATACAAAAATTAAAGATCAAGTAATTTTAAGTCAGAAATATTCAATGACCAAATGTCTTTAATTCCATGGTTTAGAAATTACTGACAAGTGGCTATACAGTCCTGTCTTCTATCATCCAGCTGATTACTATTACCATATGGAGTTTGCTGTCTTTTCTATTAATTACTACATCTATACAGCAAGTTCTTGAATTTCATTTTACCTTTACTTTCGAAAACCTTAATGTGTAATCACATTGACATCCTGGGGAAATGAAATACCCAAGAGCAAATAAAAAGTACCACTGTCAAGGTGACAATACCCACCATTCCTGCCCTCCCTCCCCATCCCCCATCACCAACTCCAAGCTCATTCATATTTAAATGTCCTGTAACTTCTAAGCCATAGCACTGAAAGCATTTGACTATGTAATATTTTCAACTTAAAAAAAATTTGATCTTTCATTTCTGTGAGCATGCAGCTATCTTCATGGATCAACCTGTAGATAAAATGCAAAGGTGTGTTTCTGATTTCCAAACTCCACCACTTTCTGGCAATTTTTATGATATACTAAACACTTCCCTAGATTCCAACCTCTCTTAAGTACATAAACATTTCTCATAACAGTCTTTTAATTACTTTCCTAACTCTTCTCTCCCAGAATATCACAAATCTCTTAAATTGATGCATTATTGGAAATAATATTTTCTGGTTTGTTTTATAATGCATCTTTGTGAAATGTAGTTAGTAATACTACTGAAAAATGGAAAACACCTACATCCTCTTCAATGCATGTATTTTTCAGATAATGGTATTTGTTAAGTGGCATATTCATTACTCAAGTTTAAGTGAATATAAAAATCTATAAAACATTTACTTTCATAACTCTGTTACAAACCTTGAGTTTGGACACTGCTGAGTAAAATTATCAGCTTTTCCACCATGATTCTATCATTAACTGTTCTTGTGTCAAAATCCATTTTTTGTGATTTCAGTCACCTGGTCCTAAAAGAGAGAGATAAAAAGAGAGAAATTTTGAGTTAAAATAGTGAGCTAAAAAGAGAAATCTACAATTAAAATAGCTCACATTTTGCAACAATGATTTTGACAGAAATGCCAAACAAAACACTGGCTGTTATTTACCTTGTGCTTCATATAAGAGAGAAAGACATCCCAGATCACTGTAACAACATTTATGTAGAGCACTCGGTAGGGAGCTGGCACCAAGTAAAAGTTGATGGCCTGTGATGGCGGCCAGAGAAACCAGTCAAACTAAGGAAATTAAATAAAAAATTAACATTATATGCCAAACAATAACACCATTTTCTCATTACAGAGTAACATCTACAACGTTTTCTTTGAATTTATATACAAGCTGTTTACATGTTTCTCATTTTATATGACACTTACAACATAAACTGCAGGAAATTTCTTCTTAAATTCCTTCCAGGATTCAGCTAATGTGTGTCCTTCAAGCAGTCCAGCTACAATGAAGAAAGTCACGGCAAAGAAAGGTGCTGCAAGGAACTGGTCTGCCATGATCTTTTTAAAAATCACTTTCCCAGTCTTCTGTGGCAGCACCTGGATATCAAGGAACACAGTTACCAGGAAAATTAAAATCAATAATAACTAGGACCAAAAATTACACAGAAATAATCATACATTGGTGATCAAATTTCATAACGACCCCTACTGTAAATAGCACTGTAGAGTAATCAAAAAGATTAAGATTTAGGATGTCTTGCAATAACTACTACTGTGAAGCTACATTGTAATGAGTAGTATTTTCCTCACCTTGTCAAGCCAGATGTAGAAGATATGGTGTGGGGGTCCCTGACTCACCCCAACCAGAAATAATCTGCCAGTCCTTTCAACATCATAATTATGTTTGGTGCCTACACCCCTGACATGCTCTAGCTGCTGTTGAATGGCATCCCCAAAAGCCAACATACCACCAGAAGTCACAGTGTTAGTTATCCACAGGTAACGGCCAAACAACCGTGACCATAAGCGCTGAGCTTTTCTTAACATGACTCCTTCACTATTCTACAGTGCCAACTGGAAAAGAGAGAATAAGAAAAATTCTTAAGTAAAGGTTAGAAAATAATGACAGGATGGTCATGGCCAGCTAAAAATGATGAGCTTTGATGACCACTTATATCCTGATCAGTAACATAAGACCAGGTAATAGGTGCTTTAAGCTGCAGAGCAACTTAACCCTATACTATGTTGGATGGGTCAAAAACAACCCAGTCTAGCTGATTTTTCCCAAATAAAAATTCTAAACAAAAGAGTTTTAGGAAATTATTCTTACTATGTCATTCAAATTTGATAAGAAATGACCATGTAACAAAATTCTGCAAAAAAATTGGTCTAATCTATGATATTTTATACTTTTCTTTCAATCGCTTGCAAAGCAATGTGACAAAAAACAAAAATCAGTGATCAATGAGTTCACTGTTGATGGTCACTTCCTTGCCAGCCATACAATAAATTTCCCTGTGTATTTTTTATTAATTTATTTTCATTTATTTATTTTTTCATTTTATTTATTTATTTTTTATTTTATTTTATTTATCTATTTATTTAATTTTATTTATTTACTTATTTTATTTATCTATTTATTTATTTATTTATTTATTTTCTATTTTATTCATTTATTTATTTATTTTTTGTGTGTGTATGTGTGTGTGTGTGTGTGTGTGTTTTGGTACATAATTTTTGTGGTTATTATTCCCTTTCCTGCAATATTTCACATAAAAATATAAGAACATATGGCTATGGAGGGGGCTAGCTAGCTACCCTCAGCAAAATAAAAACCTTGCAACTTTTCATAAATATGCACTGCAGCATACAGATGAGAGCTTATCAGCTTACATGACGGGATGCACTTATTAGGTGTATAATTGCTTTGTGCTTACAATAGACTCTACAGACACAGCCCCTGATTTTATAGAAGACCCTGATGAAGATTTGACAGATGTGATAGGTAACGAAGCTGGTCTTACCATGGAATTTGAAAGTGACAAGGAAGTGGACAATGACATAGATTATGAAAAGTGGCTCCTATGGAGAAACAGTAAGACATTATCAATTATGCCTTAAATTTTCTGATTGGTATGGTGCACAATACTGGAAATCATATTGGATGTTATGAATAAGTCCCATACCATTTCTTCTGAATTTATTGACCTCGTGTCTCCTATGTCACGATCCTGGTTATCTTTCCAAGGAAGTGGATGTTACACTGATCCCATAAAGTTTTAAAGGTCTTGATTTTTAAAGGCCTCAAATGCCTACCTGACCTATCTGAAATCACCAGCTATTAAACCTTATGACAACACCCTTACCTTGGAACAGCATGCTTGGAATCAGCTTAATACCAGATCAATGTTGGGATAGAAAACACAATTATTTTATATAATAACAGGATATATCAATAATAATGTTAACTCACAAACAAATTGAAGTAATACACATTAAAGGAAATTAGGGAACAAATTTCTACCCTAGAACAGCACAAGATAATTCCCACACTCAATCACAATACATTTCCCTTTACTTCAGGCTCTTATATTGCCTCCCCTATTGCTCAGAGGTTATACACATCACTATATGACATTCCCGTCACTTCACAAATCACTAAAACCCTTTTAACCAAATAACAATTCTCGTATTTTACCTCCTCAAACCTCACAAGATATCACCAGCATTACCATAGATCATCTATAACACCATTACACCATCCCCAAAGGCACCAACAACACCCACCACAACACCATCGCCAAAGACACCAATGATGCCACAACACCACCACCAAAGACACCAATGACGCCACACCACCACACCCCCAACCACAAAATGGCTGCCTCTCATCCCAACATTATCCCATCAGGAGTGCGTCACCAACATAACTAATCAACCAAATTTCAGTAGACAAGAGCTCTTGATACCACAAAAGACTCACCAACCTGAACCTGGATATCAGGGTTACACTGCCACATCACTAATACCTACACACACACACACACACACACACACACTCCATCACCAAACCACACCCAAATTTATCCCATGAGACATGCCAAACTTCTGTTCACCCTCAGGGCCTCCGGTGCTCTGAAATTCTGCTGACTCAAGTGCAAGAAACCGACGGGTGTCCCCTCTCACCTCCACACAAATTTCTCACCCCAAATACATCTCTTCCCTTACATATACATACACATAAAGAACTTAAATTACAAAGGGAATAATACTACATGATATAAATTAGTAAATAAGCCCTATACTAGCTTATAACTAAGAATAAAGACATGTTCGGAAGGAAAACAGAACATGGGACACTAAGAAAACGTGTTCCTTTTCAGGGTAAACTCGTCCAATAACACGACACCTATCAAACATTCTACAACACTGGATATGTTCATAGGTGGTCTATCTTCCATACTATTGGCCCATGTTATGGACTTCTCTACATCTGAGTTTCTCAATTGTTTCTCTAGTGTGATTTTATATTCCAATAGCTCACCTGGTAATACAGTAAAATCCCTCTTTTCTGGCATCAACAGGACTGCCGACATGCCAGATACTTGAATATTGCCGGATACTTGAATAGAAGTTAAATTATGTCCACAATCACCACCCTACACTCACGCATCTTACCATAACAAAGATCAGCTGATCTTAATCAGCAGCTGATCTGATCAGCTGCTTAAGTGTAAGCACAACACGCTTCCTCTTTTCTACAACTTTAGGCATGATGAAGGCGTCAGGGGATAAACAGTGCACACGCGGGACTGAGTCACTGAATAAACACAGTGCAGTGGGCCGCGGGTGGTGCAAAGCAGTGCGCTCTGGTGGCGAGGGGACAAAGTATGCCTCGCGCGGGAATTTTAATCGATTTTATGAGTACACATTGATTTTTTATTGATTTTAAGGCTCTGGGAAAAATGTGCCGGATACTTGAAGCTGCCGGATATTTGAATGCCGGATGAGAGGGATTTTACTATACATAATTATCATGTTTACCTTCATTTAAACAACTGGTCAATTAATTAACTAACCTGTTTTTTACTAATGTCTTGTTATTTCTCTGTAGGAGCCACTCTTCATAATTATTATGAAGAGTAGCTCCTATGGAGAAATTGCAAGACATAAGTAAGAAACAGGTTACTTAATTCATTGACCAGTTGCTTAGAGACACAAGGTCAGTAAATTCAGAAGGAATGGCATGGGATTTGTTCATAACATCTGAAATGGTTTCCAATATTGTGCACCATACTAATCAGAAAATTGAAAATGTAATTGCAGAAATTTCTCTGAGGCCTTTGAATAATGATAAAGTCCCATCACACATCAGGGTAACAAATTGCAATTATTTTTTTTCTTTTTTTTTGGGGGGGGCTTTGCTGTATGCAAGTGGATTATTAGGCCAAAACAAATATATAAAACACCTTTCAGGGAAGAGATTGGTCACTGCTTCACATGTCTGGGGGTTCAAAGGTGCTTTGACCCTTTTATGGGACTGGCATTTCAGTGGGCATTTTTTTTTATTGGATTTTTGTTGCGCTTGGCCAGTGTCCCTCCTACATATATTTAAAAAAAAAAAAAAAAAAAAACTGTATTTGGAGCAGTAATGTTTGTGAATAGATTTGGATTTTTCCATGCAAACCCAACTTTTGACAACATTGATATCAAACATCAGAGATGGTTACATGACTGGTTTGCTGCAGTCAGGGATTTTATAAAAAGTTTTTAATGACCATGCCTGTTCAGTGATGGAGCCGTGTGACTTCTTGACCATTGATGAAAATTTATATTCTTGTAGAAATCAAATAGGATTCAGACAGTACAACAAGAGTAAACCTACATGATATGGCCTGTTGTATAAATCTGTGAACACAGTAAGAATTTCATTCACCTTCAGGATGATAGTATACTCAGGTAAACCTTCTGGAAAGACTGCATCCCACTACATCTGTGGCTCACTTCCAACAGTGAAGGTTCTTGTAAGTCTGATATAAGAATTTCTAGACCTTAGTGGTAGTTTAGACAGACTGTACTAGCCTAGAGTTGTTTGAGTGCCTTCAAACACAAGGTATTGCTGCGTGCGTAGGTACTATAAATTGCATGAGAAAAGGCATACCACCAGACATAAAGGCAGCCACTGGAAGGGAAGGTCATACCAGGTGTACCTGACTAAAAATAATGAGAAAATGACAGAATTATCATGTAATACCCAACAAAAGTAATTGTAAGAAAAAGTATTGCTTCTCAGTACAGTCCCCTATAATATTAGGAATTACCAAAGATGATGTTGCAAGAAAGCCAGTCATATATAAATTGTATGATTTTACTAAGGGCACTATCACACGGGCGACTTAGTCGCTGCGACTGCAAAGCGATTTACCCGCCGGCGAATCGCTTTGGAGACATGTTCCATAGAACTGCATGTTAAAACCGTGGGGGATGTCACACGGGCGGTTTAGTCGCTCAGCCGCGGCAATTTGAACGCGATTCCCCGGTTACAACCGCCGCGACTGAGTCGCCTGGCTATGTCAGACGGGCGGTGCTACGGTGCTGCTTACGTCGCTTTCGTAGCAAAAGCGTTAACAAAAGCAATTCCTCCGCTGCAGAACTCACAGTCAACACAACTTTCCACTTCCACTGCGCATCTTCAACTGACGGCCACCGAGTATAATGTCAGACGGACGATTTAGTCGCTGCTGAATCGCTGCGATTCAGCAGCAACTAAATCGTCCGTCTGACATAGTCTAGGCGATTTACCCGCCGGCGACCAAAAGTCACCCGTGTGACAGTGCCCTAAGGGATGAACTGACATAATAGATCAGAGAATAAATTTTCATATAATGCACACTAAAATCTTGCATATGGAAAGGGAATGCCCTACCATTATTTGCAGACAAAGCTTGTTAGCCTTATTTTTTTTTCTAATGTAGGAAAGACACTGGCCAAGGGCAACAAAAATCCAATAAAATAAAGCCCACTGAGATGCTGGTCCCCGAACAGGGTCCAAAGCAGTGGTCAAAAATTGAAGGATAAGTATCTTGAAACCTCCCTCTTGAAGGAATTCAAGTCATAGGAAGGTGAAAATACAGAAGCAGGCAGGGAGTTCCAGAGTTTACCAGAGAAAGGGATGAATGATTGAGAATACTGGTTAACTCTTGCATCAGAGAGGTGGACAGAATAGGGGTGAGAGAAAGAAGAAAGTCTTGTGCAGCAAGGCTGCGGGAGGAGGGGAGGCATGCAGTTAGCAAGATCAGAAGAGCAGTTACCATGAAAACTATGGTAGAAGATAGCTAGAGATGCAACATTGCAGTGATGAGAAAAAGGCTGAAGACAGTCAGTTAGAGGAGAGGAGTTGATGGGATGAAAAGCTTTTGATTCCACCCTGTCTAAAAGAGCAGTATGAGTGGAACCCCCCCAGACATGTGAAGCATACTTCATACATGGATGAATAAGGCCATTGTAGAGAGTTAGCAGCTAGGAGGATGAGAAAAACTGGCAGAGACATCTCAGAATGCCTAACTTCATAGAAACTGTTTTAGTTAGAGATAAGATGTGAAGTTTCCAGTTTAAATTATAAGAAAAGGACAGACTGAAGATGTTCAGTGTAGGAGAAGGGGACAGTTGAGTGTCAATGAAGAAGAGGGGATAGTTGTCTGGAAGGTTATGTCGAGTTGATATATAGAGGAATTGAGTTTTTGAGGCATTGAACAATACGGTACTAAGATTGCTCTGCTCCAATCAGAAATTTTAGAGAGATCAGAAGTCAGGTGTTCTGTGGCTTCCCTGCATAAACTGTTTAATTCTTGAAGGATTCGATATCTATAAAAAAATGTGGAAAAGTGCAGGGTGGTATCATCAGCGTAAGAGTGGATAGGACAAGAAGTTTGATTTAGATCACTGATAAGTAATAGGAAGAGAATGGGTAACAGGAAAGAACCCTGAAAAACACCACTGTTAAAAGATTTAGGAGAAGAACAGTGCCCATTTACCACAGTAGCAATAGAATGGTCAGAAAGGAAACTTGAGATGAAGTTACAGAGAGAAGGATAGAAGCCATAGGAGGGTAGTTTGGAAATCAAAGCTTTGTGCAACACTCTATCAGAAGCTTTTGATATGTCTAAGGCAACAGCAAGTTTCACCAAAATCTCCAAAAGAGGATGACCAAGACTCATTAAGAAAAGTCAGAATATCACCAGTACAGCAGCCTTGACAGAACCCATACTGGCAATCAGATAGAAGGTTGTGAAGTGATAGATGTATAAGAATCTTCCTGTTGATGATAGATTAAAAAATTTAGATAGGCAGGAAATTAAAGCAATAGGATGGTAGTTTGAGGGATTAGAATGGTCACACTTTTTGGGAACAAGCTGAATTTAGGCAAACTTCCATCAAGAAGGATAGGTAGATGTTGACGGACAGAGTTAGCGAGGGTATGGAAAACATCATTGTGAAGAATTTTAATAGGTAGCATGAAGTAGTCAGAGGGTGGAGAAGAGGGAGGAACAAGCCCTGAATTGTTTAAGGTAGAGTTTTTGGCAAAGGTTTGAGCAGTGTTCAGCTTTAGAGATAGATGTGACAGGAGTGGTGCCATCTGGTAGAAATAAAGGAGGGAAGGAAGAAGAAGCAGTTACTGGAAATGTTTTTGGCTAGATGCCAGAAGTAATGAGGGGAGATAGATTCTGAAATATTTTGATACTTTCTATTAATGAAATTTTTTGGCTAGTTGGAGAACAGATCTGGTATGGTTCTGGGCAGAAATATAAAGTGCATGAGATTCTGGTGATAGAAAGCTGAAGCTCAAGTACCTTTTATGGGCCACCTCTCTATCATGTATAGCATGAGGACAGATTGTGTTAAACCAAGGTTTGGAAGGTTTAGGTCGAGAAAAAAAGAGTGAGGAATGTATGCCTCCATGCCGGACACTATCACCTTTGTTATGTACTTGGCACACACAGACAGGTCTCTGACATGGAAGCAGTAGTCATTCCAAAGAAAATCAGCAGAATGCCTCCTCAAGTCCCCCCAACTAGCAGAGGCAAAATGCCAGAGGCACCTCTGCTAAGGGGTATCCTGAGGAGGGACTGGAGCAATAGGACAAGATACAGATATGAGATTGTGATCGAAGGAGCCCCACAGAGAAGAGAGGGTAACAGTATCAGCAGAAGGATTAGAGGTTAGGAAATGGTCAAGAATGTTGGCTGTATCTCCAAGGCTGTCTGGAATACGAGTAGGGTGTTGCACCAATTGCAATTGCAATCTGGGAATTGAGAAATAATATGAATATTTGAGACTGAGATCTTGGCTTGGTGCAGAAGAGTACGTCTTTCTCACTGAAGTCAGTAATATTCAAGATATCCAGAACCAAGGTTCTCGGCTCTTGTTATACAACTCATAAAAAGTCTCTTTCACAAGATGTCACAGATGAAGTGGAAACTTGTAGGAAATGATAACTCAATGTAGTTATGGAGAAATTTTGCAATTAATGTTTGAGATCTAAATTTGTTAATAAACAGAATTAGGCTCTGGCAGTATGCGGGTCTATTAACTAAGATGTTCAAGAACAATCTGAGAGGAGAGATGGGTTATAAACTTTTAGGGATATTGAAGAAAACTTATTCTTAATCAGGCAGAACGATCAACACCTGCCGAAATGATAATTACTCCCTGTAAGGTCTTAAGCACTGGATCAGTGGGTGCTATGAACTTATCATTAAACCTAGTTGTGACCTCACTGAATGTTTCCCTTTGTGTCTCACATTACAAGGGGGAAGTCACAGCCTACCCTCTAAAGACAACTCTTTTCCTTCACACAAAACTACAAGCACCTACTTACACACACACACACACTTCACTCAAAATTAAAAATTATCATGGCGACTCCTACACCAGCCTTGGAGTCCCCATCTGGGGAGGGCGATCACAGCTGTCCCCAGGTTGGACTGCTCTTCTGTTATCGACCCTAAGTGTCTTGACACTCCCTTAACTTTTTCTTCATTAACTTCTGCAGCATTTGCAGTCTTAGACCTAATTTTCAATCAGTAGACCACCACCTCTCCTCTGCTAAACCTCATCTTTTCCTCACTGAAACACAGGTGTCTGAGGCAAATAACAGTACTGCCTTTTCTGTTCCCTCCTACTTTCTCTATCCTCATTCTCAATCCAAAGCTGGATGTTGCACTTATGTGCAAAATGACTTAACCTACTCTCGTGCCCATGCTCTTGAACTTTCCGAGTTTTTCACCATCTGGCTACGACTACAGAGTCACTCTCAAACTAAATTTACCTGTGCTGTATACCTTTCACCTAACTCATCTGACTATAAGAAATTCTTTGACTAGTTAACTTCCAAAGTGGAGAACATTCTGACTCTCTTCCCTTTTGCAGAGATCTCCATTCTTTAAGACTTCAATGTTCACCACCAGCTTTGGCTTTCCTCTCTCTTCAATGATCATCCTGGTGAACTAGCCTTCATTTTTACTATCCTCCATGACTTAGACCAATTGGTGCAACACCCTACTCATATCTGTCTTGGAGATATGCCCCACAATCTTGACCTTCTCCTAACCTCTAATCCTTCTGCTTATGCTGTCATCCTCTCTTTTTCATTGGGCTCTTCTAATCATAATCTTATATCTATATCTTGTCCTATCACTCCTATCCCTCCTCAGGATCCCTCAAAGTAGAGGTGACTCTGGTGTTTTGCCTCTGCTAGTTGGGGGACCTGAGGAGCTATTTTGCTGATTTTCCTAGGAATGACTACTGCTTCCGTGACAGAGACCTGTCTCTATGTGCCAAGTGCATAACAGAGGTGATAGTGTCTGGCATGGAGGCATACATTCCTCACTCTTTTTTCTCAGCCTAAACCTTCCAAACCTTGGTTTAACACAGCCTGTTCTCATGCTATACATGATAGAGAGGTGGCCCAGAAAAGGTATTTGAGCCTTCCATCACCAGAATTTCATGCACTTTATATTTCTGGCCAGGACCATACAAAGTATGTTTTCCAACTAGCCAAAACTACATTAATAGTTAAGTTACATTAATAGTAAAGTTACATTAATAAAACTCATTAATATAAAGTGTCAAAGTCTTTCAAGATCTAACTCCCCTCATGACTTCTAACATCTAGCTAAAAACATCTCAAATAACTTTGCTTCTTCTTCTTTCCCTACTTTATTTCAATCAGATGGCACCACTGCTATCACATCTATCTCTAAAGCTGAACTCTTTGCTCAAACCTTTGCTAAAAACTCTACCTTGAAAGATTCAGGACTTGTTCCTCCCTCTCCTCCATCCTCTGACTACTTCATGCTACCTATTAAAATTCTTTGCAATGTTTTCCATGCCCTCGCTGGCCTAAGCCCTCGGAAGGCTTATATACCTGAAGGGCTTCTTCCTATTGTTCTCCAAAACTGTGCCTCCATGCTTACACCTTGCCTAGTCAAACTCTTTCAACTCTGTTAACATCTACCCTTACTTCTTGCTGGAAGTTTGCCTACATTCAACCTGTTCCAAAAAAGGGTGACAATTCTAATCCCTCAAACTAACGTCCTATTGTTTTAATTTCCTGCCTATCAAAAGTTTTTAATCTATCCTCAACAGGAAGATTCTTAAACATCTATCACTTCATAACCTTCTATCTGATCATTAGTATGGGTTACATCAAGGCCACTCTACTGGTGATCTTCTGACTTTCCTTACTGAGTCTTGGTCATCCTCTTTTAGAGATTTTGGTGAAACTTTTGCTGTTGCCATAGACATATCAAAAGCTTTTGATAGAGTCTGGCACAAAGCTATGATTTCCAAACTACCCTCCTACAACTTCTATCTTTCTCTCTAACTTCATCTCAAGTAACTTTCTGATCGTTCTATTGCTGCTATGGTAGATGGTCAACGTTCTTCTCCTAATTCTATTAACAGTGGTGTTCCTCAGGGTTCTGTCCTGTCACCCACTCTCTTCCTATTATTCATCAATGATCTTCTAAACCAAACTTCTCCTATCCACTCCTACAATGATGATACCACTATACACTTTTCCACTTCTTTTCATGAACATCCAACCTTCAGGAAGTAAACAGTTCATGCATGAAAGCCATAGAATGTCTGACTCCTGATCTTTTCAAATTTTCCGACTGGGATAGAGGAAATTTAATTTTTTTACTGCCTTAAAAACTCAATTCTTCCATCTATCAACATGACACAACCTTCCAGATGACTATCCCCTCTTCTTCATTGACACTTAACTGTCCCTCCCTTCTTCTACACTGAACATCCTCGGTCTGTCCTTTATGTATAATCTAAACTGGAAACTTCACATCTCATCTCTAGCTAAAACAACTTCTATGAAGTTAGGCGTTCTGAGTCGTCTCCACCAGTTTTTCTCATGCCCCCAGCTACTAACTCTATACAGGAGTCTTATCCGTCCATGTATGGAGTATGCTTTACATATACAGGAGAGGATGTCCACTAATACCACTCTTTTAGGTAGGATGGAATTAAAAGTTTTCAGTCTTATCAACTCCTCTCCTCTCTAACTGATTGGCTTCAGCCTCTCTCTCATCACTGCAATGTTGCATCTCTTGCTATCTTCTACCATTATTTTCATGTTAACTGCTCTTCTGATCTTGCTTACTGCATGCCTCCCCCTCCCCCCATGGCCTCACTGCACATGACCTTCTTTCTCTCACCCCTATTCTGTCCACCTCTCTAATGCAAGAGTTAACCAGTATTCTTAATCATTCATCCCTTTCTTTGGTAAACTCTGGAACTCCCTTCTTGCTTCTCTATTCCTATGACTTGAACTCTTTTAAGAGAAAGGTTTCAAGACACTAATCCTTTAATTTCTGACAACCACTTCTGACTCTGTTCAGGGCCCAGCACCTTAGTGGGCCTTTTTTTATTATAATTTTCTTGCCCTTGGCCAATGCCCCTCCTAAAAAAAAAAAAAAAAAAAAAAAAAAAAAAAAAAAAAAAAAAGTCATTACCAGTCATCTTCTTGGGCCTACAAACTATGACAATAAAATCTGGTTACTTGCCATTTACCACCATAACAGAAAGTCAGCTGCTCTTCCTGTGCATATTAGTTGACCAACAATCTATCAAGTTTTAAGAGAAATTCATTCAGAAACTAGTGATCCATATGTATCAGTTCCCAACAATTACTATTATTATATATATGTATATTCATCCTTTCATATTCATCCCAGGTGTACTATGGCCAGCCAGTCTATTCTATTTTAACCCTTCTCCTCCTTCTCTAACTCTCAAGGGAATCTTGCACACACTTCCAGTCCTTAGGGAAAACACCAGTGTTCATTCTTAGTCCGTGCTGGTCATTGGCTAAAAAAAACAAGATCTGTCATTGGCTGTTTCATCACATTTCATGGCATCTCATTGATCATTTCTTCCCCCCCACCAAAACCAAAACATGATCCATTTGGCTCAGATAAGTACAGACCGCATGGTAGCGAGCTCTCTCAGTTCCAGTCAGTCACCCAGTTACAAGCAGTCTTGGTCTCTCACTCAGTTCTGCTCAGTCACAGTCTGTCTTGAGAGACACTGCTCAGTCATCATTTCATATCACTTCAGAGAGAGAGAACAATCAATCAATCATCACGTTACAATCTCGTCTCATATCAAGTGTGTACATTCTACCTATTATTAAATCAAGAACTCTCATCATACATGTCTTTTACACACACGCACCAACTATATCAACTTAAACCCATGACCTCCAAGCTACTAGAACTACTGCCTCACTACCAACACACCAAGCATCATCAACTGAGCAAGTATCATCATTTAAACTCAAAACATGGAAACAAGTGGGTGGTCAGGAGCAGATCAATCGGTTCGACAAAAGTGGTGGTCAGCGGTGTTGTGTGATCGAAGACACACGAACTCACAGGTACACACAGAGACACGAATATCACGCCCTATCACAGGCGAGTTGCAAGGCTGATATGTCAAGTGCTCTCTCTCTCTCCTGTCTGCTCACACATGACTAGCCCGTAGCCGCACACTGCTCATTGCTACACCTTGTCACTGCTGCTCCTCGCCGCTGGTCGTTATTCCAGCTTTCCTCCTGAGGAATGGGTGTCCCTTGGCTTCTCCCCTGAGCCACCCCAGTGCTCATGGACTTCGCTCCTTCCCCGAGCCAACCCCCACCCAACACCCTCTCCAACAGTGCTCACGGCCTCACCAATCCTATTCCTGGGATGCTCTATGCGCCCAGCAGTGTTCCTCCAGTCATCTGCTGTCACTTCATCGCCAACATTTAAGTATCCAATTTGATCCAGATTATTCTTGCCTTTCCACTCTTCCTTCTTCTGTTATTAAGTGGTGCCTATCTGTCTATTTATCTAATTCTCTATTTGTCTGTTTGTCTGTCTGTCCGCCTATCCGTCTCCTACCATCTGTCTGTCTGTCTGTCTGTCTGTCTAACACTGTTTATGTTATTCCCTTCTGTCTGAAATAATTTCCAGAGTCACTCTAAGCTTGGAACCACCCATTCTCTTCTCAATTTTTCAAAATCTATCTCACAGAACGTCTGCTCACACACTAATCCTTACCAAGCAGAAAACATTGCTTCCTCTCTGAGCTCAGAATTTATCACTCAGCTCCAAAACTCAAATTGGTTTATAAATGACTCACTGTCATCATATGGGTTAAAAAGGCTCAAAGCTTATATCTTGTTCAACCTCCTTCCTTGATGCTCTCAGTTTCCAGGTCCCAGATAACATCGAATTCCACAGATCAGATTATATGTATGATGTCTGCAAAATCATTTGATAAGCATCCCCTTCCCACCTCTGAACCTGTTCAGGCTCTCGCTGTTTCCTCACCTGACTCACTCATCTTTCCTTATCACCCACCTTCTATTTCTTCTTCTCCTTCTCATGAACATTACATTAGACGCACATCCCCTTCATCTCACTATCAGTACACTCGATCAAAATTGTGATCAAGAAATGGAACCTGCAACCATTGCAAGCTACCTGATCATGTTCTCACGCAGTGTAGGGTTGTTCTCCATAGTTCAGGAAGACACTCCTTCAATCCTGAAGCATTCTGTTCCTTCCACAAAAGGGTAGGTCATTTCTTACGTGATTGCAGGCATTATCATGCACCATCTCAGGTTCCACAAACATCATTGGAAATCTCCTTGCACCCTTCTCTGACCAATCCATTGCAATATCATCCATCCTCAAGTCTTCACCTTTTTATGTGCCTAATCATCATACAAAACACAAGGTATGCTTCACACATCCTCCAAACTCAGCGCTTCCTTCAATTAGCATTCAATATGCTGAATTATTCAATGGTATTATCAGATATTACGTGTCACTCGATATCATACAAAGCTTTCTTTGACATGGGTGCTGCAGTTAACCTTATCAAAATGGATGTATTTTGGAAACTCTCTTCCTCTTCTCAGGATCACATCACTACATTACCTCCTGATATAAATTTCAATGGTATATCTGGGAAAATTATCTTACCTCATAGAAAAATACTCTTATCACTGTTTTTATCACCCCAGGAACCAGACATATGTGATTATTTTTATAGTGTATCTGATGTATCTTTCAATGCTGATCTCATAGGATTCAACACCATGTGCAAATATGACATCAGTCCTTTCCCTGCCATCAATGAAATCCCTCAAGGAGATACTTATATTTCTACTGTTCTTCCCTCTGATGTTTCTTCTCTTGCAGTAGTGACATCTGTTGCAACTCTTTCTTCTACTAGCAATCAGATGTTATCTACACAGGATTCTTGTGTTACATCATCTAATTTGCCTCTCTCACAGCCTCATTCTCAGTCAACTTCCCAGTCAGACCACATTTTGCTAGCAGATCCGCTAACGCTATCTGAATGTGCTTTGTATGCTGTAAATGCTACAGTTAAGTCTTCTTTATCAGGTACTGATATCCTGTTATGCACAACAATCTCCATGCAAAGGTGCTGAGTTAGAATCCGTTCTTACCACAATCGATGACAATGGATTCTGCAAAATCGAGCTGAAAAATGTCACATCTATGCCTGTCAAGCTCAAAGCAGGTGTGCTACTCGGAGAAGCCTTACCTTACTCTGAGAAATTTGCAAACTTAGATGTTTTACCTTCTTCCTCTATCAATAATGCATCTGCATCTGACAGCCATGACATGTCTTCTCTCCTGCCTATTACAGATGATCACATATCTGTACTTGATTTCCCAGAATCTCAACATAAATTACTCACTCTCCTGAATTCTTTCAGGAATATTGTCTCGCTCACTGGTAAACCTCTGGGCCACACAGACGTCATCACTCATGCTATTCACCTGACGCCTGGGTCCAGACCATCTTACACTCCCAGCTACAGGATGCCACACATCTGTCATGTTCTGCTTGATGTAAGAGGTATGTTACACACACATCTGTCATGTTCTGCTTGATGTAAGAGGTATGTTACGTCAGGATGTAGTGGAACCTTCCTGTTTACATCATAATGCTCCCTTGTTATTCATTCCAAAGAAACAAGGCAATTGAAGTGTCATTGTCGACTTCAGGAAACTAAATGCATCTACCATTCCTGACTGATAATTACAGAAGTACATGAGACTTACCGTAGGTTAGTTGAAATGTGCTTCGGATTTTGCGAGGCACATCACGTCTGCTAGATGGTAGAGTTCACATGAGATACACTACACTTCGCCACACAGTCAGTCTTTAAAGATACAACTACCCACATGAAATATTATCTCCCAACCCTTCCAGTCAGTGAATTTTTGTTGTGTAAACCAAGAATCATCAATTAACAAAGGGAGGGAGTGGAGGCCATGTGAACTCTACCATCTAGCAGACATGATGTGCCTCGCAAAATCCAAAGCACATTTCAACTAACCTACGGTAAGTCTCATGGACTTCTGTAATTTTACTTCGGCAAATCACTTGTCTGCTAGATGGTGCCGTTCACATGAGATTTTAAAGTCATGTGGGTGTTGTATGTAAAGTTAGGTGATCTTCAGTCTCTCGGTGATTCAAATGTGGTATTTTCCATCCTAGAATTACACTCAGGATTCTTCCAAGTTGAATTAGAGGAAACTTCATGGCCATATACTGCTTTCACTATCTCCTCTGGCCAATTCATGTTCAAACGCATGGCTCAAGGTCTACGTGACTCGCCTTTAACGTTTCAGAGATTGATGAATTCTGTTCTCTCAGGTTTCATCTGTAAAAGTGTATTCTGTTTCCTTGATGACATCATCATTGCATCAAAGTCTTTACAAGATCATTTTCACACACTGTCTCTCATTCCGTCATGCTTTCAACCTGCTGGTTTAAAGATCAAACTCATTAAATGCTTGTTTCTCAAACAGCAAGTCAAATCCCTTAGCCATAAAGTTGACAGAGATGGTATTCATACTTTAAATGACAAGATAAATCCTGTGAAAAATTTTCCTGTCCTACTAATGTCGATCAGATCAGGCAATTCATGTCTTGCTGGATTTTATCGCCAGTTCATCAAAAATTTCAGCCTTAACACTCAACCTCTCACTCATTTGCTCAAGAAAATTATGCATTCATCTGGCCTGAAAAGGAGCAAAATGCCTTTGATCTTTTCAAAACTGCCTTATGTCAAGCACCAGTCCTTCCTTTCCTAATTTCGAGAAAGATTTCATCTTAAACATTGATGCTTCTGGCTTTGGAATCGGTGCTGTTCACATGCAGAAAGATTCACTTGGTAAACATCACATATTAGTGTACTCTAGCAGACTTCTCAACAAGACAGGAAAAATTATCACGTCACAAAGCGTGAAAGTCTCACTGTGATCAGGACATTACGTCATTTCCATGAACTCATCTTAGGCTATAAGATTCATGTCCACATTATGCTGTCACAGAGACCTTCAAAGGCAACAACTTCACAGGTCAATTTGCTCGCTGGCATCTCACGATTCAAGAATTTAATCCTACATTTTCATATATTCCTGTTAAGGCAAACTCAGTGGCAGATGCACTATCATGTAATGTTGCTGCTGTCTCCGCCATCACCATGGGTGAGATAAGGAAACATTCTGATGCCTTCTGTTCTAGTGTTGCTTATTACTTCAGATCTAGTGATGATGAGACAAATCTTCCTGAGTTGCAAGTGAGTGCTAATATGTTTTTCATGTAAGACAGTCTCTTGTATAAATCGAGTGATGTCTCTACTGACGATTCTAGTGAGTGTTTATCTCAGCTCGTGATACTTCAGTCTTTAGTGAGTACTATACTTCACCATGTTCACGACTCACCCCACGCAGGACGTCTAGGTCAGGACAGACACCTCGCACAATCAAAACAATCATATTTCTGGCCTACTATGAAGAAAGATATCTCTCAATAGTGTGTGCTCTTTCCTCAGTGTGCTTCACACCAGCCATCACTCGCAAACGACAGTCCATCGCTTCCATACCTCATCGCTTCCACTCCTTGGAATTCAGTCTCTGTTGATCTGCTCAAACTTCCACTTACAGAGAACAGTTATCAGTTTCTTCAGGTTTGCGTGGATAGTTTCACTTCTTCATCATTCTTATTGCTCTCAAGGACAAAACTGCTACTTCTGTTGATCGCGCGATTATTGACAACATACCGAATTTGATGGCTCATAAGACACATGGGCTTACAAGACACACCCAGTTTTGGCAGAAAAAAAAAGATAAAATGAGTGGATATAAGCTCTGAATATGAAGTGAAGGATTTCACCTGATTTGAAGACTCTCACATGCATTTAGATTATTAGATCCCAATATTTTGCATTTAAAAACTTTAACATTTGCTAGTAACCAACGTACCAGTCCTGTTGTGAGACGTAAACTTGTATCTGGCATATGGTATCGACAGTGACTGTGAGAGTCTACAGGGGTAATAAAGTTTGTTCATAAGAATGCTAAAAGATAAGTGCAATTTTTTATTGTATGAAAGTGTGTCTTACCTCAAGGAGTAACTGCATCACACTGTAAAGAACGCAGTGAAGTTTGCTTGTGTCACCGCATTCAGCGCATAACCGACCACATGTTTGTTTTGGTACGTGCAATATGTGCTGCATGGTCACTTAGGTAAATTCTTCCTGACTGGTGTCATCCTATGTGAATTACCAATAAGTATGACCTATTATACATTGTTACCTTGAAAGAAAGAGTTGTTTTGTGATGAAGTACCAATCATCACTTTGTTTACATGTGCAAAGAGGTCTGGGGTTTGATTTTTGAGCCTCTGTTGCTATAGACTTACCACCAACCATTGCCTTAATGCTGAACCTTGGCCTCATAGGACGCAGGCTCATTTCCTGAGACTTTTTTTGGAGAAAAGGTGCATCTTATGAGCCATCAAATACAGTAATTTGTCCTTATAACTCTTCTCGTGTCATTTTATCTGACAATGGCGCTGAATTCAATAACTGTCTTACAGGAAATTTGTCAAGAATTTTATATCAAGAAATATAACATCATTCCTCACTCATCAAGTTCAAATGGCAAAGAAGAGTGTTGCAATAAGCATATCCTTGAAGTTCTGTGTTACATAACAGAAGCAAAGGACTCATGAGATGAATGGCTTCCTCAGATAGTTTGCTCTATCAACTCAGCAATCCTCTCCATCATCAACGAGTCTCCACATTTTGTGCTGTTCGGTACCAACAAGCATCTTCCATGTGGATTTCTCCACAGCACGCCGCATCCTGTCTACAACATGGATGACTACGTCAAATGTCGTCTAAGCGATTTTCAGTTCACTCATAAGCTCATTCACAATTGCCTCACTGCATCACAAACCGAGATGCTGCAAAAACAACATAGAGTGACAGATTCTTCCATTGAAGTTGGCGATATAGTCTTCACTAGAGTTTACAATTGTATCTCTAAATTAGATCCATTGTTTTTTGGGGTCACACCATGTAATCAAATCTCTCCATCGGCACAAAGTAAAAATTCTAGATCTAAGAACCTTAGTAGAACAGATCATTCATGTCGATCATTCGAAGCATGTGAGCAGGGGATTTGATAACTGTGCACATTAGGTATCATTAAGTTCTGATTTAACAGATCCTTTAAGCAACTCTAGGTTAACCACACACACACATTCTTCTTAGAGACTGAAACTTCATTCCCATTCCATGGTTTAATCATCCAATTTCAATATTATATATATATATATATATATATATATATATATATATATATATATATATATATATATATATATATATATATATATATATATATATATATATATGAGAATTCTCACCATGAGAAAAATTTCACTAACTCCCTCACAATATTTCTTGAGTTTACACTCCTTCAGGCTTCAGGCTTTCGTCACTTTCCTGAGCTTTTATCAACTCTCTTCTCTACCACAAAATCAAGGTTAGGCTCCACCTGGCCTACAACCCTTTCATCACTCGCACACTCCGGGCTATTTCCTTTTTCATCAGGTTCCTCGAAAAGGGCACCCTCCTGTGTTGCTCCCTCAGTGTCCAAGAGTCCCCTCCATGCCATCGCTCAGATCACCATGCAGACTGGGAACAATTAAGGCACTTCCACCTCCCCATTTGTTGAATGAGGGATTGCTGCCAGAGAGGTGGCCTCTGTCATCCCTACCAGAGGACTACCTGCCATCTGAAGTTTAGGGATGACTCTACCAGGTCATTCCCAACCAACACATCCACTCCATCTACAGGCAGTGTCTCCTTCACTCCCACCGTCACCTCTCCAGTGATGTATCCACAGTCCAGCCAAACTTTATGCAGGGGAATACTGAACTTGCCTCCTGCACTCTTGCACAAGATCTCCCTGCCAGTGCTGGTCTCCTCATTCAATGGGAGTACACTGTTTAAGATCAGGGTCTGATTAGCTCCTGTATCTAAAAGAATTCTGATCACCTTCTCAGGGCTTTCCTCCACTTTCACCGGACTTTCACTGGTGAAATGCTCAAAGCCCTCATTCCTCTGTGGCTCCTCTGGTATCTGTGCATTCATATTCTCCACATACTTTACCAGGTCCCTTTAGGCAGCCACTGCTCCCACTGGCTTTGGCCTTCCCTTCAGACAATGGTACTTCCTATGCCCACTTCCCCCACATTCAAGGCACTTAACTGCACCTTCATCACCACTACTCTTCTTGTAGTAGGTAGTGCTTCCCTGCCCAATCCTGTGTGGCATAGGCCTCAGGTTGTGGTTGTGCAGTGGGGCCATGTATTAATTGTTGGAAAAATTATAGTAGTCAGGGCAGGGCTGGTTTGGCCTGTGGAAAGATCTCAAGCTCATCTGATGGTCATTCCTATATCTCTGATGACCATCACTTTTGGAAACTGGAACTGGAAACTTTGGAACTGGAAACTTCACATTTCATCTCTAGATAAAACAGCTTCTATGAAGTTAGGCCTTCTGAGACGTCTCTGCCAGTTTTTCTCACCCCTTCCAGCTGCTAACTCTGTACAAGGGCCTTATCCATCCATGTATGGAGTATGCTTCACAAGTCTGGGGGTCTACTTATACCACTATTCTAGAAAGGGTGGAATCAAAAGCTTTTCTTCTCAACAACTCCTCTCCTCTAACTGACTGTCTTCAGCCTCTCTCACTGCCGCAATATTGCATATCTAGCTGTCTTCTACCGCTATTTTCATGCATGAGTTGATAAAACAAAAAGCTTTTGATTCCACCCTGTCTAGAAGAGCAGTAAGAGTGGAATCCCTCCCCCCAGACATGTGAAGCATACTCCATACATGGACAGATAAGGCCCTTGTACAGAGTTAGCAGCTGGGGGGTGAGAAAAACTGGCGGAGACGTCTCAGAACGCCTAACTTCATAGAAGTTGTTTTAGCTAGAGATGAGATGTGAAGTTTCCAGTTCAGATTATAAGTAAAGGACAAACCGAGGATGTTCAGTGTAGAAGAGGGGGACAGTTGAGTGTCATTGAAGAAGAGTGGATAGTTGTCTGGAAGGTTGTGTCAAGTTGATAGATGGAGGAATTGAGTTTTTGAGGCATTGAACAATACCAAGTTTGCTCTGCCCCAATCAGAAATTTTAGAAAGATCAGAAGTCAAGCGTTCTCTGGCTTCCCTGCGTGATATGTTTACCTCCTGAAGGGTTGGACATCTATGAAAAGACGTGGAAAAGTGCAGGGTGGTATCATCAGCGTAAGAGTGGATAGGACAAGAAGTTTGGTTTTGAAGATCATTAATGAATAATAAGAAGAGTGGGTGACAGGACAGAACCCTGAGGAACACCACTGTTAATTGATTTAGGAGAAGAACAGTGACCGTCTATCACAGCAGCAATAGAATGGTCAGAAAGGAAACTTGAGATGAAGTTACAGAGAGAAGGATAGAAACCATAGGAGGGTAGTTTGGAAATCAAAGCTTTGTGCCAGACTCTATCAGAAGCTTTTGATATCTAAAAGGCAACAGAAAAAGTTTCACCAAAATCTCTAAAAGAGGATGACCAAGGCTCAGTAAGGAAAGCCAGAAGATCACCAGTAGAGGAGCCTTGACAGAACCCATACTGGTGATCAGATAGAAGGTTGTGAAGTGATAGATGTTTAAGAATCTTCCTGTTGAGGATAGATTCAAAAACTTTAGATAGGCAGGAAATTAAAGCAATAGGATGGTAGTTTGAGGGATTAGAACGGTCACCCTTTTTTTAGGAACAGGTTGAATGTAGGCAAACTTCCAACAAGAAGGAAAGGTAGATGTTGACAGACAGAGCTGAAAGTTTGACTAGGCAAGGTGCAAACACGGAGGAACAGTTTTGGAGAACAATGGGAGGGATCCCATCAGGTCCATAAGCCTTCCGAGGGTTTAGGCCAGCAAGGGCATGGAAAACATCATTGCGAAGAATTTTAATACGTGGCATGAAGTAGTCATAGGGTGGAGGAGAGGGAGGAACAAGCCCAAAATCGTCCAAGATAGAGTTTTTAGCAAAGGTTTGAGCGAAGAGTTCAGCTTTAGAAATAGATGTGATAGCAGTGGTGCCATCTGGTTGAAATAGAGGAGGGAAAGAAGAAGAAGCAAAGTTATTGGAGATATTTTTGGCTAGATGCTAGAAATCACGAGGGGAGTTAGATCTTGAAAGGTTTTGACATTTTCTGCTAATGAAGGAGTTTTTGGCTAGTTGGAGAACAGACTTGGCATGGTTCAGGGCAGAAATATAAAGTGCATGAGATTCTGGTGATGGAAGGCTTAAGTACCTTTTGTGGGCCACCTCTCTATCTATAGCACGAGAACAAGCTGTGTTAAACCAAGGTTTAGAAGGTTTAGGACAAGAAAAAGAGCGAGGAATGTACGCCTCCATGCCAGACACTATCACCTCTGTTATGCGCTCACCACACAAAGACAGGTCTCTAACACGGAAGCAGTAGTCATTCCAAGGATAATCGGCAAAATATTTCCTCAGGTCCCCCCAACTAGCAGAGGCAAAACGCCAGAGGCACCTTTGCTTAGGGGGATCCTTAGGAGGGATTAGAGCGATAGGACAAGATAAAGATATGAGATTGTGATCGGAGGAGCCCAACGGAGAAGAAAGGGTGACAGCATAAGCAGAAGGATTAGAGGTCAGGAAAAGGTCAAGAATGTTGGGCGTATCTCCAAGACGGTCAGGAATACGAGTAGGGTGTTGCACCAATTCCTCTAGGTCATGGAGGATAGCAAAGTTGTAGGTTAGTTCACCAGGATGGTCAATGAAGGGAGAGGAAAGCCAAAGCTGGTGGTGAACACTCCAAGAATGGAGATCTCTGCAAAAAGGAAGAGGGTCAGAATGTGCTCCACTTTGGAAGTTAAGTAGTCAAAGAATTTTCTATAGTCAGAGGAGTTAGGTGAGAGGTATACAGCACAGATAAATTTAGTATGAGAGTGACTCTGTAGTCGTAGCCAGATGGTGGAAAACTCGGAAGATTCAAGAGCGTGGGCATGAGAGTCATTGCGCACATAAACGCAGCATCCAGCTTTGGATCGAAAATGAGGATAGAGAAAGTAGGAGGGAACAGAAAAGGGGCTACTGTCAGTTGTCTCAGACACCTGAGTTTCAGTGAGGAAAAGAAGATGAGGTTTAGAAGAGGAGTGGTGGTGTTCTACAGATTGAAAATCAGATCTTAGACTGAGAATGTTGCAAAAGTTAATGAAGAAAAAGTTGAGGGGGGTGTCAAGACACTTAGGGTCGTCGACAGAAAGGCAGTCCGACCTGGGGACATTTATGATCCCCTCCCCAGATGGGGACTCTGAGGCTGGTGTAGGAGTCGCCATGATGATTTAAAAATTTTTGAGTGAAGGGTGTGTGTGTTATTAGGTGCTTGTAGTTTTGTGTGGAGGAAGAGAGTTGTCTTTAGAGGGCAGGCTGTGACTGTCGACTTGTGTTGTGAGACACAAAGGGAAACGTTCAGTGAGGTCACAGCTGGGTTTAATGATAAGTTCACAGCACCCCCTGAACAGTGCTTTAGACCTCACTGGGAGTAATTATCGTGTACATTCTACCTATTATTAAATCAAGAATAACTCTCATCATGTGTCTTTTACTTGCACACACTATATCAACTTATACCTATGACCTCCAAGCTACCAGAACTACTGTCATACTACCGGTCCTCCACGCTACCAACACACCAAGCATTATCAACTGGGCAAGTATCATCATCTAAACTCAAAACAAGGAAACTAGTGGATGGGCAGGAGCAGACAAACATATTCGATACACATGTAAAACATTGATTTCTTGTCTCTGTCAACAGGAAGCGACCACAGCCTACAGCGCTCCTTCATTCCAGTAAACTTAACTCAATGTACCACATCTGGCTCAGGAGAGACTACTCACTTGAGGCCCCTTATTTGTGCGGAGGAGAACCAACAAGTATTTCACCATCGAACTACTATCTGGGGCTCACAAGACTGTCTTAATTGACTGTCTGAAACCTGCATATCTACCACCTACAAGGACCGAAGCATTAGTCTCTCCCTCTCCTACATGTTAAGCAGTCCGTGGTCCTCCAAGCATCCCCCAAGAACATCCATCCATCCATCAAGGAGGAGAATCAACAACTGATGGATAAGACTCCAGTACCGCTTACTTGCAAACCTTGCTCTGGACGAAGAGTGCAAGACAGTTCTGGATTACACCTAATTTTTTTAGTGGTTTTATATATATATATATATATATATATATATATATATATATATATATATATATATATATATATATATATATATATATATATATATATATATATATATATATATATATATATGATTGGTACACTACACTCTGAGCACGGAAGTATTGTGGTGACAGTAACATAAATTATTTTATTGTAATATTGACTATCTTGACTATCTTAATGGTTATTGTGGTAACTATATTATTGTTGCCTTGTTTTAAAGTTTCACTCCTGTTTTGTAATCATATACTGAAGCTTCAGTGTTTCATAAGTTAGTTCACTTTCTAGTTGTGTCAGCCCACCAAGTCAGTCGGCTCCTGACCAGCACACAGTCTAATTCTATCTAGAACAAGTTCAACAAAAGACTTATAACACCATACACTGTCACCTTCAATAAAGTAGCAAGAACCATTTTTCCCACTCCATCACTTGAGTATTACATGCTTAGATGCAATAAAATTATGATTCCACACACCTTTTAATAGCAATAAATTATTTATCACAGCACAGAGTGGTTTCAGTTGAATAAAGACATGTATAAGCTGACTGACTGTATGATAAAGCATTCACATCCTGTAGATAGCCCAGTAACTGGTCTAAAATTACATTTCCAATAATCTTTGATAAAAAGGTCAAATTTGAAACAGGTTTATATGAACTCAAACTTTGTGCGTCAAGTTTACCCATAATTACAGGTATTATAATGGCCAACTCACTCTCCCAAAAAATATTTATTTCAATAATGAAGTTAATGATGCCTAAAAATATATTTAAGATGTCCTAGAGATTTCCACTTTGGATTAGGTTTGATATGGGAAGTGGATCACTATCACAGTATACCAACTTCACTCTTTGTAGTTTTCTTGTTCATAAATTATCATGCACTAAATACAACTTCCTTATGTTTGACCCAGCCTCAACAGTCTTTCTTCTGTAATATTCACTATGAGCCTATTTACTTAATTTCTAGCATTCTCATAGTCTCTTCTAGCACTGTCAGTATGCAGTCTACGTCATCTCTTCTCTTTATGATTCTTTTCCTTCTTGGCTCTCAAAATATCACCATTAAGCCAAGGCACACTGTCATAAACTATGATTTCCTTTTCTGTGATTAGGCATACATAAGTGAACTGTTCATGTTGACAAGTAGTTGGGTTTAGGAAGGGGGATAAAAACCCAGGGAGGAGTTAGGATTCTTTTAATCTCTAACATTTCGGCTGAATAGCCATCCTCAGAGAGACTGATTTACATGAGTGAAAACACACTATTTATAACAACATACAAAGTTTTCTCATTTGACATTCGTACAGAGTATTGCCATCCTGGCGTGTACCTCACCTAATTTTATTTTCCTAGTCAGGTGGCATTATCCGCCTACGTGACGAACCTTTACTGGGGATTTTCCTTGTACCTGAGGGCTAATCTGGCGGAATTACCCGCCCACCTGATTAAACCTTCTCTGTGGTTAATGACTTCCCTAGTTGTTATGAGGGCTACCTCTATAGCTTTTCTCATTCTTTTCTTCAATCCAACTTTAATTTCTTTAGCCTCTTCCCATTTTGGTAGGTGTTTACATTTTTCTATGTGCAATACAAGGGAGTTTGATGTGTTGTGTTTTAAAACATGTCTCCTATGCTCTGTTATTCTTGTTTTAAGTCCCCTGCCTGTTTCTCCTATGTATTGCTTTGTACAACCTTTGCATGGTATGCTGTACACTACGCTGTTATTATTAACAAGTCCGGTCTTTTTAGTCCTCGTTAGCTCACCAATTTTCTCTCCCGCTAATGTTGCTATTTTTAATCCTGTTTTAGACAAATATTTATTAATTATGGAAGCCTTGTCCGAATTTGGTACACATATATACCTCTCTCTTTCGCTGGTTGTACAGGGATCTTTATTCTCTTTGTTTTCAGTTGTTATTTTCTTTGCCTTATTCTTAAGCCTAATAAGGAGCCCTTCAGGATAACCCAGCTCTTTGAAAGTTGATATGATATATCATATTTCTTGCTCTAGGAAGTTGTTGCTGCAAATTCTGAACGCTCTTAAGTAAAAACCAATAATCACACCAGATTTGACCCTCATGCTGTGGGCTGAAAGGTAGTGAATGAAATCGTCCTTATTGGTGGGTTTTCTGTAAACAGAAAAACTGACTCCTTCTTCTTCCCTCCAGATTACCGTATCTAGGAAAGGTAATCTATTGTCTTGTTCCTCTTCCACCGTAAATTGGGTATCCTTATGGACTTTGTTAAGCAATGTTAACTTATTATTTATATTCGTGCCCTTTGGGACTATAACTAGCACATCATCAACATACCTAAGCCATGTTGAGCCTCTACTCATTATTCTTATAAAGTTATCAGTCTCTAGTGTTTCCATATACAAACACGCCATAACAGCACTTAGAGGGGATCCCATGGCCAGTCCCTTATGTTGTGAGTACTCTTGTCCCTCGAAAGTGAAGGCACCAAATTTAACACAAAGCTCAACAAGATTGATGTAGTCCTCCCTCGGGATCGGTAAATTTTCTTCGTTGATGTCTTCAGATGCCCTTTTTACCGCTTCTATCGCTCCTTCCACGGGGACGTTGGTGAATAAGGACTTCACGTCGAAGCTCGCCATCTTCTTGTTGCGGAAGTCCACCGAGTTGTGTCGTTGTATAAGGTCCGCGCAGTTACGTAGGTGTGCTCCATTTATTGAGCCTAAAGCGTTGGAAAGTGGTCTTGCTAGTCGCTTGGCAAGTGCATGGGGAGCGCTTCCTATACCTGATGTAATGGGGCGCATCGGGATGTAGGGTTTATGGGTCTTGGGGAGCCCTCTCATCCTTGGCGGGTTCGGGTTTTCTTCCAACAAGTGCAGCAGTTTCTTGCCCTTCTTGGATTTCCTAAGTATTTTCCTTGCCTCCTTGTTGAAGTTCTTGGACGTAACATTGTTGTATCCTTGGTATTTCTTCTCATAGGTTGATGTATCACTTAGGAGGTTCATCATCTTCACACTGTAATCGGCTTTGTTCATTATAACCACACCCCCTCCTTTGTCTGATTTGGTGATCATGAGGCTATCATCCTTGCGTAGGTTGTTTAAAGCTTCCCGGCAACGCTTAGGTATGGCACTTGACAATATCATGTTCCATGTCACAAAAAAACTAGATTAAGTATATGTTCACTAATTGATGTAACTCTGTCTACTTTATTAAAAAGTTTAGCATATTCATCATAAAAAAATAAATAAATAAATAAAATTTGCATTAGCACTAATTTTATGCACTGATTCCAAATATTTTCTAAATTTGTCCATAAATATGCCATTGCTTGTATTTTAAGGTCTATAAAACCACTATAAAAATAAACTTCTGTTCACTCAGTTCAAAGCAGACTTGTTACTGTTCAAAACCTTCACATCTTCCCACTGCATCCACCTTCATTTTCTTGACTGAATTTGAAATAAAGATTCCCACCCCATCACCTCTTCTACCACTCCTTGGGATATGCAAGAAAGTGTGAATCTCAAGGTGGTGTCACACAGGGCAAATTTCTCCCAGCATGCTGCCCGTTCTTGCTGCCAGCTGCACAGACTGACCAGTAAATGTCATGCAGGTCGTTTTCTGCTGTCAGAAAGAATGCAAAACAGCTGTGGTGCTGGACTTGCTGGGAATATTTGAAATGAAATGATTTTCGTACTATAACCTGTGTATGTAAAAAAATAAATATTGTCATACTTTGAGTAAAATTGTCTACTATAAAACTTAGAAAAATTAAGTGTATGTGTCAGTGTGTGTGCTTGTGATTTGATTGTGTGGTACGTGAAATTGTTTATAGCACTTATTTGACAACTGTAGCTGGCAAGATACACAATGTGTTATGATGAGCCCCACATCATTTTGATGGAGTGTGAAAGCTTGGGACAAATTTAATTGAGCTATAGTGGATCCAGACTATTAATTGGTATTTGGGGTGTTGGCTGTAGGACCTGTTAGCAATGTTGCCACCTCAAACCCATAGTGATTGACCATGGCCAGTAGGGCACAGCCATGGCCTGTGGAGACAATACCACAAGGCCTATATGAGTTGCCAAGTAGAGTGGGATTTCTAACAGTATCCTTGTTTCATCATAAAAAAAATAAAATAAATAAATAAATAAATAAAATGCAGTCCTATATAATAACATCTATTTTTTTTAATAATTAAGGCAAATAAAGTGGCTGAAGAGATGCTGGCTCAGGGTTTTTTGTTAGAACAATGAGAAACCAACACAAAGGCCCAGTCCCAGTGTGACACCAAACTTGCTGTGTCACCGATCTCACCAGCAAAAACAGGCAGCATGCTGAGAGAAATTTGCCCTTTGTAACAGTGCCTTCAGGAGTCATTTCCAAGCCTTAGCACTGTCATACTCACCTAAGCAAGTTTCTGCAAGTGCTAATATATCAAAGTGTTTATTTCTTATAAGATTACAAATATCTAGTCTTATTATTCACAGATTAGACATTTAAAAAACCACCTTTTACCATCAAGCTACTATTATTAATATCCATGTTCTGTTCTAATTCTCATCTTCCATATTTCTTCAATCAGCACCTCAAAGCAATTATCACTGGCTGCATGATTCATATCAAGCTTTCTAAACCTCATACAGTTGATGCACTTCTTGTCAGTAGACACACATTCCTTAGGATTGTGGCTTCCAGCACACTTGAAGCAGCATGGATCCTCTCCTCAAGACATCACAGTAGTTTTCTTCATATATCCAGTACATGAGCAGTAGTAACACTGAATAGACATCCCAATCCAATATGACTTTGTCATGATGCTTATAAATCATCTCCCTTATCTTTGGATTGCATCTGAAAATGTAGTGCTTGGTATTCTCTGCAGCAGGCTTACTGAAAATTTCAAATTACTTCTTAACATCAGTAATATCATGTAGCTAGTGATTCCTTTCAATGAGATTTTCAATATTTTTTTTCTTTATCTTCCTCTCCATGAACATTACAAATCATTATATTAGGCTTTAATTTCCTCACAGTCTTTGTTGTAACATTGCTAACATTCTTGAACTTTTCCAATGCCTCATCTCTCTTTCCTTCATTTTTCAAAATTCATAACAATGTCTTCCCCAGGCATAAATTTTGTGTAAATTATCTGTAGATCTCCCAAAATTTGTGATACTTCAGTCTATCTATAAATCACTTTATTATTATCATTATTTGATTTAGCAACCAGGTTTTTCTTTGAATTCTTCCTTCCCTTCCTCTTAACATTTGACCACATACAGTCTGGTTCATCATCAAGTGAAACAGCAACACACACTCACTCAAGTTATTTTGACAGCATATTTAATTTATCCAAAATACTATCACATATAACTTCTCTTAAATCAGCCATTGCTTTTTTCAGTGCAACAACATTATCTTTCACACTGTTCAACTCCTGATAACAAAAATCACATGACCAAATGATTGACTTAATAAGATTGGCTTTGACTTCTTGAAGGTAAACACATTTCAAATGAACCCATCTGGTGCTTGTTTCACAGCCAATCCATTTATTAGATACCCCCTACTGTTTCTGAACACACATCACACTTAACCATGAGTAATGGCCTTAATGATCACTTGCTTTGCCACATTCCTTAAGACCATAAAAAAGTCAGAGCAGCATAGCAACACATCTACCTGTCATAAGCTAGCTAAGTTAGCTTATGTCAGATTAGGTTAGATTAGGTTAGGTTAGATTTGGTTAAGTTAGGTTAGGTTCGATAAGTTTAGATTAGGTTATGTTTGGTTAAGTTAGGTCAGGTTGGTTAGGTTAGCCCACTCCTCTCCCCCATTCCCCTGGCCAGGAAGTGCAGGGAGGGGGATGAATTTCACTTTATAGGAAGTTACAAAATGTTAGGTTAGGTTAGTTTTACCTTATGGAGTGTGTCCAATAGGTTTTTTTTTTTTTTTTTTTTATGTAGGAAGGACACTGGCCAAGGGCAACAAAAATCCAATAAAAAAATATGCCCACTGAAATACCAGTCCCATAAAAGGGTCAAAGCAGTGGTCAAAAATTGATGAATAAGTGTCTTGAAACCTCCCTCTTGAAGGAATTCAAGTCATAGGAAGGTGGAAATACAGAAGCAGGAAGGGAGTTCCAGAGTTTACCAGAGAAAGGGATGAATGATTGAGAATACTGGTTAACTCTTGCATTAGAGAGGTGGACAGAATAGGGGTGAGAGAAAGAAGAAAGTCTTGTGCAGCGAGGCCGCGGAAGGAGGGGAGGCATGCAGTTAGTGAGATCAGAAGAGCAGTTAGCATGAAAATAGCGGTAGAAGACAGCTAGATATGCAACATTGCGGTGGTGAAAGAGAGGCTGAAGACAGTCAGTTAGAGGAGAGGAGTTGATGAGACGAAAAGCTTTTGATTCCACCCTGTCTAGAAGAACAGTATGAGTGGAACCCCCCCAGACATGTGAAGCATACTCCACACATGGACGGATAAGGCCCTTGTACAGAGTTAGCAGCTGGGAGGTGAGAAAAACTGGTGGAGACGTCTCAGAACGCCTAACTTCATAGAAGCTGTTTTAGCTTGAGATGAGATGTGAATTTTCCAGTTCAGATTATAAGTAAAGGACAGACCGAGGATGTTCAGTGTAGAAGACGGGGACAGTTGAGTGTCATTGAAGAAGAGGGGATAGTTGTCCGGAAGGTTGTGTCGAGTTGATAGATGGAGGAATTGAGTTTTTGAGGCATTGAACAATACCAAGTTTGCTCTGCCCCAATCAGAAATTTTAGAAAGATCAGAAGTCAAGCGTTCTGTGGCTTCCCTGCGTGATATTTTTACCTCCTAAAGGGTTGGACGTCTATGAAAAGACATGGAAAAGTTCAGGATGGTATCATCAGCATAGGAGTGGATAGGACAAGAAGTTTGGTTTAGAAGATCATTAATGAATAATAAGAAGAGAGTGAGTGACAGGACAGAACCCTGAGGAACACCACTGTTAATAGATTTAGGAGAAGAGTGACTGTCTACCACAGCAGCAATAGAACAGTCAGAAAGGAAACTTGAGATGAAGTTACAGAGAGAAGGATAGAAACCGTAGGAGGGTAGTTTAGAAAATCAAAGCTTTGTGCCAGACTCTATCAAAAGCTTTTGATATAATAATAATAATAATAATAATAATACTTTATTGCTCTTACAGAGAATTTGTCTTGTGCTTGCCAAAGTATAAAAGAGAAATATAGAAGTATAAAAATTCTTAAAACTATCAGTTACATCTATTAAATTCTCAATCATAAACTATCAAAAATAGAACACATTAAAATATTAAAAACATTAAAAGTATTGCTGATGTCCCTGAGTGCTGCCTTCTTTTACAACTGTTGATTCCCATTCAATATCCTGATACTAGATGGAACATACGACTCCCTATACCGAGATATTCGGCCCTGCACAGATCTCCATCTTCTGCCAGATGGTAACAATTCGTAACATGTGTGCAATGGGTGACTGGGATCTTTTATTGTGATATTGCTTCTCTGAATAACCGCTCGTTTATACAGTTCCAACAATGGTTTTGTATTTTTTACTTTTAATCGGCTACATTTCTTTATTATCTTGCTTAGTTTACCTTTAGATTCCACAGTACTATTTCCATACCAGCAACATATAGCAAATGAAAAAACTGATTGTAGTATACTACTGTACAACAAATCCATTATCTTACTACCAACTTTTAACTTGCATAGTTTCCTAACAAAAAACATCCTTGAGTTTGCCTTCTTATATATTTTATCTATGTGAGAGGAAAAGTTGAGTTTATTGTCTATGATCGTTCCTAAGTATTTGTATTCTTCTACTACTTCAACAGTTTCATCATTGATTTCCAAAGGTTCATGTTGTACGGGAGTCTTACTAAAATCAATAATCATCTCCTTAGTTTTGTTAACATTTAATTCTAAAAAATTATCCCTGCACCATGTACTAAAATTGTTAATTTCTTCTCTATAAATAACATCATTATTTACACAGAGAGAGACAATGGCAGTGTCATCTGCATATTTGAATATCTTAGTACACTCATTTTGACTTCTACAATCATTTGTATAAAGAGAAAACAGTAGTGGTGACAATACGCAACCCTGGGGCGCACCTGTGTTTGTTACAATTGAGTCAGAGATCTGGTCCTTAAGCTTTACATATTGCACCCTACCTACCAAAAACTCGCGTATCCATAGAACAAGTGGTGGACTCACGTTAAGACTTATAAGTTTTCCCATTAACACATGAGGTTGTAATGTGTTGAAAGCACTTGAAAAATCAACGAACAACACCTTAGCAAAGTGTTTACTGGATTTGTTGCTTACATTTTCCAGAAATCGAAGTATATGATTTATAATTGATAACGTAGCATCTTCCACGCACCTATCTTTCTTATAGGCAAACTGATAAACATCCATTTGGTCTTTCACTTCAAGAAACAGGAACTTTTTAATAACACTTTCTAAACATTTCATAAATATACATGTCAAGGCTACAGGTCTGTAATCATTATAACCTTTAGGGGTTTGATGTTTTGGCACTGGAATAATTTCAGATGTCTTCCACAGTTTAGGTATATAAGATTGATCCAAGGAACTCTGAAAAATTCTGCATAAAACTAGAACCAACTAGTATTTACAAATGCTTACTACCTTAGCACTTACTCTATCAGGCCCTGCCGCTTTATTGCTCTTAACTCTTTTCAAACTTTCTAGTACATCCTCACACGTTACAGTAAATATTCCATGTTCCTTGTTATATAAAAACTCAGTAAGGCTGTTCTGTTCTGAAGAATAATCCTGGACATCAAATCTACAATAAAACTTATTTAATTCATTGCAATAATCCTTTAAATTTGTAATATCTGGACACACGGATTTCTTAGTCATTCCAGTAATGTTACGCAAACCTTGCCAAGCTGCCTTTGTATCTTTCTCAAACCAATGTTCTATTTTCCTTTTGTATTTTTCTTTTTCCATACTAATCATATCATCAATTTTCTTCTGAATGATTCTTAAGTTGACTCTATCATTTCGTAACCTACATTGTCTTTTGTCCAAGGCAACAGCATAAGTTTCACCAAAATCTCTAAAAGAGGATGACCAAGACTGAGTAAGGAAAGCCAGAAGATCACCAGTAGAGCAGCCTTGACAGAACCCATACTGGCGATCAGATAGAAGGTTGTGAAGTGATAGATGTTTAAGAATCTTCCTGTTCAGGATAGATTTAAAAAACTTTAGATAGGCAGGAAATTAAAGCAATAGGATGATAGTTTGAAGGATTAGAATGGTCACCCTTTTTAGGAACAGGTTGAATGTAGGCAAACTTCCAGCAAGAAGGAAAGGTAGATGTTGACAGACAGAACTGAAAGTTTGACTAGGCAAGGTGCAAGCAAAGTTTGACTAGGCAAGGTGCAAGCACGGAGGCACAGTTTCGGAGAACAATAGGAGGGACCCCATCAGGTCCATAAGCCTTCGGAGGGTTTAGGCCAGCGAGGGCATGGAAAACATCATTGCGAAGAATTTTGATACATGGCATGAAGTAGTCAGAGGATGGAGGAGAGGGAGGAACAAGCCCAGAATCGTCCAAGGTAGGGTTTTTAGCAAAGGTTTGAGTGAAGAGTTCAGCTTTAGAAATAGATGTGATAGCAGTGGTGTCATCTGGTTGAATTAGAGGAGGGAAAGAAGAAGGAGCAAAGTTATTGGAGATATTTTTGGCTAGATAACAGAAATCACGAGGAGAGTTAGATCTTGAAAAGTTTTGAAATTTTCTGTGAATGAAGGAGTTTTTGGCTAGTTGGAGAACAGACTTGGCATGGTTCTGGGCAGAAATATAAAGTGCATAAGATTCTGGTGATGGAAGGCTTAAGTACCTTTTGTGGGCCACCTCTCTATCATGTATAGCATGAGAACAAGCTGTGTTAAACCAAGGTTTAGAAGATTTAGGACGAGAAAAAGAGTGAGGAATGTACGCCTCCATGCCAGACACTATCACCTCTGTTATGCGCTCACCACACAAAGACGGGTCTCTGACACGGAAGCAGTAGTCATTCCAAGGAAAATCAGTAAAATATTTCCTCAGGTCCCCCCAACTAGCAGAGGCATAACGCCAGAGGCACCTTCGCTTAGGGGGATCCTGAGGAGGGATTAGAGCGACAGGACAAGATAAAGATATGAGATTGTGATCGGAGGAGCCCAACGGAGAAGAAAGGGTGACAGCATAAGCAGAAGGATTAGAGGTCAG
Organism: Scylla paramamosain; assembly: GCF_035594125.1. NCBI lineage: Eukaryota > Metazoa > Arthropoda > Malacostraca > Decapoda > Portunidae > Scylla > Scylla paramamosain. The sequence continues at coordinate 11,175,274 of NC_087163.1, forward strand.
GAAAAGGTCAAGAATGTTGGGCGTATCTCCAAGACGGTCAGGAATACGAGTAGGGTGTTGCACCAATTGCTCTAGGTCTTGGAGGATAGCAAAGTTGTAGGCTAGTTCACCAGGATGGTCAGTGAAGGGAGAGGAAAGCCAAAGCTGGTGGTGAACATTGAAGTCTCCAAGAATGGAGATCTCTGCAAAAGGGAAGAGGGTCAGAATGTGCTCACTTTGGAAGTTAAGTAGTCAAAGAATTTCTTATAGTCAGAGGAGTTAGGTGAGAGGTATACAGCACAGATAAATTTAGTATGAGAGTGACTCTGTAGTCATAGCCAGATGGTGGAAAACTCGGAAGATTCAAGAGCGTGGGCAGAAGAGCAGGTTAAGTCACTGCACACATAAACGCAGCATCTAGCTTTGAATCGAAAATGAGGATAGAGAAAGTAGGAGGGAACAGAAAAGGGGCTACTGTCAGTTGCCTCAGACACCTTAGTTTCAGTAAGGAAAAGAAGATGAGGTTTAGAAGAGGAGAGGTGGTGTTCTACAGATTGAAAATTAGATGTTAGACTGCGAATGTTGCAGATGTTAATGAAGAAAAGCTCAGGGGGGTGTCAAGACACTTAGGGTCGCCGACAGAAAGGCAGTCCGACCTGGGGACATTTATGGTCCCCTCCCCAGATGGGGACTCCGAGGTTGGTGTAGGAATCGCCATGATGATTTTAAAATTTTTGAGTGAAGGGTGTGTGTTATTAGGTGCTTGTAGTTTTGTGTGGAGGAAGAGAGTTGTCTTTAGAGGGCAGGCTGTGACTGCCCCCTTGTGTTGTGAGACACAAAGGGTAACGTTCAGTGAGGTCACAACTAGGTTTAATGATAAGTTCACAGCACCCCCTGAACAGTGCTTTGGACCTCACTGGGAGTAATTATCGTTTTGGTAGGTGTCTACTGCCTCCTCCTACTTAGGGGTAAAGGAGGTTGAATTGGTTAAAACTGCAAATTTATCAAAGATTTCATGTGAACAGGATAAGAGCAGTGGCTCTGCATTTTTGCCAGAATATGGACTGAAAAATCTATTTTACTCTAACAGAAAAAAAAAAAAAAAGCATTTATACTGTAATTTTAGGAGAATGCAGTTATCCCGATAAAGATTTGTTTTATTAACGTTGCTCAAACTTAGACAAGAACATTTTAATTCTTGGTGTTTTTTGGTGCTTAAGATATTTTTTTTTCTTGGAAACCTGTTATGTTAATGCAAATGTGAATTTTGTCGGACATGAATTCAACAGATTTCCAAGATGGAAAAAAATCTCCATTTAAAAATGCATCAAAATATACCCAGAATTAAAATGTTCTTGCCATTAGCCCAATCATAACCATTCACAGGTAAATTTTCAACTTTACACCTGGGCATTCAGTCTGGCAGCGACGCAGATGTTCACTCTCCAACATGGCAGTATATTTAAAATAAGAAACCAAACCTGACCAAACAACCAAACATGTGGTGCACCCAGACTGAGTCAAAATGGTGCACTGAGCTACTGGTAGCTTATTTCCAGTTTTTAACAATAAAATAAATAAAATAAATAGTCTTTGAATTTGATTTAAAAAGCATTTCCATAATTGTTGAAGATTTATAAAAGATATATGACAAGCTAGTTGTGTTTCATAAAGTATGAAATTATTATTAATGGCACATTAAAACCTAACCTAACCCTACCTTTGTTTTGCTTATCTATTTATTTATTTATTTTTTTTTCATGGTTAAGTGAAAACTTCAAATAACTAAGTATTCTGATTCATGGAAGGGCTAACCCCACCCCGCCCTGCACAGCTCTGGCAGCTGGCCAGCAGCGAGTCTCATGCACTCAGAGGGGGAGGGTGTAGCGCAGGGATGCGTCAGTTCATTAACCTTTTACCTTGTTTTTTTTTTTTTTTTTGCTTTAACAAGTTTCTAAAAGTTGATATTGTTAATCTGGATATCAGGTCCATGTTACATAGAAGCATGAAACTCACATGCCATGCAGAAGGGTCAGTGACCTTGCTGTAAACATTAAACACTTACGGGCACGCGTCTACTATGGCTGTAATAACACTCGAGAGTGTTGCGAGATTCGACATTTTCTAAGTCCAGTGAGCTCTGCACCAGTCAAGAGTAAACAGTGATATTATTTTCTTTTGTTTATAACTGGGATTTGTGGAAAGCAGCATATTAGAATTTCATGGTATCTATGCAGCTGATCTCTCCAATCACGTGCTGCCACTCATAAGGCCATTCCTGAGGCCACCAATTATGCCTTTCCACAGTAAATTCAGGTACGCTTTACATTTGCTTTAAAGACATGTCATGTGTTCTGATAGAGCCACACTGCCATTTATTAATATTGTCATGGGACAAAATTGCAAATCAGAAAAAAAATAAAAAGAGGAAGGAGAAAATATCATCCAAACAATAATAATCCCATTAATTTTTTTATAGTTTAAAGGAACAGTCATGAAAATAAAAATTTACTTGCCTCTTGGTTATGTAAATAAAATTTTGTATATACTTTTGCAATCAGTAAAATTTCAGAACAAGAAAATTAAATGAAATTGTAAGCCACAAATTGTTAAATTAGACATTGACTTATGGAGAAGAAGAAGGCACACACAGGGTATTATCCTTTGGTTTACAGGGCAACTGGAAAATAATCATATTCCTGGTTTCTGCTGGGCCAGTCACATGGAAAATCCCAATCACAAAATATTGTAGATTAAGAGAAAATATGCCAGAACTGATAATATTATGTATTTTGAGAAAAATTCTTTGTAAATATCTAGATCCAAAAATTATTAATAGATGGTATTAGAATCCACGGGTATGTGGGACCATTAGCAAAAATGTTCAAGAAAAATTTGTTAATGTAGAAGGGATCTAAACTATTAAGGATATTGCAAAATTATGTCTTATGGTTAGCAAAGGACTAGTTCCTGGGACATACAGCGGTCAGTATTTAATGCTGGGCGTGAGATTTTGGTGTCAGAGACTGATTGACATTGCTGTCCACAAGTATGTTCATCAGGGCACGAAACCCTGGATTCTTTAAAGGTTTTGTTCATATGAAAATAACCATTCTTGTGCCTATATGTATTAATTATTTGTGCTAGAGATTGATTGACATCATTGTCCATGGAAGGAAGGATGTAAGATTCTTTTTGCCAGTTATTTATTTATTTATTTGATTTGATTTTTTAAATTAATTAATTAATTAATTATTATTATTATTTATTTATTTATTTATTCATTTATTTATTTATTTTATTTTTTTATTTTTTGAGGGAGTAAGAAACAAAATTTAGGATGTAAACAGATTAGGAAAAATTTTTCTGGATAAAGTAGTGGTCAAACACTACTGATACACACACACACACACACACACACACACACACACACACACACACACACACACACACACACACACGCTTGAATGTAACAACTACACAATCTGGATGTTTTCTACCAAAAATTAAGGTAAACTCCTGAGGCACCAATTAATTGTTATAACATATTCATTTAAATATTATAATAATGAAATGATTAGTTATCATTGCTCCCAGTATAGGAGGTCCCACAACTCCAAGGTAACAGAAGTAATTTCTAGAAATATCATTATGAATTTGAAGGGAGAAAAAATAATTTGTTATTTAATTTAATTTAATTTAATTTGTGATTAACCTAACTTCAATAAAACTCAATATGGCTGTCATGGAGTTTTTCCAGTGCCTTATACATCCCTGGCTAAAATGCTACCATATAGAGAAAGTTCAAAATTATTTGGCAGAAACAAAGACTGGTGGCAGCTAATCTAGTGTTTATTTATTTACATTAATAACAGCTAAGTCTAAGTCAAAACTAAGTTGAAGAATAAACTAAATCAAAGCAAAAGTACTTCAATACCAACTTCAAATGAATATCCCAAAATTTAATCAAACCTTTTAATTAAAACTGAAAGAAACATCAATCTACATTCAAGCAACTTACCCCTCCCCCATGACAATATGACTACCCAGTGGAGAGAGGTGAAGCAAACAAAGCCATTGTTTGGTAGGAAAAAGTTACTGTGTGGGATATTAAGCAATGGCAATGTTTTATGATGCAATATACAGATATAAGGAAGAGGTTTCCTGTGTTTATTAATGAAGCTGCCAAACTGTATCCACCTCCATCACCCTGAAAACCTCCACACCAATTACCACACGAAAATTACACTGTTGTACCTTACCCTCTGGTAAGGCATAATGGTGTAATTTTTGAGGTCCATCATTAGGTCAGATTATGTTAGGTTAGATTAGATTATGCTAGGTTAGGTTGGGTTAACGTCTTAGTGGGGAGGAGTCCAGGGGGATGTAGCTCCCGAGGTTAGGTTAGGGAAATTCAAAATATTAAGGTAAATTTCCTTAGATTTATGAACTCCCATATTTCACTTCCCCCCCAACCCCCGATTCCCCACAGGCCCCGAAGCTTGAGGGGCCTGTGAGGGAATGGGGGGCGGACTTCTTACCAAGAAATCAAGAAATACCGTTGATATATGTTGCATGGTACTCTACAACCTTAATTCTGTCTGACATGTATTAACCTCGGGAGGAGAGGCAAAGGTTATTTCCATATTATCCCGAATCTTAACCGTTATATGGATATTAACCATTATGCTGCCAGAATTCAAACTAGTCACAACTGTTTAATACTGAAAACCCTGATGTGTTTGAAACTGTCTTTCTTTTAATATCGACAAGGATATACTGATATTTTGAGATGAAATCCTGATTACCAATCGAAAGTTACTGAAAGAAACCTTTAATTTCCTGAAGACAGGCTATAGTATAAAAATACTTACTTATCAGTTTATGAAGAGACTGACTACAAAACACATGATCTTGATCTTGATGATACAGGTGGCTCGAGATCACTCCTAAGCTAGGCCTTTGTATCGGCAACTCCTGTAGAGGGGGAAAAAAAAAAGAGAAACGAACAACATCCTCTACACTAATTGTTCTTATATCTGGCACGCCACATTCTCTCCATAAACTCTTTCACCGCCTCAATCATCCTTTCATTCGCCTCTATACAGTCCTAGTAACAACACCATCCACTCCTTTCTGTCTTCTCCACTCTTTCATTCCTATCATGCCCCAACTCAGTCAGTATCACTTGCATCATCTCATTCCTGTCTCTGGCAAACTTCACACATTCCAGCACCACATGTTTCACCGTCTCATCCTCTCTCATGTCACACATCTGGCACACTTTGCTACGGGACTCAGACCATCTATAACTCCTTGCGTTCACATCTGTACACTGTGCCCTCGCTCGGAAGAGATCATCGCCCAGGCTTTTCCATCATACCACCTTTCATACCTCGGGGCCTCTTTCTCCTCGTACCATTCCAGGGTCTTCTTTCTTTCCATCTCATTCTTCCATTCATTCAGTCCCTCACATTTCACTTCTTTGTCTATCTCATTCATCCATTTTCTCACATCCCATTCAGCTCCCACTCTGCCTCCTCTTGTTACCACCCATTCACGCTCATTTTGATTCTTCCCAGTCATTTTCATCGCCCACACAACCAGTAATCCATTCCTGTCTGTCATTCTCATGCACCTCTTCCTCCATTTGCTTCCACTTTCATTCCACAGATACACCTTCCTTGCTATTCTTGCATTATCCATTCTCTCAAGCTTAATCTTGCACCTAAAGGTGCTCCATCCCATATCACCTAACATGGCTTCAACTGCTGTGTACCTCGGTGCACTCTGTGCCATCCTTGCTACTATATTCTGGCCCACTTCCAACTTATCAATTTCACTTTCATTCCATGAAATCACATCCATACCATACAGGAGGAGGTAGTAGACACCTGCCGAAACGATAATTACTCCCAGTGAGATCTAATGCACTGTTCAGGGGGTGCTGTGAAATTATCATAAAACCCAGCTGTGACATCACTGAACGTTTCCCTTTGTGTCTCACAACACAAGGGGGCAGTCACAGCCTGCCCTCTAAAGACAACTCTCTTCCTCCACACAAAACTACAAGCACCTAATAACACACACACCCTTCACTCAAAAAAATTTAAAATCATCATGGCGACTCCTACACCAGCCTCGGAGTCCCCATCTGGGGAGGGGACCATAAATGTCCCCAGGTCGGACTGCCTTTCTGTCGACGACCCTAAGTGTCTTGACACCCCCCTGAACTTTCTCTTCATTAACTTCTGCAACATTTGCGGTCTAAGATCTAATTTTCAATCTGTAGAACACCACCTCTCCTCTTCTAAACCTCATCTTCTTTTCCTCACTGAAACTCAGGTGGCTACTGACAGTAGCCCCTTTTCTGTTCTTTCCTACTTTCTCTATCCTCATTTTCGATCCAAAGCTGGATGCTGCGTTTATGTGCGCAATGACTTAACCTGCTCTTGTGCCCACGCTCTTGAATCTTCCGAGTTTTCCACCATCTGGCTACGACTACAGAGTCACTCTCAAACTAAATTTATCTGTGCTGTATGCCTCTCACCTAACTCCTCTGACTATAAGAAATTCTTTGACTACTTAACTTTCAAAGTGGAGCACATTCTGACCCTCTTCTCTTTTGCAGAGATCTCCATTCTTGGAGACTTCAATGTTCACCACCAGCTTTGGCTTTCTTCTCCCTTCACTGACCATCCTGGTAAACTAGCCTACAACTTTGCTATCCTCCACGACCTAGAGCAATTGGTGCAACACTCTACTCGTATTCCTGACCGTCTTGGAGATACGCCCAACATTCTTGACCTTTTCCTGACCTCTAATCCTTCTGCTTATGCTGTCACCCTTTCTTCTCCGTTGGGCTCCTTCGATCACAATCTCATATCTGTATCTTGTCCTATCGCTCCAATCCCTCCTCAGGATCCCCATAAGTGAAGGTGCCTCTGGCGTTTTGCCTCTGCTAGTTGGGGGGACCTGAGGAAATATTTTGCCGATTATCCTTGGAATGATTACTGCTTCCGTGTCAGAGACCCGTCTTTGTGTGCTGAGCGCATAACAGAGATGATAATGTCTGGCATGGAGGCATACATTCCTCACTCTTTTTCTCGTCCTAAACCTTCTAAACCTTGGTTTAACACACCTTGTTCTCGTGCTATACATGATAGAGAGGTGGCCCACAAAAGGTACTTAAGCCTTCCATCACCAGAATCTCATGCACTTTATATTTCTGCCCGGAACCATGCCAAGTCTGTTCTCCAACTAGCCAAAAACTCCTTCATTAACAGAAAGTGTCAAAACCTTTCAAGATATAACTCCCCTCGTGACTTCTGGCATCTAGCCAAAAATATCTCCAATAACTTTGCTTCTTCTTCTTTCCCTCCTCTATTTCAACCAGATGGCACCACTGCTATCACATCTATTTCTAAAGGTGAACTCTTCGCTCAAACCTTTGCTAAAAACCCTACCTTGGACGATTCTGGGCTTGTTCCTCCCTCTCCTCCATCCTCTGACTATTTCATGTCACGTATTAAAATTCTTCGCAATGATTTTTTCCATGCCTAAACCCTCGGAAGGCGTATGGACCTGATGGGGTCCCTCCTATTGTTCTCCGAAACTTTGCCTCCGTGCTTGCACCTTGCCTTGTCAAACTCTTTTAGCTCTGTCTGTCAACATCTACCCTTCCTTCTTGCTGGAAGTTTGCCTACATTCAACCTGTTCCTAAAAAGGGTGACCGTTCTAATCCCTCAAACTACCGTCCTATTGCTTTAATTTCCTGCCTATCTAAAGTTTTTGAATCTATCCTCAACAGGAAGATTCTTAAACATCTATCACTTCACAACCTTCTATCTGATCACCAGTATGGGTTCCGTCAAGGCCGCTCTACTGGTAACCTTCTGGCTTTCCTTACTGAGTCTTGGTCATCCTCTTTTAGAGATTTTGGTGAAACTTTTGCTGTTGCTTTGGACATATCAAAAGCTTTTGATAGAGTTTGATTTCCAAAGTACCCTCCTACAGCTTCTATCCTTCTCTCTGTAACTTCATCTCAAGTTTCCTTTCTGACCGTTCTATTGCTGCTGTGGTAGACGATCACTGTTCTTCTCCTAAATCAATTAGCAGTGGTGTTCCTCAGGGTTCTGTCCTGTCACCCACTCTCTTCTTATTATTCATTAATGATCTTCTAAACAAAACTTCTTGTCCTATCCACTCCTACGCTGATGATACCACCCTGCAGTTTCCCACGTCTTTTCATGGACGTCCAACCCTTCAGGAGGTAAACATTTCACGCAGGGAAGCCACAGAACGCTTGACTTCTGATCTTTCTAAAATTTCTGATTGGGGTAGAGCAAACTTGGTATTGTTCAATGCCTCAAAAACTCAATTCCTCCATCTATCAACTCGACACAACCTTCCAGGCAACTATCCCCTCTTCTTCAATGACACTCAACTGTCCCCCTCTTCTACACTGAACATCCTTGGTCTGTCCTTTACTTATAATCTGAACTGAAAACTTCACATCTCATCTCTTGCTAAAACAGCCTCTGTGAAGTTAGGTGTTCTGAGACGTCTCCGCCAGTTTTTCTCACCCCCCAGCTGCTAACTCTGTACAAGGGCCTTATCCGTCCATGTATGGAGTATGCTTCACATGTCTGGGGGGGGGTTCCACTCATACTGCTCTTCTAGACAGGGTGGAATCAAAAGCTTTTCGTCTCATCAACTCCTCTCCTCTAACTGACTGTCTTCAGCCTCTCTCTCACCGCCGCAATGTTGCATGTCTAGCTGTCTCTCTACTGCTATTTTCATGCTAACTGCTCTTCTGATCTCGCTAACTGCATGCCTCCCCTCCTCCCGCGGCCTCGCTGCACAAGACTTTCTTCTTTCTCTGACCCCTATTCTGTCCACCTCTCTAACGCAAGAGTTAGCCAGTATTCTCAATCATTCATCCCTTTCTCTGGTAAACTCTGGAACTCCCTGCCTGCTTCTGTATTTCCACCTTTCTATGACTTGAATTCCTTCAGGAGGGAGGTTTCAAGACACTTATTCATCAATTTTTGACTACTGCTTTGACCCTTTCATGGGACTGGCATTTCAGTGGGCATATTTTTTTATTGGATTTTTGTTGCCCTTGGCCAGTGTCCTTCCTACATAAAAAAAAAAAAAAAATATTATACTTGGCACAGCCACACTCTTCCACACTTCTCTCAACACATCATACTTACTCGCTCTGATCCTTGCCGCGCTTCCCAATCGACCTACCCACAGGTTTACCATACTTACTTTTTCATTCTTTGCCTTTGCACACCCACTAGGACTCATCCATGGAGAAGCAGTATTATTTCACCAAAAAACGTGTATTTTAAGTGTCTTTCAGTTAGTTAAGTAGGACAAGGCATAGAAAGTGCCATATACAGGGAAACGAAAACGAAACGTGTATTATGAAAGTTTTTGAGCTTCTTAGGTACTAAAATGCTAAAACGCATGAATATTCCTCTATATTGAGAATTAGAACTTTAAATAAAAAAAACGTGTGTTTTGAGTGTTTTTTACGTTTTTTAGTTATTAAAATGCCAAAATATATGCAAAGCCCAGTTTATGGGCAAATGAAACGACATTTCAAGAAAAAGGTGTCATTTAAGTGTTTATAAGCGTGTTAGGTACCAACGCTAAAAAAGCATGGAAAAAAAAAATTCATATGGAAAAACAAAACAATATTACTCAAAACGTGTCTTTTGAGTGTTTTGAGCTTGTTACGTAAAAAGGAGAAAAAAAAAAAAACTTAAAAATCCATCGAATGTACCCTATAAAGAGAAAAGAAAGAACATTAATAGAAATGTGTATTATGAGTGTTTTTGAGCTTCTTAGATACTAATACGCTAAAACGCATGAATAACAATCTATATGGAAAAACATAACATTACCAAAAACGTGTATTTCGAGTGCTTTTCGCATTGTTTGGTACCACAATACCAAAATGCATCCAAAGCTTCCTCTGTTTGGAAACCAAACATTTCCAGAAACAAATGAACAACTCGCTATAGTGGAAAACAAAATATTACCAAAAAACGTCTTTTTTAATGTTTTTGAACTTGTTACGTACAAAAACGAAAAAAAAAAGTGCATAGAAAGTACCTTATATGAGGAAACTGAAGCACATTACGATTATATTCGAAAACAGTAAAACGTATAAATAGCACTCTATATAGAGAAACAGAATAACATTACAAAAACGTGTGTTTTGGGTGTTTTTCACATTGTTAGGTTCCAAAACGCCAAAATGCATGCAAAGCACCCTGTATGTGGGAACGAAATATTTCTAGAAACATGTCCTTTGAGTGTTCATAAGCATGTTAGGCACGATAACACAAAAAATATCAAAAGCTCTCTACATGGGAAACAAACCATTAACAAAAACGTGTTTTTTGAGTGTGTTTTTTTTTTTTAGCTACTTAAGTAATATAACGTTAAAACGCATATAATGGAGAAAACAGAATAACATTACAGAAAACAAGTATTATGAGTGTTTTTCAGCTTGTTATGTATGAAAACAGAATAACATGACCAAAAAACAAGTATTTTCAATGTTTTTCAGCTTGTTATTTGTGAAAACGCCAAAATACATGCAAACTATCCTATATAGGGAAAAGGAAAAACATTACGAGGAACGTGTATGAGTGTTTTTGATCTTCTTAGGTACCAAAACGCGAAAACAAGCCTTAATAGCACTCTATGTAGAGAAACTGAACTACAATGTAAAAAAAAAAAATGTGTATTTTGAGTGTTTTTTTAGATTCATACATACCAAAACACACACACACAAAAAAAAAAACGCATGGAATACACTCTTTATGAAGAAACAGATCAATATTCCTATAAACGTTTATTTTAAATGTTTTGTACTTGTTAGATAAAAAAAAAAAAAAACGCCAAAATACATGCAAAGTACCCGATATGGGGAACAAAAAACTGTTAACAAACGTTGTATTATGATTTTTTTTTTTTTTAGCTTCTTAGGTACCAAAACGTTAGAACACATAAATAGCACTTTATATGGAGAAACAGAAAACATTACAGAAAACAGTTGGGTGGGTTGGGTTGTACGACTCAGGCCTGAAAAAAAAAAATCTTCTTTTATAATTTTCTGCATTTTTTCCACTTCTTTTGATACATGCAATGTTTTGATAAAAAAAAAATGTTTCCCCTTATGTGATCAGGTCTTCCGTCATGAAGTTCCACGGTTTCGCTCGCCGTGAGACATGTATGATAAGTATTTTTTTCCCTTTTCCCATATTTCTTTTTTATATACCCGTTTTCTTTAGTATCCTATAAAAATTTATGTCTCTCTCTCTCTCTCTCTCTCTCTCTCTCTCTCTCTCTCTCTCTCTCTCTCTCTCTCTCTCTCTCTCTCTCTCTCTCTCTCTCTCTCTCTCTCTCTCTCTCTCTCTCTCTCTCTCTCTCTCTCTCTCTCTCTCTCTCTCTCTGCGTACAATATAAGAGAACAGAAAATTTAGGCCTAACTTTTTTTTCTTGAATTTATATACGAAAAATAAGAAAAAATATATAATGATTTTTTTTCGTAAATCCAGCAAGTATTCAATGTATCTGCATCAAATTTTCTTTTACATTAATATTATATTTATTTTAAACAGTTAAACACTGTTTTTTACTTAGAAATATAACAAAATACTTTCTCCCCCTCTTCCCTCCCTGGAAATTATGCGTGAAATCATGAATCGCTTTACCTATGTACAAAACCAATCGGAGTAACTAAATGAAACTATTTCTGCTTTTTGGAAATATTCTGAATTTTACGCCCCTTGCTGGAATAGGTGAATTATAGTTACCCCTTAAACTTTATGACGTGATATCTGAAAATGGCGGATTTTGGCATATTGAATTATCTCTTCCGTTGTTATTCTTATTACACATATATGGGCTATTGCAGCTTAGGAAACTATGAGAGTCGAACAAAGTCTGCTATCGATTTTTTTTTGTTTGGAATTCATTTTTGTTATTACTGACAAATATTTAAATGTCATTTTTTTTACTTTTTTCATTAAAAAAAATGGCAGCAGACATTTTTCTCCTATCCTTTCTCATTAAAATGCTTTTTAAATGAAAGAAATTGGTCAATAAATAAGGGAAGAGATACGAGTTGAACATAGGCAATTTAACATGGAATTAGGGATTTTACATCCCCCATTCATGGGTGATTATCAATCATACCAAAACGCCAAAAGATATACAAAGCACCCTATATGAAGAAATAAAACAAATTTGCTAAGAAATTGTTATCTGATTATTTTTGAGTTTGTTTGGTACCAAAACGCTAAAGTGCATGCAAAGCCCCCAATATTGGGAAAGAACAACATTACCATCAACGTGTCTTTTGAATGCTTTTCAGATTCTTACGAACCAAAAACTCAAAAAAAAAAGGAAAAAAAAAAAACGCATGGAATACACTTTTCATAGAGAAATTAAAAAACGTGTATTTTGAATGTTTTTGTGCTTGTTAGGTACCAAAACATCAAAATGTATGCAAAGTATCCGATATGGAGAAAAGAGACAATATTAACAGAAACGTGTATTATGATTTTTTTTTTTTTTCCAGCTTCTTAGGTACCACAACGCTAAAACACGTAAATAGCACACTATATGGAGAAAACAGATTAACATCACCAAAAACGTGTATTATGAGTGACTGTCTCCATGTTAGGTACCAAAAACCCAAAAAAGGCATACAACGCACCGTATATAAAGAAACAAAAAAACTTTGTTAAAAAAAAAAAAAAACGTGTAATATGAGTGTTTTTGAGCTTGTTAGGTACCAAAACTTTAAAGTGCATGTAAAGTACCCTATATTTAAAAATAAAATTACTTTACCATAAACATGTCTTTTGAGTTGTTTCTGAGCTTCTTAAGTACCTAAACGCTAAAAAGCATATATTGGAAAAAAATAAATAACAATCGTGTTTTCTGACTGTTTTTTCTTCTGATTTCTTTTTTCTTCTTACGCAGCAAAACACTGAAACGCATGCAAAACATCCTTTCTGGAAAAACAAAACAACATTTCCAAAAATGTGTGCTTTGAGTGTTTTTTTGAGCTTGTTAGGTATTAAAACGCGTAAATGCGATCAAAGTACCCTGTAAAACACTCTATATTTAAAAATAAAATTACATTATTATGTGTCTTTTGAGTTGTTTTCGAACTTCTTAAGTACCGAAACGTTAAAAAGCATGTAAATCTCGACACACTGGAAAACAAAACAATTATATTTAAATCCAAAAATGTATGCTTTTGAGTGTTTTTTTGAGCTTGTTAGGTAATAAACGCGTAAATGCGATTAAATTACCCTATATCGGGTTCCGAGACGACATTACCAGAAACGTGTTATTCAGGTGGTAATGAGCGTATTAAGCACCATAGCACTAAAAAGCATGGAGAACACTCTATTTGGAAAAAAAAAAAACAGTATCGAAAACGTGATTTTTGTGTGTTTCTTTTTAACTTCTTACGTACCAAAACAAAATCGCATGGAATGCACTCTTTATTAGGAAACAAGTTAATATTACTAAAAACGTGTATTTTGAGTATTTTTGTGCTTGTTAGGTACCAAAACGCCAAAATGCGTGCAATGTACCCGATATTGGGAAAAGAAAAGATTTTAACAAAAATGTGTACTATGTGAGTTTTTCACTATCATAGATACCAGGACGCTAATACACGTGAATAGTACTCTATACCGAGAAACAGAATAAAATGATAAAAAAACGTGTATTATGAGGAATTATCTCCGTGTTAGGTACCTATACGCCAAAAGAGATGCAAAGCACCATATTTAAAGAAGCAGAACAAATTTGATAAAAACGTGTAATATCAGTGTTTTTTGAACTTCTTAAGAACTAAAACGCTAAAATGTATGCAATGCACCCTATATTGGAAAAAAAAAGAACACAATTTCCTAAAAGGTGTATTTCGAGTGTTTTTTTTCAGCTTCTTACGTACCAGATTGCTAAAAGGAAAGCAAAACATGCTTTATGGAGAAAAGAACAACGTTACCAAAAACGTGCATTTAGAGTGTTTTTGAGCTTCATATTTATTAAAACGTTTAACTTATGCAAATCACTTCATAAAAGATAACAAGACGGCATTACGGTAACTGCGTCATTTGGATGTTTTTAAGCGTATTGAGCACCAAAACGGTAAAAAAAAGGATTGGAAACACCCTCTGTGGAAAGCAAAACAATTTAGTCGAAAATGTGTCTTTTCAGTGTTTTTGAGCTTCTTGCGTACCAAAACGCTAAAACACATGCAAAAGACCCTTTATGGGGAAAGAACATGATGAAAACGTGTATTTTGAGTGTTTTTGAGCTTGTGAGGTATAAAAACGTTAAAAATGCATGGAAATCATCCAGTATGGCAAAGAAAACAATATTAACGGAAACGCATATTATGAGTGTTTTTTCAGCTTCTTAGTTACCAAAACGTTAAAACACGTGAATAGCTCTCCATATAGAGAAACAGAATAACATTGATAAAAACCTCTATTATGAGTGACTATCACCATGTTACGTACCAAAACACCAAAAGGCATACAAAGCGCCCCTTAAAAAGAAATAGAACAACTTTGTTAAAATCGTGTGTGTCATTTGAGTGTATTTTAGCTTGTTAGGTACTAAAACGATAAAGAGCATGCAAAGAACCCTCTATTAAAAAAAAAAAAAAAAATAGAATACAAAAAAACGTGTTTTTTGAGTTTTTTTTTCAGCTTCTTATGTACCAAAACGCCAAAACGCAAGAAAACACCCTTTTATGGAGAAAAAAAAAATAACATTACCATAAACGTGTATTTTGAGTGTCTTTGGGCTTGCTAGTTTTTTATGTATCAAAATACCATAAGGCATAAAAAAAGCGCTAATAGAAAGAAATAGAACAACTTTGCTAAAAACGTGTTTTTTGAGTGTGTTTTTAGATATTAGACACTAAAACGATAAAGAGCATGCAAAGAACTTTATTAAAAAAAAAAAAAACGTGTCTTTTGAGCGTTTTTTTTTTCAGCTTCTTATATACCAAAATGCCAAAACGCAAGAAAACACCCATTATGGAGAGAAAAAAAAAAATAATAATAACATTACCAAGAACGTGCCTTTTGAGTGTTTTTTGGGCTTGTTACTTACCAAAACGCCAAAATGTAATCAAACTACCCAATATGGCGCAACAAAATGACATTACGAGAACCGTGTCATTTCGCTGTTATTGAGCGTATTAGGCACCATAACGCTAAAAAGCATAGGAAATAACGTATGTGGGAAAACAAAACAATTTTGTCGAAAATGTGTCTTTTGAATGTCTTAAACATCTAACATACCAAAACGCTAAAACATATGCAAAACACCCATTTTAGAAAAAAAAAACTGCAACATGAAAAAAAAAAAAACGTGTATTGTGAGTGTTTTTGAGCTTGTTAGGTACAAATACGTTAAAAATGCATGCAAAGTATCCAGTATGGGGAACGAACGATAACAGAACCAAAACGCTAAAGTGTATGCAATGCACTTTATATTGGAAAAGAATGCAATATTACCAAAAACGTGCCTTTTGAGTGTTTTTTGAGATTCTTACGTACCAACATATAAAAACGCATGGAATGCAGTCTTTATGGAGAAACAGAACAATATTTTTAAGTGTGTATTTTAAGTGTTTTTGTGGTTGCTAGGGAAGAAAACTCCAAAGTGAGTGTTTTTATGCTTGTTAGGTACCAAAACGCTAATGTGCAAGCAATGCACACTGTATACAAGAAGAAAACTACATATCCAAAAACGTGTTTTTCTTAGTGTTTTTTTTTTTTTAGCTTCTTACATACCAAAATGCTAAAAAAAAAGAAAACTCGATATATTGAGAAAAAAAAAAAAACTTTATCAAAATCGTGTCTTTTGACTTTTTTGAGATTCTTTTGCACCGAAACACTAAAGTGCATGGAAAACACTCTTTCTGGGGAAACTGAATATTACCAACAAATTTTAATTTATTATTTTTCAGCTACTTAGGTACCAAAACACTTAAAGGAATACCAACCATCCTATATTGGGAAAGGAAACGATATTACCAGAAAAGTGTTATTTGGTTGTTTATGATCATAAGCGTATTAGGCAGAAAAAAAAAAAAAAAAAATCATGGAAAAACACTCTAAATGGAAAAAAATTGCACTCTTTAGAGGGAAACAGATCAGTATTATTAAAAAACGTCTGTTTTGTGTATTTTTGTGCTTGTTAGGTAACAAAACGCCAAAATGCATGCAATGTACCTGACATTGGGAAAAGAAACGATTTTACAAAAATGTGTATTATGTGTGTTTTTCATTATCATAGATACCAAAACGCTAATACACGTCAATGAGGAAACGTTATGGGGAAACAGAACAACATTACCAAAAACATGTAATATGGGGGATTATCTCCATGTTAAGTATATGAAACGCCAAAAGAGATACAAAGCACCCTATATGAAGATGCAGAACAAATTTGATAAAAACGTATAATATCAATGTTTTGAGCTCGTTAACATATAAAACGCTAAAGTGTATTCAAAGCACTCTATATTTGAAAAAGAAACATTTCCAAAAAGATGTGTTTTTTTTTTATGATTAAACACTAAAATGTTTGTAAATCATCCTGTATGAAGTAAAAAGACGACATACATGGGTGTTTTTTCAGTGTGTTCGGCACCAAAACACACACAAGAAAAAAAAAAAATAAATAAATGGAAAATACTATATTTGGAAAAAGAAGAACAAATGTCGAAAATCTGTTTGAAGTTTTTTCTTTTTACGTACTAAGACGTTAGAACAAATGCAAAAACAACCTTTATGGAGAAACAGAACAAAATGATGAAAAAACGTCTATTTTGTGTGTTTATTTAGCTCATTACTACTAAAACGTCAAAATATATGTAAAGTACCCGATATAGGGAAAGTAAACGATATTAATTAAAATGTATATTATAAGTGTTTTCAGCTTGTTAGGTAGGAAAACGCCAAAACCCACTCAAAACATCCAATATGGAAGT
Organism: Scylla paramamosain; assembly: GCF_035594125.1. NCBI lineage: Eukaryota > Metazoa > Arthropoda > Malacostraca > Decapoda > Portunidae > Scylla > Scylla paramamosain. Next base: position 11,192,315 of record NC_087163.1, read on the forward strand.
AAAGAGGCGATATTGCCAGAAACGTGTCGTGTGCGTATAATGGACCATAAAGCTAATAAACATGGAAAAAACCCTATTTTGGAAAACCAAACAACAATTATCGAAAACGCGTCTTTTATTTTATTTTATTTTTTTTAACATCTTACGTACCAAAACACGAAAGCGCATGGAATACACACTTTATGGAAAAACATAATAATTTGAATAAAAATGTGTATTTCAGGTGTTTTTGTTTTTGTTAGCTACCGAAACGCCAAAATGAATGCAAAGTACCCAATATAAGGAAAAGAAACGGTATTAGCAGAAACATGTATTATGTATGCTTTTCTGCTTTTTACGTACCAAAACACTAAAACACGAGAATAGCATTCTATATGGGGAAACAGAACAACATTACCAAAAACGTGTATAGTGATACTATGGTATGCACCAAAACGCCAAAACGCATACAAGGCACCCAATATAAAGAAACAGAACATCTTTGCTAAAAACGTTTAATATAAGTGGTTTTGAGTTTGTTAGGAACAAAAATGCTAAAGTGCATGCAAAACATCTGATATTAGAAAAGAAGACATCATCAATAAAAACGTATCTTTTGAACGTTTTTCAGCTTCTTACATACCAAACGCCAAACCGTAAGTAAAAAACTTTTTTTTTTTGGAGAACATTGTCAAAAACACGTTATTTGGGTGTTTTTGAGCTTGTTAGTTCCCCCCCCAAAAAAAATGTATGCAAAGCCCTCTATATTGCATTACATGAACAATGTCTTTCTGTTTGAGCGCATAAGGCACCAAAAGCAAATAAAAGCTTGCTAAATACCCTATGTGGGAAAAAAAAAAAAAATGTCAAAATTGTGTTTCGAGTGTTTTTGAGCTTTTTATGTACTAATATGCTAAAAAAAAAATGCAAAACACCATTTACGGAAAATCATAACAACATAATAGAAAACGTGTATTTTGAGTGCTTTTGAGCTTGTTTGGTGCAATAAAAGCTAAAAATGTATGCAAATTACCAAATGTGGGAAACGAAACGATATTGACAGAAACGTGTATTGTGAGTGTTTTTTTTTTTGTATAGCTTCTTACATAACAAAAATATAAAACACGTAAACAATATTCTATATGGAAAAAAAGAAAAAAACAGAACATTACCAAAAACTTGCGATTTGAGTGATTACTACTATGTTAGGTACCAAAACGCTAAAATCCATACAAAGCAGCCTATAAGAAGTATCTAAATAACATTGCTAAAAACGTGTAATATGAATGTTTTTGAGATTGATAGGTACCAAAACGCTAAATTGCAGTCAAAGCACAATTTTTGGGTGAAGGAAACCTTACCAAAAAACGTGTCTTTGGAATGATTTTCAGCTTCTAACTTATGAAAATGGTAAAAAGCATGGAAAACACGCAATATCGTAAAAGAAAGCAACTTTATCAAATTGGTGTCTTTTTGACTTTCCTACGAACCAAAACACTAAAAACGCATACAAACCACCTATTGAGTGTTTTTTGAGCTTTTTAGGTATCAAAACGCAAAAAAGCATGTAAGGCATCCTTTATAGGGTAAAAACATGACATTTTAATAACTTGTCATATGGGTATTCATGAGCGTATTAGTAGGTAAAACTCTTAAAAGCATGGAAAACACTCTTTATGAGAAAACAAAACATTATCGAAAACGTTTCTTTTGAGTGTTTTTGAGTTTCTTACATACCAAAACACAAAAAGACGTGAAACCCATTCTTTATGGTGAAACAACATTACCAAAAAACGTGTATTTTGAGTGATTAACACCATATTAGGTTCTAAAAACGCCAAAACGAATATAAAGCACCCTATATAGAGAAAAAAAACATTATTTACTAAAGACGTGTTATATGAGTGTTTTTGTGCTTGTTAGGTGCCAAAACGCTAAAATGTACTCAAAACACATTATATTGGAAAAGAATACTACATTACCAAAAAGTGTCTTTTGAGAGTTTTTGAGATTCTTACGTATGGAATACATTCTTTATGGAGAAACAGAACAGTATTACTAAAACGTGTATTTGAAGTGTTTTTGTGGCTGTTAGGTAAAAAAAAAAAACGTGAAAGTATTACTAATAACATATATTTTGAGTGTTTTTTTATGCTTGTTAGGTACCAAAACGCTTAAGTTCAAGCAATGCATCCTATATACAAAAAGAAAGCTACATTTCCAAAAACGTGTTTTTTGAGTGTTTTTCGGTTTCTTACATACCAAAACGCCAAAAAAAAAACTTGAAAAATACGATATATTGGGAAAGAAAACATCTGTATTAAAATCGTGTCTTTTGACTGTTTTTGGGTTTCTTAGGGACCGAAACACTAAAATTAAAATGCATGGAAAACACCCTTTCTTGGGAAACAGAATATTACCATTTTATTTTTTATTTTTGTTTATATTTTTTTTTGCAGTATTTTCAGCTACTCAGGTACCAAAACGCTAAAAGGAATGCGAACCACCCTATTGGGTAAAGAGATGACATTACCAGAAACGTGTCATTTGGCTGTTTATGAGTGTATTAAGCAGAAAAATGTAAAAGAAAAAAAAAAAAAACGTGGAAAACACCCTATATGGAAAAGAAAACTTAAGTATCGTAAATATGACTTTTGAGAGTTTTGAACCTCTTACGTATCAAAACTCAAAAAACGCATGGCATACAACATACTAAAAAGGTATTTTGAGTGTACTTGGGATAGTTAGGTACCAAAACGGCAAAATGAATGCAAAGCAGTATATATGGGGTTCCGAGATGACTTTAGCAAAAACTTGTCATTTGGGTGTTTATCAGCGTATTAAGCACCATAACGCTAAAAAAAACACATGGAACATACACTATAGGGGGAAACAAAACGACAATACCTAAAACGTGACTTTTGAGTGTTTTTGAGCTACTTACGTACCAAAACATGGAATACAATTTTTTTTTTTTACGGAGAAAGAACATCATTGCTAAAAACTTGTATTTTGAGTTTTTTTTTATTATTTATTTATTTATTTATTTTTTATGATTGTTAGGTACCAAAACGCCAAAATGTATACAAACTACCCGATAAGGGGAAAAGTAACGATATTAACAGACACGTGTATCATGAATTTTTCAGTGTTTTGGGGCTTCTTACGTACCAAAAAAAAAAAAAAAATAAATAAAATAAATAAATAAAATAAATAAAAAAAATAAGTAAATAAAAAAAATAAAAATAAATAAATAAATAAATAAACATGAAATACAATTTTTATGGAGGAATAGAACACCATTAATAAAAATGTGTGTTTATGCTTGTTAGGTATAAAAACGCTAAAATGCATTTTAGTGTTTTGCATGCATTTTAATGTTTTTGCTTTCGTTTTAAGCTGAAAACACACGTTTTTAGTAATGTATTTTTATTTATTTATTTATTTTTTTCTCTTCCCATATATGGTACTTTCCATGCTTTTTAGTATTTTGGTGCCTAACAAGCCCAAAAACACTAGAAAGATACGTTTATTGTAATTTCGTTTAATTTTCCCATATCAGAAGCTTTGCATGCATTTTGGGGTTTTAATACCTAAAAATGGTTTTTGGTTGTTGCTTTTCCATTTAGCGTGCTATTAACGCTTTTCTTTTGCGTTTTGGTACTTAATAAACTCAAACACACTAATAATAATATCAAAATGCCAAAATGCATGGAAACAACACTATATTGGGTAACGAAACATTACCAGAAACGTATTATTTGTATATATTTTTTGAAGATATTAAGCACCAAAACGCTAAAAAAGCATTAAAAACAACCTTAATGGGAAAACAAAACATAAACGAAAACGTGTCCTTTCAGTGTTCTCGAAATTATTACGTTCCAAAACGCTAAAACGCTTGCCAGACACCCTTTTCTAGAAACATAGCAACACTTCTAAAAATATGTATTAGTGTTTTTTTTATTTTTTTTTTATTTTTAGGTACCAAAACTCCAAAACACATGCAAAGTAGGCAATATAGGCAAACTAAATTATATAATTACAAACGTGTATTATGTGTGTTTTTGATGTTCTTAGCTATCAGAACGCTAAAACACGTGAATAGTACTGTATAATAAGAAATAGAACAACATTACAAAAAAGTTATATTCTGAATCTTATTCACTATGTTAGGTACCCAAACGCCAAAATACATGCAAAGAACCATGTTTGAAGACATGTATTTTGACTATTTTTGAACTTGTTAGGTAACGCCAAAGTGGATGGAAAGTACACTATATGAAAAAAAAAAAACGTGGTATTTGAATGTTTTTTTTTTAGTCTTTTTGTACGAAAACTTTAAAACGCATGCAAAAACACCCCTTAAAGAGAAAAAAGAACAATTATATAAAAAAAATGTTTATTTTAAGTATTTTTCATCTTGTTATCATGCCAAAATGCATGCAAAACGCCCTATATGGCGTAAACAAAACAAAAAAATAATAGAAACGTGACATTTTCTTCTTTTGAGAATATTAGGCACCAAAACGCTAAAATGCATTAAAAAAATGCATGGGAAAACAAAACAACATAATCGTAAACTTGTCCTTTAAGTGTTTTCGAGATTCTTACCTACTAAAATGCTAAAACGCATTTCAGACACATTTCTTGGAGAAACTTCTAAAAACGTGTCTTTAAAGTGTTTTTTTTTTTTTTTTCAGTTTGTTAGGGACCAAAACGCCAAAAGACATTGAAAGTAGCCTATATAGTGGCAACGAAATTATACAATCACAAAAACGTGTATTATGTTTTTTTTTCTTACCTAAAGCACGTGAATAGTACTCTATATTGAGAAATAAAACAACATTATTAAAACATGTATTATGAGTATTATTTACTTCGTTAATTATCGAAACGTCAAAATGCATACAAAGAACCATATATGAAGAAAACAATAAACATTAATAAAAACCTGCATTTCCTGTACTTCTTAGGTACACATACTAAATGGGAAAGGTAAGCATACTGAATGGGAAAAGAAAACATTACCAAAAACTTGGCTTTTATATGTTTTTTTTTTTTCAGTTTCTTTTGTTCCAAAACGTTAAAACAGATAGGAAATATACTGTATGGAAAACCCGAAAAAAAAAAAAATCAAAAACGTTTATTTTGAGTGTTTTTGAGCTTGTTAGATACCAAAACACCAAAATGCAAGCAAAACACCTTATATGGAGTAACAAAACGACATAAACAGAAAAGTGTCATTTGTGTATTTTGAGCATATTAGAAAGAAAAACAAGAAAAAGCATGGAAAAAAATATATATGGAAAAAAATAGACATCTTTTAAATCGTGTCTATTGAGTGTTTTTTTTTTTTTTAGCTTCCTAAGTACTAAAACTCTAAAATGGCTGCAAAAAATAAATAAATAAAAAAAAAACTTTCTGAAGAAACAGACCAACATTACCAAAAACATATGCAAAAAACATGTACCAAATACACATGCAAAGTAGCCAATATGGGGAAACTAAATGCTGTTACGACAAACTTGTCTTATGAATGTTTTCAAGGTTATTAGGTACTAAAACGCTAAAACACATCAATATCGCTCTATATCGAGCAAAAGAATATCATTACAAAAAAGGTGTAATGCGAAGTGTTTCATCATGTTAGGTACCAAAATGCCAAAATGCATATAAAGGACCATATTTGAAGAAACAGAACTACATTACCAAAATCTTGTATTTTCAGTGTTTTCACCATCTTAGTTGCCAAAACGCCATAATGCATGCAAATCTCTTGATAAGAGGTAAGGAGTCGACATTACTAGAAACGTGTCATTTCTGATTTTTTGAACGTATTATGCACCAAAATGTAAAAAAAAAAAAAAAAAAATGGAAAACTCATTACAATGGTAACGAAAACAACATAATGAAAAACGTGTCCTTAGAGTGTTTTTTTTTTTTTGAGATTCTTACGTAACAAAAGAGTAAAACGCATGCCAGACACCTTTCCTGGAGAAATAGAACAACATTTCCAAAAATCTGTGTTTAAGGATTTTTTTCAGTTTCTTAGGTACAAAAACTTCTAAGCACATGCAAAGCAGCATATACAGGGAAACGAAACTATATAATAACAAACATGAATTATGAGTGTTCTGATGTTCTTAGTTATCAGAGCGCAAAAAAAAAAAAAAAAACGTGGTAGTACTTTATATTGTTAAACAGAACAACATTGCGAAATGTGGATTATGAGTCTTTTTCACCATGTTAGGTACCAAAACGCTAAATTGCATTAAAAAAAAAAAAAAAAAAAAAAAAAAAATATATATATATATATATATATATATATATATATATATATATATATATATATATATATATATATATATATATATATATATATATATATATATATATATATATATATATATATATATATATATATATATAAAGAAATAGAATAACATCAACAAAAACCTGTATTATGACTGTTTTTAACTTGTTAGTTACCAAAACGCCAACGTGCATATAAAAGCACTCTATATGGAAAATAAAACAACATTGCCCGCCAAAAAAAGAAAAAAAACGGAATTTAAGTGTTTTTCAGTTTCTCTCGTACCAAAACACTGAAACGCATGCAAAATATCCTTTATGGTATAAAGAATCAGAAGAACTTTATCAAAAATGACTGTTTTGAGTATCTTCGAGATTGTTAGGTAAAAAAACGCCTAAATGCATGCAAAAGACCCTATACGTTGTAACGAAAATACTTCATCAAAAACGTGTAATTTGCGTGTTTTGAGAATATTAGGGAACAAAACGCTAAAAAGTATGGAAAAAAAAACAGCATACGGGAAAACTAAATAACATTATTAAAATCGTGTCTTTTGAGTGTTTTTTCACATGTTTACGTAACAAAACTCTAAGAAGCATGCAAAACACCCTTTCTGGAATACACATACATGTATAAAAAGAACCGCAATCGTGTGTTTTTCATGGGTTTTGTGTTTCTTAGTTACTAAATGCATATAAATGACTCCATAAGGTGTTACGAGACGGCATTATCAGAATGTGTTATTTCAATGTTTTTGGACGTATTAGACACCAAAATGCTAAAAAGCATGGAAAACACCTTTCGTGAGAAAACAAAACAACGTAATGGAAAATGTGTCCTTTGAATGTTTTTGAGATTCTTACGTATCAGAACGCAAAAACGCATGCCAGGCACCCTTTGTGGTGAAACAGAACAACATTTCCAAAAACGTGTGTTTTAACTGTTTTTTTCAGTTTGTTAAGGAACAAACACCTAAACACATAGAAAGTAGCCAATATAGGAAAGTGAAACGATATAGTCACAAACGTGTATTATGAGTGTTTTTGATGTCCTTAGATATCAGAACTCTAAAACACGTGAATAGTACAAAATTTGCTATCCTCCATGACCTAGAGCAATTGGTGCAACACCTTACTGGTATTCCTGACCGTTTTGGAGATAAGCCCAACATTCTTGACCTTTTCCTGACCTCTAATCCTTCTCCTTATGCTGTCATCCTTTCTTCTCCGTTGGGGTCCTCTGATCACAATCTCACATCTTTATCTTATCCCATCGCTCCAATCCCTCCTCAGGATCCCCCTAAGTGAAGGTGCCTCTGGCGTTTTGCCTCTGCTAGTTGAGCGGACCTGAGGAGGTATTTTGTAGATTTTCCTTGGAATGACTACTGCTTCCGTGTCAGAGACCCGTCTTTGTGTGCTGAGCGCATAACAGAGGTGATAGTGTCTGGTATGGAGGCGTACATTCCTCACTCTTTTTCTCGTCCTAAACCTTCTAAACCTTGGTTTAGCACAGCTTGTTCTCGTGCTATACATGATAGAGAGGTGACCCACAAAAGGTACTTAAGCCTTCCATCACCAGAATCTAATGCACTTTATATTTCTGCCCAGAACCATGCCAAGTCTGTTCTCCAACTAGCCAAAAACTCCTTCATTAACAGAAAATGTCAAAACCCTTCAAGATCTAACTCCCCTCGTGACTTCTGGCATCTAGCCAAAAATACCTCCAATAACTTTGCTTCTTCTTTCTCTCCCTCTTCGCTCAAACCTTTGCTAAAAACTCTACCTGGGACGATTCTGGGCTTGTTCCTCCCTCTCCTCCACCCTCTGACTACTTCATGCCACGTATTAAAATTCTTCGCAATGATGTTTTCCATGCCCTCACTGGCCTAAACCTTTGGAAGGCTTTCCCTCCTATTGTTCTCCAAAACTGTGCCTCTGTGCTTGCACCTTGCCTAGTCAAAATCTTTCAGCTCTGTCTGTCAACATCTACCTTTCCTTATTGCTGGAAGTTTGCCTACATTCAACCTGTTCCTAAAAAGGGTGACCGTTCTAATCCCTCAAACTACCGTCATATTGCTTTAAAATCCTGCCTATCTAAAGTTTTTGAACCTATCCTCAACAGGAAGATTCTTAAACATCTATCACTTCACAACCTTCTATCTGATCGCCAGTATGGGTTCCGTTAAGGCCGCTCTACTTGTGATCTTCTGGCTTTCCTTACTGAGTCTTGGTCATCCTCTTTTAGAGATTTTGGTGAAACTTTTGCTGTTCCCTTGGACATATCAAAAGCTTTTGATAGAGTCTGGCACAAAGCTTTGATTTCCTATGGCTCCTATGGTTTCTATCCTTCTCTCTGTAACTTCATCTCAAGTTTCCTTTCTGACCGTTCTATTGCTGCTGTTATAGACAGTCACTGTTCTTCTCCTAAATCTATTAACAGTGGTGTTCCTCAGGGTTCTGTCCTGTCACCCAATCTCTTCTTATTATTCATTAATGATCTTCTAAACCAAACTTCTTGTCCTATCCACTCCTATGCTGATGATACCACCCTGCACTTTTCCACGTCTTTTCATAGACGTCCAACCCTTCAGGAGGTAAACATTTCATGTAGGGAAGCCACAGAACGCTTGACTTCTGATCTTTCTAAAATTTCTGATTGGGGCAGAGCAATCTTGGCATTGTTCAATGCCTCAAAAACTCAATTCCTCCATCTATCAACTCGACACAACCTTCCAGACAACTATCCCCTCTTCTTCAATGACACTCAACTGTCCCCCTCTTCTACACTGAACATCCTCAGTCTGTCCTTTACTTATAATCTGAACTGGAAACTTCACATCTCATCTCTAGCTAAAACAGCTTCTATGAAGTTAGGTGATCTGAGACGTCTCCGCCAGTTTTTCTCACCTCCCCCCCTCCAGCTGCTAACTCTGTACAAGGGCCTTATCCGTCCATGTATGGAGTATGCTTCACATGTCTGGGGGGGTTCCACTCATACTGCTCTTCTAGACAGGGTGGAATCAAAAGCTTTTCGTCTCATCAACTCCTCTCCTCTAACTGACTGTCTTCAGCCTCTCTCTCACCGCCGCAGTGTTGCATATCTAGCTGTCTTCTACCGCTATTTTCATGCTAATTGCTCTTCTGATCTTGCTAACTGCATGCCTCCCCTCCTCCCGCGGCCTCGCTGCACAAGACTTTCTTCTTTCTCTCATTCCTATTCTGTCCACCTCTCTAACGCAAGAGTTAACCAGTATTCTCAATCATTCATCCCTTTCTCTGGTAAACTCTGAAACTCCCTGCCTGCGTCTGTATTTTCACCTTCCTTTGACTTGAATTCCTTCAAGAGGGAGGTTTCAAGACACTTATTCATGAATTTTTGACCACTGCTTGGACCCTTTTATGGGATTGGCATTTCAGTGGGCATATTTTTTTATTGGATTTTTGTTGCCCTTGGCCAGTGTCCTTCCTACATAAAAAAAAAAAAGTACTCTATATTAAAAAAAAGAACATTAACAGAAACGTGGATTTTGAGAGTTTTCAGCTTTTTTCGTATCAAAACGTTAAAACACATGCAAAATTCCTTTTACTGACAAACAGAACAGCTTCATGTTTTTTTTTCGGTGTTTTTGAGCTTGTTGGGTAGCAGAACGCAAAAATGTATGCAAAGCACCCTATACTGAGAAACAAAACGACATTACCAGAAACGTGTCATTTCCGTGTTTTTTTTTTTTTTTTTTGCATATTAGGCACCAAAAAGACTAAAAAAAAAAAAAAACATGCAAAACACCCTATATGGAAAAACTAAACATTGTTAAAATCGTGTATTTGCGTGTTTTTAATCTTGTTACGCACCAAAACTCTAAAATGGATGCAAAATACTCTTTCTGAAGGAAAAGAACATTACAAAAAAGCATCTGTTCTGAGTGTTTTTTTTTTTCAGTTTATTAGGTACCAAAACCCCAAAACACATGGAAAGTATTAGAAAACTAAAAGCTATTACCACAAACTTGTTTTATGAATGTTATTGAGCTTCATAGGTACTGAAACGCTAAATCAAATTAATATTACCCTATACTGAGAAATGTAATATCATTACCTAAAGCGTGTATTATTAGTGTGATTCACCATGTTAGGTACCAAGATTGTAAAATGCAAACGTAGAATCCTATATGAAAAACAGAACAACATAAATAAAATTGTGTATCACTATGTGAGACGATTTTTGTCTTTAACAAGCGTGTTCTTTCCTTTTCTTTTCATTGGAAAACAATTCAAAATGTCTATTATTCCTGTCAAACTTTGCTTTTGTAACATTAAGAATGTTTTTTTTTGCCCCAAAATAGCAAAATTTCACCATTTTTCCAGATGCTGTCACAGAGATCTTCCTTGCTCTTGTCTTGATGAATTGACCACAAATATATCAGAATGCATCTGGAGAATGATTGCAGCTTCTTAATGCCGTTTCACATTTTGTAATGTGTCTTTTCAGGCAGCCAAATAAAAAATGATTGTTGGTCTGCAAGCCCCTACTTTTATATTGTCAAGCAATAATCTAGAAAATTCTTAGTCTTTCTAGAAAGTGTTCCAGAATGTTCACAATCTTTATAGAATATTCTTCAACCTTCATTAGAATATTCTGAATCTTGTAGATTCTACAGATTTCTTGATACTTCTACTGTATTCTAGAAAGTTCTAGAATACTGTAGAAATGTTTGCATTAAATACAATGTTCAAAAATGTTCCAGAAACTTCTAAAAGTGTCCAGTAGAACATTTTGGAAGATCTGAGAAGATTTCTGAAATATAAGCAAATTCTTCTAAATATGAGAAATTTCTTTCTAGATCTTGTCAGTTCAAGAATGATTTTATTAAAATTAAAATTTTTTAGATCTTTATTTCATTGTTTAAACTTATTTACAACATTTCAAAAGCAATTAGATAAGCATTTGAGATTTGGAAAGGTCTTTACCTGACATGAAAACAAATACTAACCCATACTGTAACGAAATGAAGCAAAAAAAATGTAAATTCACTGTTCTAAGCACAAAAGCAAAGTTTTATGATCAAAATAACTTTTTCTTGTTTGTTTAGATGGAAAAAAGAAGTGGAAAATTACGATTTGTGGTGAAGGACAAGACAAAAGCTAAATTTTGTTACATAGTGTTATTAGTGTGAATACGTGAATAGTAATCTATATTGAGAAATAGAACAACATTACCAATAACGTGAATTATGAGTCTTATTCATCAAGTTAGTTTTAAAAACGCCAAAATGCAAAGAACCATTTATAAAGAAGCAGAATATTACCAAAAACCTGTATTAAGACTGTTTTTGAACTTGTATGAAAACGCCAAAGTGCATGCAAAGAACACTATATGGGAAAAGAAAATAACATTACCAAAAAAACATGGTCTCTGTGTTTTTTAGCTTCTTACATACCAAAAAGTTAAAACGCATGGAAAACACCCTTTGTAGAGAAACAACAACTTTAAGAAAACTTCTATTGTGGGTGTTTTTGAGCTCGTTAGGTACCAAAACGCCAAAATGCATGCAATGCACCATACATGGGGTAATGAGACCACATTACCAGGGAGTATTAAGCAACATAATGCTGAAAACCATGGAAATCACCCTTCATAACAAACCAAAACAACATAATCAAAAACATGTCTTTTTAGTGTTTTTGAAATTTTTACCTACGAAAACGCTAAAACGCATGCCAGACCCTTTTCTGAAGAAACAGAACAATATCTAAAAAAAAACGTGTTTTAATTGTTTTTCGGTTTGTTTGGTACCAAAACTCCTAAACACATGTAAAGTAGGCAATTACGAGTACGAAATTATATAATAACAAACGTGGGTTATGAATATTTTTGATGTTCTTAGCTATCAGAACGTCAAAACACGTGAAGAGTAATCTATACTGAGAAAAAGAACAATCACACACAGAACAACATAATCGAAAATGTGTCCTTTCAGTGTTTTTAAAATTCTTTCGTACTAAAACGCTAAAACGCATTCTAGACACCCTCTATTGGAGAAACAGAACAACATTTGCAAAACGTGTGTTTTAAGTGTTTTTAGATTGTTAGGTACCAAAAGACATGAAATGTAGCCAATATAGGGGGATAAAATGATATAATCACAAACGTGTATTGTGATTGCTTTTTATGTCCTTAGGTATCAGAACGCTAAAACACGTAAATCGTAATCTATATTGAAAAACAGAACATTACCAAAAAGATGTATTATGAGTCTTTTTTCACCATGTTAGGTACCCAAACGCTAATATGCATACAAAGAACCCTATATGAAGAAACAAAAAGAACATTTCCAAAAACTTATATTATGACTATTTTTAAGCATGTTGAGTATCAGAAAACTAAAGTTCATGCAAAGCACATTGTATGGGAAAAGAAAACATTAACAAAAACGTGGCTTTTGAGTGTTTTTCAGTTTCTTTCGTACCGAAACGCTAAAACGCAAGGAAAACACCCTTTAAGGAGAAACAGAACAACATTATCGAAATGTCTATTTTGAGTGTTTTTGAGTTTGTTAAGTACGAGAATGGCAAACTATATGGAAAAGCACTCTATGGCATTACCAGAAACGTGTGATTTGAGTATTTTTTATCATATTAGCCACCAAAACGCGAAAAAAAGACATGGAAAACACCCATGTGGGAAAACTAAACAAATATCAAAATTATGTCCTTTGGGTGATTTTGATATCAAAACTCTAAAATGCATGAAAAACATCCTTTCTAGAGAAATAGAACAACTTTGCATAAAAAAAGGTGTGTTTTGAGTGAAACTTTGCCAAAAACATCAAATTTCATTGTTTTGACCTTGTTACGTAGAAAAATGCAAAAATGCACGCAAAGTACTCTATATGGGGAAACGAAAAGACATTACATTATACATAATGTATATAATGAAAATTTTTAAGCTTCTTAGGTACTAAAATGCTAAAACGCATGAACAGCACTCTATATCGACAAATAGAACAACATTACCCAGAACGTGAACTTTGAGTGTTTTTTTTTTTTTTTTTGCATAATTAGGTACTAAAATGCCAAAATACTTGCAACGTCCCTTATATGAAGAAACAAAACGACATTAGCGAAAACATGTATTTTGAGTGTTTTGAGCGTGGTAGGCACCAAAACGCTAAAAAGCATGAAAATCACTCTATATGGGAATACAAAACAACATTACAAATAACGAGTGTTTGTAAACTTATGACGTACCAAAACGCATAAATATATGGACAAAAAGAACATTATCCAAATCTTATATTTTTCAGTGGGCTTCACACTGTTGTGTACCAAAACTGCCAAAATGCATGCAAAACACAATATATAGAGAAAGAAAATGACAGTCCCAGAAAAGTGCCTCTTAAGTGTTTATGACCGTGTTAGGCACCAAAACGCTAAAAATCATCTAAAGCACACTATATTGGAACAGAAAACAATATTACCAAAAACGTGTCTTTGAGTTTTTTGAGTTACTTGCCTACCAAAGCGCTAAAACGCATGCAAAACACTTTTTATGGAGAAACCTAATAAAAAAAAAGTGTTTTGACTATTTGAATTTCTTCAAGAGGGAGGTTTTAAGACACTTATCCTTCAATTTTTGACTACTGCTTTGGACCCTTTTCTGGGACTGGCATCTTAGTGTTTTTTTTTTTATTGGACTTTTGTTGCCCTTGGCCAGTGTCCCTCTTACATAAAAATAAATAAATAAATGAAAATAAATAAATAGATAAACGATAAGATACATGGAAAGCACCCAGTAGCAGAAAAGGAAAAGACTACGATAAACGTATATCGAGGAAACGTATATCGAGGAAAAGACTACGAGAAACGTATAAGTAATAAACTCGAAAAAAAAGTATGAATAGCAATATATATGAAAAACAACTTTGCGAAAAACGTGTATTTTAAATGTTTTTCACATTGTTACGTAACAAAACGTATGCAAAAGCATCCTTTATTGGGTAAAGAAACGTGTCTTTTGAGTGTTTATGCGTGTCTTAGGCACCAAAACACTAAAAAGCATGAAAAGCCATATATATGGGAAAACAAAACAATATTAGCAAAAACGTGTCTTTTAAGTGTTTTCAGCTACTTTAGTATCAAAACGCTAAAACGCATGCAAAACACTTTTAATGTGGAAACAGAATAACATTATCAAAAACAAATATTTTAATGTTTTTGACCTTGTTACGAATAAAAACGACAAAATGTATGGATTTTGGGGAATCTTTTTGGTGGGGAAATTTAAAGACATTGCGAGGAACGTGTATCAAGATTTTTTTTTTTAGCTTCTTAGGTATCAAAACTCTAAAAGGCATGAATAGCACTCTACATGAAGAAACAGAAGAATATTACTAAAGACGTATATTTTGAGTGTATTTCACTTTATCAGGTATCAAAACTCCGAAATGCCTGCAAAGCACCCTATATGGGGAAATAAATCAGATTTCCATATACATGTCTTTTGAGTATTTATGGTTGTGCTAGGCACCAAAACCGTATAAAACATGAAAAGCAGCCTATATTTGAAAACAAAGCAATATTACCAAAAACGTCTTTTTCAGTTTTTTTTTTTTTTTTTTTTTAGCTAATTACGTATCAACACGTTAAAACGCATGCAGAACACCCTTCATATACAAACAGAATAACATTAACAAAAAATAAGTATTTTGTGTGTTGTTGAGTTTGTTACGTATAAAAACGCCAAAATGCCTGAAAAGTACTCTATTTGTGGAAACGAAAAGACATTACGTGAAACGTGGATTATGAGTGCTTCTGAGACACTAAAAGCCTAAAACGCATGAATAGCACTCTATATCGAGAAATACAAAAACGTGTACGTTGAGTGTTTTTCACATTATTAGGTACCAAAATGCCAAAATGAATACAAAGGCCTCTTATATGGGAAAACAAAACGATATTACCAGAAAACTGTCTTGGATGTTTTAAGACTTGTAGGCACCAAAACACTAAAAATCATGGAAATCATCCTATATGGAAATACAGAACATCTTTATGAAAAAAAAACATGTCATATGAGTATTTTGAACTTCTTAAGTACCAAATCGCTAAACCGCATGCAAGAAAACGTTTATAGAGAAACAGAATAACATTACCAAAAACAATTATTTTAAGTGTTTTTTAGCTTGTCACGCACAAAAACGGCAAAATACATGCAAGTACCCTATATAGGTAAACGAAAGGACATTACCAGAGACGTGTATTATGAGAGTTTTGAGCTGCTTATGTACGAAAACGATAAACCGCATCAATAGCACTCTATATGGAGTAACAGAATAACATTACCAAAAAAAAAAGGTATTTTCAGTTTATTTCACATTTTTTTGTCCCAAAACGCAAAAAAAAAGTATGCAAAACACCCTATAATAGGAAGAGAAACGACATTTCGCGAAACGTGTTTTTTGAGTGTTTATGAGCATGTTAGGCATCAAAACGCTAAACAGCATTTTAAGCACCATATATAGAGGAAAAAAAGAAAAAAAAAAAAAAATAAATAAATAAATAAATAGATAAAAAACTAAATGAATAAAAAAAATAGTGTCTTTTGGGCATTTGTCACTATTTCCGTACCAAAACATTAAAACGCATGCATAAAAAAAAAAAAACAATTATGGAGAAAAAAAAAATAACCAAACACGAGTATTTTAATTTTTTTTTCACATTGTTAGATACAAAACAAAAAATGCACGAGAAGCCTTCTATATGGGGAAACGAGATTTCCAGAAACGAGTCTTTTGAGTGTTTATGAGAGTAATAAGCACCGAAACACTAAAAAGCAGGGAAAGCACCGTATATAGGAGAGAAAAAAAAAAAAACATTACTAGAAACGTCTCTTTTCAGTATTTTTTTTTTCAGTTGCGTACATACGAAAACGTAAAAAATCGAACAACATAATAAAATTATTTATTATTTATTTATTTTGAGTGTTTTTGAGCTTGTTATGTAGAAAAGCGCCAAAAGGCATGAAAAGTGACATTACGAGACACGTGTATTATGAATGTTTCTGAGCTTCCTAGGTAGGAAAACGCTAAAACGCAAAAATAACATTCTATATGGTGAAACATAGCAACATTATCAACAACGTGTATTTTGAGTGCTTTTCACATTGTTAGGTACCAAAAACGCCAAAATGCATGAAAAACCTCCTATATGGAGAAACGAAATATGAACAGAAACGTGTCTTTTAAGTATTTTAAGCGTAATAGGTACTAATACTTAAAAAAATCATGGAAATTAACCTATATGGCAATGAAAAATAAAACATTATTATCAAAAACGTGTCTTTTCACAGCTTTTTTGCTTCTTACGTACTAAAATGCTAAAACCCATGCAAAAGCCCTTTATAGATAAACAGAATAACTTACCGAAAAGAACTATTTTTTTAAGTATTTTGAACTTATTATATACAAAAACGCCAAAATGCATGGAAAGTACTCTATTTTGGGAAACGAAAAGACATTACGAGGAACGTGAACTATGAGTGTTCTTGAGATTCTTAGCTATCAAAACGCGGAAACGCATGAATAACATGCTGGAGAAAGAGAACAACATAACAAAAAAAAAAAAAAAAGAAAAAAAAAAGCGTGTATTTTGAATGTATTTTACATAGTTATGTACCAAAATGCCAAAAGGCATGTATAGCACCCTATATGGGGAAAGGAAAGATTTCCAGGAACGTGTCTTTTGTATGTTTATAAGCTTGTTAGGCACCAAAACGTTAAAAGTATGAAAAGCACCCTATATGGGGATACAAAAGAACATTACTAAAATCTTGTATTTTGGGCGTTTTTGAGCTTGTTACGTACAAAAACGCCAAAATGAATTTAAAATTACACTATATAGGTAAATGAAAAAAAAAAAAAAAATGTGTATTATGAGTGTTGTTGAGCTTCTTAGATACCAAAACAGTTAAACGCATGAATAGCAATCTACATGGAAAAAAAAAAAAACAACTTTACCAAAAACGTGTATTTTCAGAATATTTCACATTAAGGTACCAAAACACCAAAATGCATGCAATGAAACTTATATTGGGAAAGGAAAAGAGATTTTTAGAAACGTTCCTTTTGAGTGTTTATGAGCGTGGTAAGCATCAAAACTCTGTAAATCATGGAATACACCCTAAAAGGGAATAGAAAACATTACCAAAAACATGTCTTTTGAGAGTTTTGTAAAGCCGTAAAAACCATGCAGAAAGATAATAATAACAGCAAAAACGTAAATTTTAAGTGTATTTCACATTATTTGGTACCAAATATATATATGCAAAGCATCTTATATGGAGAAAAAAAAAAACGACATATCCAGAAACGTGTCTTTGAGTGCTAAAACCCATACAAAACTCCCTCTGTGGAGAAAGAAAATAGTATTCCAAAAAAGAAGTATTTTGAGTGTTTTCGAGCTTGTTACGTTCATAACGACAAAATGCCTAGAAAGTACCCTATATGGGGAAACGAAAGAACATTACGAGGAACGTGCATTATGAGTGATTTTGAACTCCTTAGGTACCAAACACGAAAATGCATGAATAGCACTCTAATATGGAGAAACAGAGCTTTATAAAAAAAAACATGTATATATGAGTGTTAGGCTCCAAAAAGCTGAAATGCATGCAAAGCATCCTATATTGGGAAAGGAACTGAGATTTTGATTTGTTTAGGTGATTTGGTACCAATCAAACTGAAAAAAAAAATAAATAAAACTTTTTTTTTTAATATTGTTGTTTTTCTGCAGAATAGGGGTGTGGCATGCGTTTTAGCATTTTGGTACGTAAGAATTTCAAAACACTGAAATGACACGGTCTCGATTATATTTTGTTTTTTCCGATGAAAGGTGTTCTCTATGCTTATTAGCACTTTGGTGCCTAATACGCTCAAAACATCCAAATGATACGTTTCTGGCCATGTCTCGTCACCCTATACAGGATTGTTTACATGCATTTTGGTGTTTCGGTACATAAGAAGCTTAAAAACACTGATAACCAAGTTTAGTTATGTTGTTCTGTTTCTTCATATAGGGTTCTTTGTATGCACTTTGGCGTTTTGGTAGCTAACACCCATAATACAAGTTTTTGGTAATGATGTTCTATTTCTCAATGTAGAGTGATATTCATGTTTTAGCTTTTCATTATCTAATAACCTCAAAAACATTAATAGGACAAATTTTTGGTATTATACCTTAGGTTCCGTATATTGGCTACTTTGCATTTTTTTTTTCTGGGGGGGTGGGGCATTTTGGTACTTAATACACTTAAAAACAATAAAAACACATATTTTTGGGTAATGTAGCTCTGTTTCTCCAGAAAAGGTGTTTTGCATGTATTTTAAAGTTTTGGTATGTAAGAAACTCAAAAGACTTAAAAGACGGGATTTTGATAACGTTGTTTAGTTTTCCCATATAGCGTGTTTTTCATGCTTTTAAGGGGTTTGGTGGTTGATATGCTCAAAAAACACGTAAATAACATGTTTATGGATATGTCGTCTCGTTACCTCATATAGGGGGCTTTATATGCATTGTGACGTTTTGGTACCGCAAAATAAACATTTTTGATAAAGATTTTTGTTTCTCAATAAAGTTTTTTTTTTTTTGGCAAGTGTTTTAACGTTTTGGTAAGAAAGAAGCTGAAAAAAACACTAATAAGCCACGTTTTTCTAAATGTTGTTTTCTTTCCCCAAATAGTATATTTTGTATACATTTTGGTGTTCTGATACCTAAAAACCTGAAAAACACTCATAATGTAGGTTTTTGTTAAAGTTGTCCTGTTTCTTTATATAGGGTTATTTATTTGCATTTCGGCGTTTTGTTACGTAAGATAGTGAAAGACTCATATTACACATTTTTGATAATGTTGTTCTGTTCCTTAACATAGAATAGTATTCACGTGTTTTAGCTTTCTCATACCTAAAAACATCAAAAGCACTCATAATATATATTTTTGATTGTACCATTTCGTTTCCCTCTACTCGTATTGGCAACTTTGAATATGTTTATTCGTTTTGGTACCTAACAAACTGAAAAAAATAAATAAATAAAAAATAGATAAAACACACGCTTTCGGAAATATTCCTTTTCTCCAAAAAAAGTTTGTCTGACATGAGTTTTAGTATTTTGGTACGTAAGAATCTCTTAAACACTCAAAGGACACGTTTTCGCTTAGGTTGTTTTGGTTTCTCATGCATTGTGTTTTCCAGGCTTTTTTGGAGTTTTTGTGGCTAATAAGTCCAAAAACACCGAAATGGCACGTTTCTACTAGTGTCGTCTCGTTACACAATATCGAGTTATTTTCATGCATTTTGGCGTTTTGGTAACCAAGAAGCTCAAAAACACAAGAAAATACACACTTTTGTTAAAGTATTTCTATAGGGTTCTTTGTATGCATTTTTGCATTTTAATATTTAAGATGGTGAAACATACTGATAATACACTTTTTTTTGTAATGCTTTTTTTTCTCAATATTGAAAAATATTCATGGGTTTAGCGTTTTAGTACGTAAGATCCTTAAAGACGTTTATAAGACAAGTTTGTGGAAGTAGCGTTTAGATTCCCCATGCTGGCTTCTTTGAATATGTTTTGTTGTTTTAGTACCTAATAAACTGAAAAAAAAAAACACTATATAACACACGTGTTTTTGGTAATTTTGTTCTGTTTCTCCAAAAAAAGGTGTTTTGCATCCGTTTTAAAGTTATGGTACGTATGAAGCTGAAAAAAAAAACCCTAAAGACGTTTTTGTTAATGTTTAATTTTCCCATATAAGGTGTTTTCATACTTTTTAGCATATTGGTGCCTAATAAGCTAAAAAAAAAAAAAAAAAACACACACACACAAAAAACTCGTTTCTTCTAATGTCGTTTCTTTGCCCCAAATAGATTGCTTTACTTGCATTTTAACGTTTTAATATGTACGAAGCTCAAAAACACTCAATATAGACGTTTTTGATAAGGTTGTTCTGTTTCTCCATAAAGGGTGATTTGCATGTTTTTTTCCAGCGTTTTGGTACGAAAGAAGCTGAAAAAAACACTCAAAATATACTTTTTTTGGTAATGTTTTTTATTCCCATATTTGGTGATTTGAATGCTTTTTACCGCTTAAGATATTGTTCAAAAGACACATTTCTGGTAATACCGTTTCGTTTTTTGATAGAGGAGGATTTAAATGCATTTTGGCGTTTTGGTATCTAACAATGTGAAAACACTCATAATACACGATTTTTTTTTTTTGGTAATGTTTTGTTTCTCCATGTAGAGTGTTTTTCATGCGTTTTAGCATTTTGATATATACAAAGCTCAAAAACACTCAAAATACACGTTTATCGTAATGTCTTTTCATTTTCTACCTAATAAGCTCAAAAGCACTCGAAATACTTGTTTTTAGTAATGTTATTCTGTTTCTCCATAAAGGGTGTTTTGCAGGCGTTTTTGTGTTTTTGGTACGTAAATTGCTCAAAAACACTAAAAAGGGACGCTTTTGTTAATGTTTTGTTTTCTCATATATGGAGATTTCCATGCTATTTAGCGTTCTGGTGCCTAACACGCTCATAAACAATCAAAAGACAGGTTTTTTTGGAAATCTCATTTTCTTTCCCCATAAAGGATGCATTGGATGCATTTTTAGCGTTTTGTTGCCTAATTGAAATACACTCAAAATGCACGTTTTTTTTGGTAATTTAATTATGTTTTCCATAATTATAGAGTTCTATTCATGCGTTTTAGATTTTTTGGTACCTAAGAAACTCAAAAACACCCATAATACACGTTTCTCGTAATGTTGTTTCGTTTCCCCATATAGTGTATTCCATGGATTTTGGCGTTTTTGAGCGCAACAAAATAAAAAAAAAAACACTCAAAATACTTGTTTTTTGGTAATATTATTCTATATCCATAAAGGGTGTTTTGCATGCGTTCTAGCGTTTTGGTGCGTAAATAACTGAAAAACATTCAAACGATACGTTTCTTGTAATATCGTCTCGTTTCCCTTCATAAGGGGCTTTTCATTCATTTTGGCATTTTGGTAGCTAAAAATGTGAAAACAATAAAAAAAAAAAATGGTAATAGTTTGGTATGGTTCTCTATAATGAGTATTATTTATGCGTTTTAGAAGTTTGAAAACACTCATAATACTTGTTTCTCGTAAAATGTTTTCATTTCCCCATATTGAGTAGTTTGCCTGCATTTTGGCGTTTTTGTATGTGTTTCATTGTTTTGGTACATATAAAACAAAATAAAAAAAAAAACACTAAAAGAAAAAACACGTTTTTCGTAATGTTGTTTTGTATTCTAATATAGAGTGATATCCATGGTTTTTAGCGTTTTATTGCGTAAAGCTCAAAAACACTCAAAAGACACGTTTATGGTAATGTTTTGTTTCTTCATAAAGGAGGCTTTTCATGCATTTTGCCATTGTGGTACTTAAGAATGTGAAAAAAACACTCAAAATACACGTTTATTAAAACGTATTATGAAAATACTCATAATACAGGTTTCTCGTAATGTCTTTTCATTTCCCCGTGCAGGGTACTTTGTATTTTGGCGTTTTTATATGTAACAAGCTCAAAAACACTCTAATATTTGTTTTTGGTAATGTTATTGTGTTTCTTCATTAAGGGTGTTTTGGATGCGTTTTATCGTTTTGGTACGTAGGTAGCTCATAAACACTGAAAAAAAAAAAAAAATCAATATTTTATTGTTTTCCCATACATGGTGCTCTCCATGCTTTTTATCGTTCTCGTGACTAGCACGTTCATAAACACTCAATAGACACATTACTTCAAATCTCTTTTCCTTTCCCCATATAGGGTGCTTTCCATGCGTTGATGTGTTTTGTTACCTAACAATGTGAAATACACTCAAAATACATGTTTTTGGTAATGTTGTTCTGTTCCTCATAATAGAGTACTATTCATGTTTTGGTACATGAAAAGCTTAAAAGAAACTCACAATACACGCTTCTCGTAATGTCTTTCGTCAAAATGCTTACTTTGTATGCATTTAGTCTTTTTTTGTAAGTAACTATCTCTAAAACACGGAAAATAAAAGACTTGTTTATGATAGTTATTCTGTTTTTCCATAGAGTGTGTTTTGCATGTGCTTTAGCGTTTGGTATGTAAATAGCTGAAAAAAAAACACTGAAAAAGAGACTTTTTGGTAACTTTTTTTTTTTTTCATATAGGGTGCTTTCTATGCTTTTTCAGCTTTTTGGTACCTCATAAACACTAAAAAGACACTTTTATGGAAATTTTATTTCCTTATCCCATGCATTTTGGCGTTTACACACCTAACACTCAAAATACAAATTTTTTGGTAAAGTTGTCCTGTTTCTCCATATATATTGATATCTATGCCTTTTAGTTTTATGGTACGTAAGAATGTCAAACACACTTATAATACACGTCTCTGGTATTGTCGTTTTTTTTCCCCATATAGGATACATTGCATGTATTTTGGTGCTTTTGTACGTAACAAGCTCAAAAAACACTCAAAATATCTGTTTTGGGTAATGCTATTATGTTTTTTCCACAAAGGGTATTTTACATGACTTTTAAGGTTTTGGTACGTAAAAAGTTCAAAACACTCAAGTTTTTGGGTTTCCTACGTACCAAAACGCTAAAACACAAGTAATGTCGTTTCCAAGACAACATTACGAAGAAAGAGACTTGTGAGTGTTTTTGGGTTTCCTACGTACCAAAACGCTAAAACACAAGTAAAACACCCTTTATGGAGAAACAGAATAACTTAGGAAAAATAACTATTTTGTGTTTTGAGCTTTTTACGTAAAGACCCGCCAAAATCATGGAAAGTACTCTATATAAGGAAACGAAAGTACATTACGAGAAACGTGCATTATGACTGTTTTTAAGTTCCTTAAACAAAACTTGAAAACACATGAATAGTACTCTATACGGAGAAATAGAGTAACTTTGAGTGTATTTTTCATTGTTAAGTACCAAAATGCCGAAATGCATGCAAAGCACTCTATATGGGGAAGTGGAACGAGATTTCCAGAAACATGTCTTTTGAATTTTTATGAGCGTGATAGGCACCAAAACACTGAAAAGCATGGAAAGCACCCTATATGAAAAAAAAGAAAGAAAAATATACAATAATAATAATAATAATAATAATAATAATAATAATAATAATAATAATAATAATAATAATAATAACAAAATAAAATAAAATAAATAAAATAAATAAATAAATAAAATTACCAAAAACGTCTCTTTCCAGTGCTAAAGCGCATGCAAAGCACACTTTATGGAGAAAGAGAATAACATTACCAAAAACAAATATTTTGAGTGTTTTTGAAGTTCTTTCTTATATAAACGACAAAATGCACCTAAAGTAACGAGAAAAAACATTATGAGAAACATGTTTTTGAGCTTTTTAGCTTAGCTTAGCTTAGTTTTTGAGATTACTCATAAAAACGGAAAGCACATGCAAAACAACTTTCATGGAGAAACAGAATAATATTACCAAAACTAGTATTTTGAGTGTTTTTGTACTTTTTACTAATAAAATCGCCAAAATGCATGCAAAGTTCCATATATACGGTATATATATTAGGTGCCATAACGACAAAAAAGCACGCAAAGAACCGTATTTATGGAAAGGAAGCTACATTTCCAGAAACGTTAATTTGAGTGTTGATGAACGTGTCAAGCACCAAACCGCTAAAATTCATCAAAGCACCCAATATGGGGAAAGAAAACAACAATAGTAAAACTTGTCTTCTGTTTTTTTTTTTCTTTTGAGCTACCTTCAATCAGAACGTTAAAACGCATACAAAACATGTTTTAAGGTGGAACACATTAACATTACGAAAAACAAGTATTTTGAGTGTTTTGAAGCTTGTTACATAAAAAAAAAATCAAATGTATGGAAAGTACCCTATACGAGGCAACGAAAAGACATTTGAAGAAACTTGTATTATAAGTGTTTTTTTTTTTTTTTAGCTTATCAGGTACCAAAATTCGAAAACTCTATATAGAGAAAAAGAACATTAACAAAACCGTGTATTTTTTAGTGTATTTCACATTGCTAGGGGCGAAAACGCCAAAATGCATACAAAGCACCCTCTAAGAAGTTAGAAAACGAGATTTAAAGAAAAAAAAAGTGACTTTTGAGTGTTAATGAGCGTGTTACGCATCACTTCGCTAAAAACCACGGGAAGCACCTTATGTTGGAAAGAAAACAACAAAACTATAAATGTCTCTTTTCAGTGTTTCGAGATACTTATGTACAAAACGTAAAAACACATGGAAAACTCGAATCATGGAGAAACAGCAACAAAAAAAAAAGTATTTTGAGTTCCTTTGAGCTTCTTACATAGAAAAACGCAAAAATGCATGGGAAATACACTCTGTGGTAAAACGAAACGTCATTATTAGAAACATGTTTTTAAGTGTTTCTGAGGTCGTCAGGCACCAAAACCATTAAAAAAAATAAATAAAAAAAAATATTGAATTCACCATATATGGGAATACAAAACAACATTACAAAAACGTGTCTTTTGAGTGTTTTTGAGCTTTTTACCTACCAAAACGCTAAAATGCATCGAAAACACCCTCTATGGAGAAACAAAATAACGTTACCAAAGACAAGTATTTTAAGTGTTATTCAGTTTGTTGCCTACAAAAACAACAAAATATATGTTAAGAACCCTATGCGAGAAACCGAAAAGACATGAAAAATGTGTTTTATGAGTGTTATTTAACTTCTCAGGAATCAAAACGCTAAAATAAATTAATAGCACTCTATATTGAGAAACAACAATATTACTTAAAACGTGGAATTTTTGTGTATTTCACATTCTTAGGTACTAAAACGCCAAAATGCATGTAAAGCACCATATATGGGGGAAGAAAGTAAGATTTTCAGAAACGTGTCTTTTGAAAGTTTATGAGCGTTCAAGGTACAGAAACGCTAAAAAAAAAAAAGCATGGAAATACCCTATATTGAAAAAAAAAAAAACATTAAGAAAAACGTTTGTTTACAGTGTTTTGATTTACTTACATAAGAAAACGAAAAAAAGTATGCAAAAACACTCTTTTTGTAAAAAAAAGAAAGAAAAAAAAAAAAAAAAAAAAAAAAAAAAAATATATATATATATATATATATATATATATATATATATATATATATATATATATATATATATATATATATATATATATATATATATATATATATATATATATATATATATATATATATATATATATATATGTGGACAGAATATGGGTGAGAGAAAGAAGAAAGTCTTGTGCAGCGAGGCCGTGGAAGGAGGGGAGGCATGCAGTTAGGAAGATCAGAAGAGCAGTTAGCATGAAAATAGCGGTAGAAGACAGCTAGATATGCAACACTGCGGCGGTGAGAGAGAGGCTGAAGACAGTTAGAGGAGAGGAGTTGATGAGACGAAAAGCTTTTGATTCCACCTTGTCTAGAAGAGCAGTATGAGTGGAACCCCCCCCCAGACATGTGAAGCATACTCCATACATGGACGGATAAGGCCCTTGTACAGAGTTAGCAACTGGGGAGGGGTGAGAAAAACAGGCGGAGACGTCTCAGAACACCTAACTTCATAGAAGCTGTTTTAGCTAGAGATGAGATGTGAAGTTTCCAGTTCAGATTATAAGTAAAGGACAGACCGAGGAAGTTCAGTGTAGAAGAGGGGGAAAGTTGAGTGTCAATGAAGAAGAGGGGATAGTTGTCTGGAAGGTTGTGTCGAGTTGATAGATGGAGGAATTGAGTTTTTGAGGCATTGAACAATACCAAGTTTGCTCTGCCCCAATCAGAAATTTTAGAAAGATCAGAAGTCAAGCGTTCTGTGGCTTCCTTGCGTGATATGTTTACCTCCTGAAGGGTTGGACGTCTATGAAAAGACGTGGAAAAGTGCAGGGTGGTATCATCAGCATAGGAGTAGATATCGCAAGAAGTTTGGTTTAGAAGATCATTAATGAATAATATGAAGAGAGTGGGTGACAGGACAGAATCCTGAAGAACACCACTGTTAATAGATTTAGGAGAAGAACAGTGACCGTCTACCACAGCAGCAATAGAACGGTCAGAAAGGAAACTTGAGATGAAGTTACAGAGAGAAGGATAGAAACCGTAGGAGGGTAGTTTGGAAATCAAAGCTTTG
Organism: Scylla paramamosain; assembly: GCF_035594125.1. NCBI lineage: Eukaryota > Metazoa > Arthropoda > Malacostraca > Decapoda > Portunidae > Scylla > Scylla paramamosain. The sequence goes on from NC_087163.1 coordinate 11,218,802, forward strand.
TGCCAGACTCTATCAAAAGCTTTTGATATGTCCAAGGGAATAGCAAAAGTTTCACCAAAATCTCTAAAAGAGGATGACCAAGACTCAGTAAGGAAAGCCAGAAGATCACCAGTACAGCGGCCTTGACGGAACCCATACTGGCGATCAGATAGAAGGTTGTGAAGTGATAGATGTTTAAGAATCTTCCTGTTGAGGATAGATTAAAAAACTTTAGATAGGCAGGAAATTAAAGGACGGTAGTTTGAGGGATTAGAACGGTCACCTTTTTTAGGAACAGGTTGAATGTAGGCAAACTTCCAGTAAGAAGGAAAGGTAGATGTTGACAAACAGAGCTGAAAGAGTTTGACTAAGCAGGGTGCAAGCATAGAGGCACAGTTTCGGAGAACAATAGGAGGGACCCCATCAGGTCCATAAGCCCTCCGAGGGTTTAGGCCAGCGAGGGTATGGAAAACATCATTGCGAAGAATTTTAATACGTGGCATGAAGTAGTCAGAGGGTGGAGGAGAGGGAGGAACAAGCCCAGAATCGTCCAAGGTAGAGTTTTTAGCAAAGGTTTGAGCGAAGAGTTCAGCTTTAGAAATATATGTGATAGCAGTGGTGCCATCTGGTTGAAATAGAGGAGGGAAAGAAGAAGAAGCAGAGTTATTGGAGATATTTTTGGCTAGATGCCAAACATCATGAGGGAGTTAGATCTTGAAAGGTTTTGACATTTTCTGTTAATGAAGGAATTTTTGCCTAGTTGGAGAACAGACTTGGCATGGTTCCGGATAGAAATATAAAGTGCATGAGATTCTGGTGATGGAAGGCTTAAGTATCTTTTGTGGATCACCTCTCTATCATGTATAGCACGAGAACAAGCTGTGTTAAACCAAGGTTTAGAAGGTTTAGGACGAGAAAAAGAATGAGGAATGTACGCCTCCATGCCAGACACTATCACCTCTGTTATGCGCTCAGCACACAAAGACGGGTCTCTGACACGGAAGCAGTAGTCATTCCAAGGAAAATCAGCAAAATACCTCCTCAGGTCCCTCCAACTAGCAGAGGCAAAACGCCAGAGGCACCTTCGCTTAGGGGGATCCTGAGGAGCGATTGGAGCGATAGGACAAGATAAAGATATGAGATTGTGATCAGAGGAGCCCAACGGAGAAGAAAGGGTGACAGCATAAGCAGGAGGATTAGAGGTCAGGAAAAGGTCAAGAATGTTGGGCGTATCTCCAAGACGGTCAGGAATACGAGTAGGGTGTTGCATCAATTGCTCTAGGTCATGGAGGATAGCAAAGTTGTAAGTTAGCTCACCAGGATGGTCAGTGGAGGGAGAGGAAAGCCAATGCTGGGAGTGAACATTGAAGTCTCCAAGAACGGAGATTTCTGCAAAAGGGAAGAGTGTCAGAATGTGCTCCCCTTTGGAAGTTAAGTAGTCAAAGAATTTCTTATAGTCAGAGAAGTTAGGTGAGAGGTATACAGCACAGATAAATTTAGTATGAGACTGACTCTGTAGTCGTAGCCAGATGGTGGAAAACTCGGAAGATTCAAGAGCGTGGGCACGAGAGCAGGTTAAGTCATTGCGCACATAAACGCAGCATCCAGCTTTGGATCGAAAATGAGGATAGAGAAAGTTGGAGGGAACATAAAGCATTTGCTCTGCCCATAAAGCAGTTGCTTACTAAGGGCTGTTTGTTTGTTATAAAATTATATTAAGTTCTTAACTCAACTGTAAAATGACAAACATAATAAAGTGTTTAAAGTGTTTAAAGTGTTTAAAGTGTTTGAACAGAAAAAGGGCTACTGTCAGTTGCCTCAGACACCTGAGTTTCAGTGAGGAAAAGAAGATGAGGTTTAGAAGAGGAGAGGTGGTGTTCTACAGATTGAAAATTAGATCTTAGACCGCGAATGTTGAAGAAGATAATGAAGAAAAAGTTGAGGGGGGTGTCAAGACACTTAGGGTCGTCGACAGAAAGGCAGTCCGACCTGGGGACACTTATGGTCAGATAAGCCAGATGGGGACTCCGAGGTTGGTGTAGGAGTCGCCATGATGATTTTAAAATTTTTGAATGAAGGGTGTGTGTGTTATTAGGTGCTTGTAGTTTTGTGTGGAGGAAGAGAGTTGTCTTTAAAGGGCAGGCTGTGACTGCCCCCTTGTGTTGTGAGACACAAAGGGAAACGTTTAGTGAGGTCAGGGCTGGGTTTAATGATAAGTTCACAGCACCCCCTGAACAGTGCTTTAGACCTCACTGGGAGTAATTATCGTATTTTGAGTGTTTTTAAGTTCGTTACGTACAAAAACACCAAAATTCATTCAAAGTTCCTTATCTTTGGAAAAGAAAAGACATTACGATAAACGTGTATTATGAGTATTTTTGAGCCTCTTTGGTATCAAAACGCTAAAACACATGAATAGTGTTGAAAACGCTAAAAGGCATGCGAAACACATTTTATGGAGATACAATATAACATTACCATAATCAAGTATTATGAGTGTTTTTGAACTTCTTACGTAGAAAAACGACAAAATGCCAGCAAATTACCCTATATAGGGAAACGAAAAACATTACGAGAAACATGCTTTATGAGTGTTTTTGATATTCATAGGTACCAAAGCGCGAAAACGCGTTATTACCACTTTATGTAGAGAAACAGAATATTTACAAAAAAAATTACATACAATTTGAAATCTCCAAAATGCATGGAAAACCCTTACTATTGGGTAAACGACACCATATTTTAAGAAACGTATCTTTTGATTTTTTTTGTGTATGTTAGGCACCAAAACGTAAAAAAAAAGCATGTAAGGCACACTATATGGGAAAATAAAACAACTTTACAAGAAATTTACGTATTAAAACGCTAAAATGCATGCAAAACAACCTTTATGGAGAAACATAACATTACCAACAAAAAAAGTATTTTGGGTGTTTTTTTGACAGTTACGTGTAAAAACGCAAAAATAGATGCAAAGTATCCTACATAGGGAAACGAAAAGACATTACGAAAAACGTGCATCATAAAGTGCTTTTGAGTTTTTTATGTACCAAGACTCGAAAACGCATAAATTGCACTCTCTATGGAGAAACAGAACAACTAACAAAAACGTGTATTTTCAGTTCTCTTCGCATACCAAAAACGTACCAAAACGCACAAATACATGCAAAACATCCTATATGGGTTAAGGAAAAGAAATTTCCTCTCCCTTAAAAAAGAAAAAAAAAACGTGTCATAAGTATTTATGAGCGTGTTAAGTACCGAAACGATAAAAAGCATGGAAAGCACCCTATATGGAAAAATAAAACTTTTCCAAAAAAAGTCTCTTTTCAGTATTTTTGTTTACGTTCTAAAACGCAAAAACGCATAAAAACACGCATTATGGAGAAGCGGGATAACATTACAAAAAACAATTTTTTTTTGTGTGTGTGTTTATGAGCTTGTTATGTAGAAATGTAGAACACCAAAATATGTAGTTATGTAGAACACCAAAATGCATGGAAAGTACCATATACGAGTAATCGAAACGACATTACCAGAAACGTGTCTTTTTGAGAGTTTTTGAGCGTGTTAGGCATCAAATCGCTACAAGTAAAGATTTCACTCAATATGGGAGTCCAAAACAAGATTACGAAGAACGTGTCTTTTGAGTGTTTTTGAACATCTTACGTATCAAAACGCTTAAACGCATGGAAAACACCCTTGATGGAGAAACATAACATTACCAAAATCAAGTATTTTGAGAGTTTTTGAGGTTGTTACGTAGGAAAACCCGAAAAAGCATGCAATGTACCCTATATGGAAACGAAAGGACATTCCCAGCGTCATGTATTATGAGTGTTGTTGATCGTGTTAGGTACCAAAACCGCTAAAACGCATGAATGATACTCTATATATAGAAAATAACATTAACAAAAGCGTGTATTTTGAGTGTATTTGACATTGTTACGTATGTAAACGATAAAATACATGCAAAACAACCTGTACTGGATAAGGAAACGAGATTTCCTAAACGTGTCTCTTGAGTTTTTTTTTTAGCATGATATCCACCAACATGCTAACAAGCATAGAAAACACCATACATAGGAAAACACAACAATATTCCAAAAACGTCTCTTTTCAGTGTTTTTTTTATCTAGTCACGTACCAAAACGCTAAAACGCAAACAAAACATACTTTATGGAGAAACATAATTACATCACCATAAACAAGTATTTTGAGCGTTTTTTGAGCTTCTTACATAGAAAAACGACAAAATGCATATAAAATACCTTATATGGAAAAACGAAAACACATTACGAAAAACGTGCACTATGAGTAGTCTTTTGAGTTTTTTAGGTACCAAAACACTAAAATGCATGAATAGCATCATATATTAAGAAACAGAACATCACCAAAAACGTGAATTGTATTTCACATTGTTAGGTACCAAAACGCAAAAATGCATGCAAAGCACACTTTATGGGGTAAGGAAACGAGATTTCCAAAAAAAAAAGTGTTTTTTGAGTGTTTTTCAGTGTGTTAGACACCAAAACGCTAAAAAGGATGGAATTCAACGTATATGGGTATACAAAACAACCTTAAGAAAAACGTCTTTTGAATGCTTTTGAAGGCTTCTTACGTACGAAAAAAATAAAAAGTCATGGAAAATATCCTATATGGGAAACAAGAGGACATTACGAGAAACTTGTTTACGGAGTGTTTTCTTAAATACCAAAATGAGAAAACACATTAATCAATTAATTAATTAGCACTCTCTCTCTCTCTCTCTCTCTCTCTCTCTCTCTCTCTCTCTCTCTCTCTCTCTCTCTCTCTCTCTCTCTCTCTCTCTCTCTCTCTCTCTGTATATATATATATATATATATATATATATATATATATATATATATATATATATATATATATATATATATATATATATATATATATATATATATATATATATATATGTATATGTGTGTGTGTGTGTGTTATGAGTGTTTTTTGAGCTTGTTAGGTACCAAAATGCTAAAACCCATAAATAGCGCTCTACAAGGAGAAAGAGAATAACATATACCAAAAGCATATTCTTGATTGTTTTTCACATTATTATGTACTAAAACGCCAAGATGCATTGAAAACACTATATGGGAAAAACAAACGACTTATCCAGAAACGTGTCATTTGAGTATTTATGTGCGTGTTATGCACCAAAACATTAAAAAGCATGGAAATATGGAAATACAAAACAACATTACGGAAAACGTGTCTTTTGAATGTTTTTGAGCTATTTACGTACCAAAACGGTAAAATGTAGGCAAAACACCCTTTAAGGAAAACAATAAAACAAAACCAAAAACATGTATTTAGTGTTTTTTGAGCTTCTTACGTAGAAAATGCATGAAAAGTAACCTATATTTGGGAAAGGAAAAAATATTACTATAAACTTGTATTATGAATGGTTTTGAGCCTCATAGGTATCAAATATCTAAAACACATGCATATCACTATATATGCAGAAACAGATGAACATTACAGAAAAACGAGTATTTTTAATGTTTAATGTAATGTTTAATGTTTAATGTACAAAAAACGCAAAAATGCATGCAAAGCATTAGTATATGGGGAAAAAACGATATTACTAGCAACGTGTCTTTAAGTGTTTTTGAGTGTGTTATTCACCAAATTCCTAAAAAGCATAGAATTCGTACAACAGTACGAAAACGTGTTTTGTGTTTTTTTTTTTTTTATTTCTTACGTACCGAAACGCTAAAAACGCATGCGAAACACTCTTTATGGAGGAACAGAATAAAATTACCAAGAAAAAAAAAAAAGTAATTTGAGCGTTTTTGACCTTGTTACGTACAAAAAACGCCAAATTGCATGAAAAGTGCTTAATCTTGAGAAAAGAAAAAAAAAAATTACGACTCGAGAAACGTGTATAATGAGTGTCTTTGAGCTCTTTAGGTACTAAAACACGAAAAAAAAAAAACGTAAATAACAATCTATACGAAGACAGATTACCAAAAATGTGTAATTCCCCTATATGGGAAAATAAAACTACATTCAATGAAATGTATCTTTTGCGTGTTTTCGAGCATGTTATGCACCAAAACGCTAAAAGAATGGAAAGTACCCTCTATGGAAATATAAAACAATATTACCAAAAACCTTTCTTTTCAGGCTTTTTCAGCTTTTTACTTACCAAAACGATAAAACGCATAAAAAAAAAACATCCCTTTATCAATAAACTGAATGACATTACCTACCAAAAATAAGTATTTTGAGTATTTTTGAGCTTATTACGTACAAAAAACGCAAAAATGAATGCAAAGTACCATATACGATGAAACAAAAACATATTACGATAAATGTGTAATATGGATCATATTGAGCTTCAGAGGTACCAAAGCGCTAAATTATATGAACAGAACAACATTACCAAAAACGTCTATTTTGAGTGTATTTAGATACGAAAACGCCAAAATTCATGCAAACCAAGATATATATATGGAAAGGAAACGAGATTTCCAGAAACTTGTTTTTTGATTGTTTATTAGCGCGCTATGCACCAAAACGCTAAAAAGCATAAAAAAGCACTTTATATGGGAAAACAAAACATTAAAAAAAAAAAAAATGTTTTTGACCTACTTAGCATCAAAGAGCTGAAAGGCATGGAAAACACTTTTTATGGAAAAACAGAAAAAACGTGTATATATATATATATATATATATATATATATATATATATATATATATATATATATATATATATATATATATATATATATATATATATATATATATATATATATATATATATACACACATATATATATATATATATATATATATATATATATATATATATATATATATATATATATATATATATATATATATATATATATATATATATATATATATATATATATATATATATATATATATATATATATATATATATATATATGTATATATATGGATTATTATTATGGATAACATTACCACAAATAAGTATTTGAGTGCTTTGAGGTTTTTACGTACAAAAACGCCAAAAAACATAGAAAGTACCATATATTTGGAAAAGAAAGAACATTACGAGAAACGTGTATTAAGAGTGTTTTGAGCTTCTTAGGTACTAAAACTTTAAATCGCATGAATAGTACTCTATATAAAGAAACAAAACAAAATTACCATAAACGTGTATTTTGATTGTATTTCACAATGTTACGTACCAAAATGACAAAATGCACGCAAATCACTGTATATGAAGAAAGGAAACGAGACTTCTAGAAACGTATCTTTTGAGAATTTATGAGCGTGCTAAGCACAAAAACGCTAAAAAGCATGGAAAGCACCTAATAAGGGAAAACAAAACAACATTACGATAAACGTTTCTCTTGAGCGGTTTTGCTGTGCTGCCTTACCAAAACGATAAAACGAAGGCAAAACTCACTTTATGGAGAAAGATAATAGCATTACCAAAAAGAAGTATTTTCAGTGCTTTTGTGCTTCCTATGCATAAAAATGTCAAAAGGCACCAAAATACCCGATATGGGAAAACTAAAAAACATTTCGAGAAACGTGCATTATGGTTGTTTTTGAGCTTATTAGGTACCAAACTGTTAAAAGCCATGAATGGTACTCTATACTGAGAAACAGAACAACATTACCAAAATCGTGTACTTTGAATGTATTACTCATTGCTAGATAGCAAAACACCAAAATGCAAGTAAAGCACCATACATGGGGAAAGAAGACGAGATTTCTTGAAACGTGTCTTTTTTAGTGTTTATGAGCGTGCCACTCACCAATACAATAAAAAAAAAAATCCTATATGAAAAAAAAAATATATATATATACATATATATATATATATATATATATATATATATATATATATATATATATATATATATATATATATATATATATATATATATATATATATATATATATATATATATATATATATATATATATATATGTATATATATATACATATATATATATATATATATATATATATATATATATATATATATATATATATATATATATATATATATATATATATATATATATATATATATATATATATATATATATATATATATATATATATATATATATATATATTACCAAAAATGCCTTTCTTCAGAATTTTTGAGGTACTTACGTTCCAAAACGCTCACACACATGATGATACACTTCATGGAGAAACAGTATTTTTTTTTTCCAAAAAACTTGTATTTTAATATTTTGAGCTTCTTACGTAAAAAAAAAAAGGCAAAATGCAAAGTATGGTGAAACAAAAAAAAAAAAAAAAGTATTACGAGAAACATATTTTATGACAGTTTTTGAGCTTATTAGCTCCCAAAATACAAAAAACAAAAAGCATCAGTACCACTTAATATCGAGGGATTAGGATATTACCAAAAACGTGTATTTTGAGTGTTTTTCACATTATTAGGTACCAAAACGCCAAAATGCATACAAAGCTCCATATATGGGGAAACGGAACGACATTAACAGAAAAGTTTCTTTTCAGTGTTTTCAGCGTGGTAGGCACCAAAAAGCTAAAAAGAATGAAAACCATATTATATATGTATACAAAACAACATTCCGAAAAGAAATATGTCTTTTTTAGAGTTTTTGAACTTATTACGTACCAAAACACAAAGGCGCATGCAAAACACTCTTTATGAAGAGACTAAATAACATAAAAAAAAAAAAAATCATGTATTTCAGTGTTTTGAGCATGTTACGTACAAAAACGCCAAAATGCATGGAAAGTACCTTATAGGGGTAAATAGAAAGACATTATGAGAAACGTGTATTATAAGTGTTTTTGAGCTCCTTAGATACCGGAACGCTAAAACGTATGAATATCACTCTATATTGAGAAAAAGAACAATATTACCAAACACGTGTATTTTGAGTGTATTTTACATTATTAGGTGCCATAACGGTAAAATTCATGCAAAGCGCCCTTTACAGGAAAAGAAACCGACATTTCCAGAAACGTGTCCTTGGAATATTTTTGAGCCTGTTACCCACCAAAACGCTAAAAAACATAGAAAAAGAAAACTATATTACCCGTAGGGTAAACCCTTTTATGGAGAAACACAATAACATTACGAAAAAAAAAAAAAAACAAGTATTTTGAGTGATTTTGAGCTTCTTACCTACAAAAACGTCAAAATGACTAAGGAAACGAAAACATATTACCGAGCAACGTGTCGTATGAGTGTTTTTGAGCTTGTTAGGTAGTAAGACTCGAAAACGCATGAATAGCACTCTATTTGGAGAAAAGAAGAACATTACCAAAAACGTGTATTTTGAGAGTGTTTTCACATTTATAGGTACAAAAAATGCAAAAATGTTTTCAGATTAACCTATATGGGGTAAAGAAACGAGATTCCCCCCAAAAAACGTATCTTTTTGAGAGTTTATAAACGTCTTAGGCACCAAAATGCTAAATAGCATGGAAAGCATCCTATATGGGAAAACAAAAACAACATCACTTAGAACTCTTTTCATTTTGTTTGAGCTACTTACGTACAAAAACGCAAAACACGCATACAAAAACACGCTTTATGGAGAAACAGAATAACATTACCAAGAATAAGTATATTAAGTTTTTTGAGCTTGTTACGTAGAAAACGCCAAAATGCATGGAAAATACCGTTTATGGAGAAACGAAAGGACATTACGAGAGACGTGCATTTTATGAGAGTTTTTGAGCTTCTTAGGAACCAAAATGCTAAAACGCTTGAAGAGTACTCTATATGGAGAAAAAGAACAACATTGCCGAAAAAAAAAAAAAAGGTATTTTGTGTTTATTTTACATTATTGGGCACCAAAACGCCAAAAAATACATTACATTTCCAGGAACATGTCCTTTGAGTGTTTATGAGTATGCTCATCGTAAAAACGCTAAAATGCATGGAAAGCACCTATATGGTAAAACAAAACAACATTAACAAAACATTTATTTTTAGTGTCTTGAGCTACTTGCGTAACTAAACTGTCAAACGCTTACAAAACACTGTATGGAAAACCCAAAAACAAATATTCCGAGTGTTTTTGAGCTTGTTACGTAAAATAATTAGAGAATGCATGCAAAGTACCCTATATGCCGAAACGAAAGGAAATTACTAGAGACGTGTATTATGAGTGTTTTTGAACACTAAAACGCATGAATAGAACTCTACATGGAGAAACAGAAAAAAAAAAAAACATTACAAAAAACGAGTATTTTGAAGGTGTTTCATGTTGTTAGGTGGGATAACACAAAAATGCATGGAAAATCCCCTATATGGGGAAAGGAAACGTATCTTTTGGGTTATTATGAACATGTTAGACACCAAAAAGCTAAAAAAGAACGGAAAAAACCCTATATGGAAAAATAAAATAACATACCAAAAACGTCTCTTTTCTGTATTTTCAGCCGCTTATGTAATAAAACGCTAAAACGCATGCAAAATACCCTTTATGGAAAAAGAGAATAACATTACCAAAAACAAATATTTTGAGTGTTTTTGAGCTTATTACGTATAAAAACGCAAAAAGTCATGCAAACTACTCAATATGGGAAAAGGGAAAGACATTAGGACAAACGTGTGTTATGAGTGTCCATGACTTTGTTAGGTACCAAAATGCTAAAAATGCATGAATAGCACTTTATATGGAAGAAGAGAACAACATTATAAAAAATGTGCATTTTGAAAGTATTTAACATTGATAGGTCCAAAAATGCCAAAATATATGGAAAGCACCCAATATGGAGAAGGGAAACGACTTTTTAGTGTTTTATGAACATGCTATGCATCAAAACGATAAAAAAAAGCATGAAAACCACTCTATATAGGAAAACAAAACAATATTTCTAAAAACGTCACTTTTCAGTGTTTTTAGACTACCTACCTACCAGACCTTTAAAACGTATGCAAAAAAAAAAAAAAAAAAACGTTAATGGAGAAACAGTATAACTTTACCAAATACGTGTATTTTCTTTTTACTTGTTACGTAGAAAGTGTCAAAAGATCTCTTTACCGGGAAAGAAAAAAAGACTACGAGAAACGTCTATTGTGAGAATTTTCAACTTGTTAGGTACCAAAAAGCTAAAACAGATGAAAATAATTATATAACGAAAAACATAACGACATTACCTAAAGCGTGTATTTTGAGCGGTTTTTTTTTAATTATTATTATTAGGTACCAAAACGCCTAAATGCATGCAAAGAAAGCCCCAATTTGGGAAAACGGAACGACATTACGGAAATTTTTTTTTTTTTTTTTAGCTTGGTAGGGACTAAAGAGATATAAAGCATGGATTTCACCCTATATGGGAATACAAAACAACATTTCGAAAAACGTATCTTCTCTGTGTTTTTGAATTTCCTACGAACCAAAACGATAAAACGCATGGAAAAAAATTCATGCAGAAATAGAATAACATTATCAAAAACATTATCAATATTTAGGACGTTTTTGAGCTTATTATTTACAAAAAAAAAAAAAAAAAATGGAAAGTACCTTGTATAGTTAAACGAAAAAAAAAAAAAAAAAACATTACAAGATACATATATTATGAAAGTTTTTGAACTTAGGTACCAAAACGATAAAACTTATGAATGGCACTGTAGATGGAGAAATATAATTAAATGTGTATTTTCAGTGTATTTCGCACTGTCTGGAGCCAAAACGCCAAAATGCATGCAAATTATCCTATATGAGCAAACTAAATTACATTACCGGAAACGTGTCTTTTAAGTGTTTTTGAGCGTATTAGGAACCAAATCGCTAAAAACATGAAAGTCATTCTATATGGGAACACAAAACAACATTACTAAAAAGTGTCCTTTGAGTGTTTTTGAACTTCTTAGCTAACAAAACGCTAAAACGCATGCAAAACCAAACTTTATGGAAAATTAGAATAATATTACCAAAAATAAGTACGAGTATATTGTGCTTTTGATTCCTTACGTAGAAAAACGTCAAAAATGTATGTAAAGTACCCTATACGAAAAGACATCACGAGAAACGTGTATTATGGATGTGTTTGAGCCTTTTAGGTACCAAAACGGGAAATCGCGTTAATGCCGCTCTATATGGAGAAACAGAACAATATTACCAAAAACGTGCAATTCGAGTGTTTTTTATATTGTTAGCTACCAAACCGCCACAATGCATGGAAAGCCATGGAAACGAAACGTCATTACAAGAAGCGTATCTTTTAAGTGTTTTCTGCATGTTAGGCACAAAATCGGTAAAAAGCATGGAAAGTACCCTATATGTAAATAGAAATCATTACCAAAAACATGTCTTTTAAGGGTTTTTTTTTTTTTCAGCTTCTTACGTACATAAACCCTAAAACGCATCCAAAACATCTTTTATGTACAAACAAAATAACATGAAAAAAAAAAAAATAGTATTTTGAGTATTTTTGAGCTTCTTACGTACAAAAACGTCAAAATGCATACAAAATGCCTTACATGGGTAAACAAGTTCATTACTAGAAACATGTATAAAGAATATTTCTGATTTTTTTAGGTATAAAAACCCTAATACGTATGAATAACACTATATGGAGAAAAAAAAAAATCACCAAAAAGCGTGTATTTTCATTGTATTTCACACTGTTAGATGTCACTGCCCCGAAATTAATGCAAAGCACCCTATACGTGGAAAGAAAAAGACATTTCTATGAACGTGTCTTTTGACTGTTTACCAGAGTGTTAGGTACCAAAACACTAAAAACCATGGAAAGCACCCTATATGGAATAAGGAAACAACGTTACAAAAAAAGTTGTCTTTTGAGTTGTTGTTTTTTTAGCTGCTTAAGTACCAAAAAGCTAACATGCATACAAAACATACTTTAAGGAGAAACAAAATAACATTAACAAAAACATGTATTTTGAGTGGTTTTGTGCTTGTTACGTACGAAAACGCAAATATGCAGGCAAACTACCCCTCATGTGAAAAGGAAAGGAACGTGTATTGTTAGTGATCTTGACTTTCTTATGTACCAAAACGCTAATATGCATGAATAGCACTCCATATGCAGAGACAGAATAGCATTGCCAAAAATGTGTATTTTCAATGTATTTCACAGTTAGGTGCCATAATGTCAAAATGCATGTAAAGCACCCTATATGGGGAAAGAAAACGACGTTTCCAGAAAAGTGTATATAGAATATTTATGCGTATTTGGCACCAAAACACTAAAAAGTATCTAAAGTACCCAATAAAAAAAATAAATAAATAAAATAAAAAAATCCAAAAACGTGTCTTTGGAGTATTTTAGAGCAATTTACGCACATAAACGCAAAAATGGATGCAAAACATCTGTTATTGAAAAAACAGAATAACATTACCAAAAACAAGCATGTTGTGTGGTTTTGAGCTTGTTACATAGAAAAACATCCCTATATGAGGAAATGAAAAAAAAAAAAACATTACGAGTGACGTGTATTTTGAGTGTTTTTGAGATTTTTAGGTACCAAAACGCTAAAACGGATGAACAGCATTTTACATGGAGGAACTGAATATTACCAAAAACGTATAATTTGAGAGCATTTTGACGTTATTACGTACTAAAACGCCAAAATGCATGCAAAGCAAAGTATATGAACAAAAGAATCGACATATCCAGATACGTATCTTTTGAGAGTATATGAGCGTGTTAGGCACCAAAACGCTAAAAAAAAAAAAAAAAAAACGTGCAAATTAATCTATATGTGAATACAAAACAATATTACGAAAAACGTGTTTCATGAGTGATTTTAAGCTTACAAAAACACCAAAATGCATGCAAATTACCCTATATTTTGACACGAAAGTACATTACGAAGGACGTGAATTATGAGTGTTTTTGAGCTTCTTAGGTGCCAAAACACTAACTAAAATACATGACAAGCATTCTATATGGAAATAAAGAGAACATTAGCAATAACGTGAATTTTTAGTTTATTTCACATTATTAGGCGCCATAATGCCAATATGCATGCAATGCATCATATATGAGGAAAGGAAATTATATTTCCAGAAATATATCTCTTGAATGTTTATGAGCATGTTAGGCACCAAACCCTAAAAAGCATGGAAAGCACCCTATATGAAAAAGTAAACAACTTACAAAAAAAACGTGTCTTTTGAATGATTTTGAAGTACTTACCTACGTTACGTAGAAAAACGCCAAAGTTGAGAAAGGAATACATTACGAGAAATATTTGTTAAGAAAGTTTTTAAGCTTCTTAGGTACCAAAATACTAAAACGCTTAAATAGCACTATATTGTGAAACAGAACAACATTACCAAACCGTGTATTTTGTTTTTCACATTATTAGGTACCAGAACGCCAAAATGCATGCAAAGCACCCAACGAAACGACATTACCAAAAACTTGCCTTTGAATATTTTCGAGCGTGGTTGGCACGAAAGTACTTAAAAAAAAAAAAAAGAAATAACCCTATATGGGAATACAGAACATTACAAAAAACATGTCCTTTAAGTGTTTTCAACATAACTACGTATCAAATCGCTAAAAGTCATGCAAAACACTCTTTATGGAAAAACAGAATAACATTACCAAAAACAAGTATTTTGAGTCTTTTTTAGGCGTGTTAAGTTGAAGAACGCCAAAATCCATGCAAAGTACCCTATATGGGAAAACGACAAGATACTACGAGAAACATGTAATATAAGTTTTTTGAACGTCCTAGCTACCAAAACGCTAAAACGCATGAGTAGTACTCTATATTAAGAGAAAGAACAACATTACAAAAAAAAGTATTTTACATTTTTATGTGTCATAACGCACGCAAAGCTTCCTATAAGGAGAGAATAAAAAAAAAAGAAAAAAAGACATTTCCAGAAACGTGTCTTTTAGTGTTTATAAGAGTTTTTGACAGCAAAACGCTCAAAAGCATCGAAGACACACTATATGGGAAAAGAAAGCAGCATTACCAAAAACGAGTATTTTAAGAGAGTTATTTACCTGTGAAAACGTTAAAACGCACATAAAATATAATTCATGGAGAAACAGTATAACTTGATCAAAAATTAGTATTTTGAGTGTTTTGAGCATGTTACGGAGAAAAAATGCCAAAATGCATGTAAAATACTCTATATGGGGAAATGACATTACGAGAAACGTGTATTTTGAGTGTTTTTCTTTTTTTTTTGTCACGTTAAAAGGTAGCAAAACGCAAAAATGCATGCAAAGCACCTTGTATGGGGTAAGGAAACGAGATTTAAAACAAACATTTATTTTTAGTGTTAATAAGCGTGTTAGGCATCATAAACGCTGAAAAAAAAAAAAAACTTGGAAAGTACCCAGGATGGGAAAACAAAACAACATTTCCAAAAACGTCTCTTAAGTGTTTTTGAACTACTTATGTAAAAAAAAAAAAAACGGAATAATGCATGCGAAACATCCTTCTATAGAGTAACAGCATAGCATGATAAAAAAAACAAGTATTTTGAATGAATTTAAGCTTGCTACATAGGAAAACACCAAAATGATTGGAAAGTACACTATATGGAGAAACGAAAAACATGACGAGAAATGTTTATTATGAGTGTTTTTGAGCTTCTGAGGTACCAAAACACGAAAATGCATGAATAAGGTTTTATATGGGAAAAAGAACGCTACCAAAACAGTGTAAATTGAGTGTTTTTCACCAAAACACATGGAAAGCTCTTTATATGGAGAAACGACATAACATTAAAAAAAAAAACGTATCTCGAGTGTTTTTGTGCTTGTTAGGCACCAAAAGAATAATAAAAAAAAAAGAATGGAAAGCGCCCTATATGGAAATAGAGAACATTACCAAAAAAACGCGTCTATTAAGGTTTTTTTAGCTTCTTACGTATTAAAACGATAAAACACATGCAAAATAACCTTTATGGATAAACGGAATAACATTAGCAAAAATAAGTATTTTCAGAGTTTTTAACTTGTTACGTACAAAAGCGCCAAAATGCATGTAAAATACCTTATATGGAGAAAGGAAAGGACATCACGTGAGACGTGTATTATGAGTGTTTTTGACCATCTTAGGTACAAAAACGCTAAAACGCATGGACAGCACTCTATATAAAGAAGCAACAAAATTACCAAAAAATAGGTATTTTGAGAGTATTTCACATTATTAGGCACTCCAAAACCAGAACACTAAATTGCATGCAAAGCATGGTATATGGGGAATAAAACGACATATCCAGAAACGTGTCTTTTGAGCGTTTATGAGCATGCACCAAAATGCAAAAATGTAAGGTAAGTACCCAATATGGGAAAACAAAACAACATTACCAAAAACGTCTATTTTCAGTGTTTTGAACTACTTAAGTAACAAAACTGTAAAACGTATGCAAAACACTCTGTATAGGAAAGAGAAAAACTACCGCTTGTTATGTACAAAAACGCCACAATGTATGCAAAGTATCCTATATTCGGAAACGAAAAATTATTACGAGAAACGTGTATATTGAGTGATTTTGAACATCTTAGGTATCAAGACATTAAAACGCATGAAGAGCACTCTACATGGTGAAACAAAACAACATTACCAAAAACGAGTATTTTGAGTGTATTATTACGAGAAACGTGTATTATGAGTGATTTTGAACATCTTAGGTACCAAGACATTGAAACGCATGAAGAGCACTCTACATGGTGAAACAAAACAATATTACCAAAAACGAGTATTTTGAGTGTATTTCTCATAGGTGCCATAAAGCCGAAATGCATGCAAAGGCCTCTATATGGAAAAGGAAATGACATTTCCAGAAACGTGTCTATTTTAGTGTTTACTAGCAAAAAGCAAAAAAACATGGAAAACACCCTATACGGGAAAACAAAATAATATTACCAAAACCATCTCTTTTCAACATTTTTGAACTGTTTGCGTACCAAAACGCTAAAACGCATGTAAAACAACCTTTATGAGAAAAGAGAATAACATTATAAAAACAAGAATTTTAAGTGTTTTTAAGCTTGTTACCTATAAAAGCGCCAAAATACATGGAAAGTACCGATATCGGGAAAGTAAAAGACATAAAGAGAAACGTTTTATAAGCGTTTTTTTTTTGTTATTTATCTATCAAAACGCTAGAACGCACGAATAGTACTCTATATTAAGAGAAAAAAAAACAATACCAAAAATGCGTTTTTTCAGTGTATTTCACATTGTTAGGTGCCATAATTCCAAAATGCATGCAAAGCACCCTAAATGGAGAAAGAAAACGCTAAAAATACCGTATGTGGGTAAATAAAACAATATTAACGAAAACGTCTCTTTTCTTAGTGTTTTTGATCTACGTACCAAAACGATGAAAGGCATGTAAAAAAACTCTTCATGGAGAAACAGAATAAATGTACACAAAACGTGTGGTTTTGGTCTTATTACTTAGAAAATGCATAGAGAGTACACTACATGGGGAAAAGAAAGAACACTATGAGAAAGCTTTTTTGAGAGTGTTTTTGAGACTCTTAGGTACCAAAACGCTAAAACAGCTGAAGAGCACTCTATATCGAAAAAAAAATAAATAAATAAATAAAACAGCTTTACGGTAACTTGTATCTTGAGTGTTTTTATTATTATTAGGTACCAAAACACTAAAATGCATGCCAATGCATACATGTGGAAAGGAAACGAAATTACCGGAAACGTATATTTTATTTTATTATTTTTTTGTTTTGTTTTGTTTAACGTGGTAGGCACGAAAACGCTAAAAGACAAGGAAATCACCCTAAAATTGAATAGAAAAAAAATTACAAAAAATGGTCAAAAACACTGAAAAGAAACTTTTCTGGTAATGTCGATTCGTTTCTATATATAGGAAGCATTACAATCATATTCGTGTTTTGGCACCTAACAATATGAAAAAAAAACATTCAAAATACACCTTTTTAATAATGTTGTTCTGTTTCTTCATATATAGAGCGTTGTAGCTTTTTTGAAGGAAACTCAAAACCACTTACAATAATACATAACTTATAATAATGTCGGTTTTCCATATAGGAGACTTTCAATGCATTTTGGGATTTTTCTATGTAACAAGCTAAAAAAAAAAAAAAAAAGACTTGTTTTTGGTAATGTTATTCCCATTTCCATAATGGGTGTTTTACATGCGTTTTATTGTTTTGATACGTACCTCAAAAATACTCAAAATACATTATTTTTTTCTAATGTTGTGTTTTCCCGTATAGGATGCATTTCATGCATTTTATCGTTTAGGCACCTAGCACTCTCATGAACTCTCAAAAGATACTTTTCTATAAATCTCGTTTTCTTTCCAAATAAATAGTGTTTTGCATGTATTTTGGCGTTATGGCTCCTAAAAATATGAAATACATGCACGTTTTTGATAATGTTTTTTTTTTTTTTGATATACAGTGCTATTCATGCGTTTTAGGTTTTAGGTATCTAAAAAAAAAAAAACACTCAAAAAACACGTTTCTTCTAATGCCTTTTCCTTTCCCCTAATAGGATATTTTCCATGCAGTTATGCGTTTTTATACGTATCTCAAAAATACTGAAAATACTTCTATTTGGTAATGTTCTGTTGCTCTATATGGAGCGGTATTAACGCGTTTTCTCATTTTGGTACCCATGGAGATCAGAAACACTCTTAATACATGTTTCTCCTAATGTCTTTTCATTTTCCCATGTAGGGTACTTTACATGAATTTTGGCGTTTTTCTACGTAACAAGCTAAAAAAAAAACACTCAAAATACTTGTTTTTGTTAATGTTGTTCTGTCTCAAAAAAGAGTGTTTTTCATGCGTTTTAGCGTTCTGGTACGTAAAATTTTCAAAAACACTCAAAAGACACTTTTTGTAATGTTTTGTTTTCATATTCTATGGTTTTTACCGTTTTGGCATATAATACAAAAAAAAAATTCGTTTCTGGTAATGCCGTTTTGTTTCCCCTTTTTGCATTTTTTGCAAAATGGCTTTGCATGTTTTTTTTTTTTTTGCGTTTTGGTAACTAACAATATAAAACAAAACTCAAAATATACGTTTTTAGTAAAGTTGTTAATTCTCCATATAGAGTGCTATTCATATATTTTAGCGTTTTCAAACCTAAGTAGCTTGAAAACATAGTATATAAACTCATAATATATCATTTATTGCATGCGTTTTTCGTGTTTTAGTACGTGAGAAGCTCAAAAACATTTAAAGACACATTTTTCTTTATATTTTGTTTTCCCATATGGAATGATTTTCATTCTTTTTAGCGTTTTGGTGCCTAGCACTGAAAAACACGTTTCTGGAAACTTTGTTTCTTTTCCCTTATATATATATATATATATATATATATATATATATATATATATATATATATATATATATATATATATATATATATATATATATATATATATATATATATATATATATATATATATATATATATATATATATATATATATATATATATATATATATATATATATATATATATATATATATATATATATATATATATATATATATATATATATATATATATATATATATATATATATATATATATATATATATATATATATATATATATATATATATATATATATATATATATATATATATATATATATATATATATATATATATATATATATATATATATATATATATATATATATATATATATATATATATATATATATATATATATATATATATATATATATATATATATATATATATATATATATATATATATATATATATATATATATATATATATATATATATATATATATATATATATATATATATATATATATATATATATATATATATATATATATATATATATATATATATATATATATTTATTTATTTATTTATGTAACACTGTTTTTCCATAAAGGGTATTTTGCATGCGTTTTATCTTTTCGGTACGTAGGAATCTCAACAGTATTCAAAAGACACGTTTCTCGTAATGTTTTCTATTCCTATATAGAGTGATTTCCATGCTCTTTAACTTTCTGATGCCTAAACCGCTTCTAAACACTCAAAAGACAGGTTTCTTGAAATTTCGTTTCCTTTCATCATATAAAGCACTTTGCATGCATTTTGGCGTTTTGGTACCTCAGAATGTGAAATACACTCAAAAGTAAAAAAAGTTTTTAGTAATGCTGTTATGTTTCTCCATAGTGTGTTATTTATGCGTTTTAGCATTCTTGTACCTCATGTATTATCCAAGTATTTTGGCTTAAAATACTTGTTCACGTTGTGTTAATCTGCTTCTCTCTAAATGGCGTTTTGCATGCGTTTTAGTGTTTTGCTACTTAAATAGATCAAAAACACTAAAAACAGACGTTCTTGGTAACGTTCTTTCATTTTTCCATATAAGGTGTTTTTATTACATTTTACCGCTTTCGTGGCTGGCGCGCTCATAAACATTCAAAGGCACTTTTTTTGAAATGTCGTTTCTTTTCCCCTTGTAATGTGATTTACATGCATTTTAGCGTTTTGGTACCTATTAATGTGAAATATACTCAAAATACACATTTTTGGGTAATGTTTTCTTTCTCCATATAGAGTGTTATTTATGCGCTATCTCGTTTTGGTATGTAAGAAGCTCAAACTCAGAAAAAATACATCCCTCTTATTGTTTTTTTTTTTTTTTTTTTTTCGTTTCCCGATATAGAGTACTTTATATGCATTTTGGTGTTTTTGTACGTAACAAGAAAAAAAAGGTACTTTTTTGTACATAAGAACATAAGAAATAAGGGAAGCTGCAAGAAGCGACCAGGCTTACACGTGGCAGTCCCTGTATGAAACACACCTACCTATTTCCATCTGCTATCCCCATCCATAAACTTGTCTAATCTTCTCTTAAAGCTCTCTAGTGTCCTAGCACTAACTACATGATTACTGAGTCCGTTCCACTCATCTACCACTCTATTTGAGAACCAATTTTTTCCTATCTCTTTCCTAAACCTAAATTTTTTTTTTTTTTTTTTTTTTTTTTTTTATTGTGTCTCCATAAAAGACTCTTTTAGATCTGTTTTAGCATTTTGGTACAAAAGAAAAAAAACACTCAAAACACATGTTTTTCATAGTTTTGTTTTCCTATATAGGGTGATTTTCATGCTTTTTCATGTTTGTTTTTTTGTTTTTGTTTTTTTTTGCACAAAACGATCATAAACACTCAAAACACAATTTTCTGGAGATTTCTTTTCGTTTACCCATATTAGGGGCTTTGCATGCATTTTGGCGTTTTGATGAATAAAAACGTGAAAGCACTTAAATTACACATTTTTGGTAATGTTGCTCTGTTTCTCCATATATAGTAGTATTAACACATTTTTGCGTTTGGGTACCTAAGAAACTCAAAACGCTCATAATACGCATTTCTCGTAATAACTTTTTTTTTTTTTTCATATAGAGTACATTGGATGCACTTTTGCGTTTTTCTACGTACCATAGTCAAAAACACTCAAAATACTTCATTTTGATATTTTTGTCTCGTTTCCCATAAAAGGTATTTTCCATGCTTTTTTAACATTTTAATAGGCATATAGTCAAAAACACTGAAAAATACACGTTTTTGGTAATGTTGCTCTGTGTCTAGAAATAAAGTGCTGTTTATGCGTTTCAGCGTTTTGGTATCTCAGAAGCTGTAAAACATTCATAATAAACGTTTCTCTTAATGTCTTTTCATTTCCTCATATAAAGTAATTTGCATACATTGAGCTCACAAGTGCTCAAAATACTTGTTCTTGGTAATATTTTTGTTTCTTCATAAAAGGGTGTTTTGCATACGTTTTAGAGTTTTTGTTCGTAATGTTTTGTTTTGCCATATAGCGTGATCTTTTTATGCTTTTAAGCGTTTGCGTGCCTAGCACGCTAAAAACTCTTAAAGATACGTTTCTGGTAATGTAATTTCGTTTCTTCAGATAGGTGGCTTTGCATGCATTTTGGCGTTTAGTACATAACTATAGGAAAAATACTCAGAATACAGGTCATTAGTAATAATGTTTTGTTTCTTCTTATTATGTGTTATTCATGCGTTTTAGTGTTTTGGTAGATAAAAAGCTTTAAAATACTACAACTTTCTCTTAATATTCTTTCATTTCCCCATGTATAGTACTTTTCATGCATTTTAACCTTTTTCTATGTAACAAGCTCAAAAAGTATTTGGCCTGCGTTTTAGCGTTTTGGTACGTAAGTATCTTAAAACACTAAAGAGAGACAATTTTTTTTTTTCATATAAAGTACTTTCAATGTTTTCTAGCGTTTTGTTGCCTAAAACGTTCATAAACACTCAACAGACACGTTTCTTGAAATATCGTTTACTTTCCCCATATAGGGTGTTTTGCAAACATTTTTGGCTTTTTGTTACCTATCAATGTAGTTCCGCTTCTCAATATAGAGAGCAATTCATGCTGTTTAGTGTTTTGTTACTCAAGAAGCTCAAATACATTCATAATAAACATTTCTCGTAATGTCTTTTGACTCCCCATATAGGATACTTTGCATGCATTTTGGCGATTATTTACGTAACAAGCTCAACAACACTGAAAATACTTGTTTTTGATAATTTTACACTGTGTTTCCATAAAGGATGCTTTGCATGCGTTTAAGCATTTTGGTACGTAAGTAGCTTAATGAAACTCAAAATACACATTTTTTCGTAATGTTTTGTTTTTCTGTAAACGGTGCTTTCCATGATTTTTAGTGTTTTGTTGTCTAATATGCACAAAAACACTGAACAAATACATTTCTTGTAATGTCGTTTCGTTTTCCTATATAAGGGAATTTGTATGCATTTTGGTGTTTTTTTTACCTAATAATGTAAAAAAAAAACTCAAAATACTAGTTTTTGATAATGTTGTTTGTTTTTTGTTCCATATATAGTGCTATTCAAGCGTTTTATCGTTTTCATACCTAAGAAGCTCAAAAAAACATTCCTAATACACGTTTTTCGTAATGTTCTTTTCTTTTCCCATATACTGTTCTTTCAACATGTTTTGACGGTTTTGTACGTAGCAAGGTCAAAAATCACTGAAAATATACGTTTTTGCTAGTTATTATGATCTCTTTAATGGGTGTTTTGCAAGCGTTTTAGCGTTTTGGTATGTAAAGAGCTAAAAAAAACATTAAAAAGACACATTTTTGGTAATGATTTTTTTTTATTTCTATATAGGGTGTTTACAATACTTTTTAATGTTTTTGGTGCCTAACACGCTCAAAAAGACACTCAATAGGCATATTTCTGGAAATTAAGTTTGAATTCACAGCAGAGTTTTTCTTTATGCATTTTGGTGTTTTGATATCTCACAGTGTAAAAAACATTTAAAATACACGTTTTTGTTAATGTTATGTTTCTCCATATAATGTGCTATTATTTTTTATTTATTTATTTATTTATTTATTTATTTATTTTTTTATTTTTTTTGCGTTTTAGAACCTAGGAAGCTCAAAATCTTTAAGAATATACTTTTCTGTTAATGTCTTTTTGCATATTTATTTATTTATTTTTTTTTTTTGCATTTTAGAACCTAGGAAGCTCAAAATCTTTAAGAATACACTTTTCTGTTAATGTCTTTTTGTTATTCTATATAGGATACTTTACATGCATTTTGGTGTTTTGGCACCTAACAATGTGGTGAAAACACTTTTTTGGTAATGTTCTGTTTATACATATAAAGTGCTATTCACGTGTTCTAGCGTTTTGTTACCTAAGAATGTTAATAAAATTCATAATATTAATTCTCGTAATATATATATATATATATTTTTTTTCATCATATACGGTACTTTGCATGCATTTTGCTGTTTCTGTACCTAACAAACTAAAAAAAAAAAACACTGATAATTCACATTTTAGGTAATCTTATTCTGTTTCTCCATAATGAGAGTTTTCCATGAGTTTTAGTGTTTTGGTACGTAAAAAGCTGAAAAGCACACAAAACACTTTTTTTTTTTCTCCAAAATAGAGTGCTTTCCATGAATTTTAGCATTTTGGTGCCTGGAATACTCAAAAATACTTGAAAGACATCTTTCTGGTAATATCGTTTCGTTTCCTCATATAAAGTTCTTTGCTATAATTTTGGTCTTTTTTGGTCTTTATGAATATGAAAAGCACATATAATTTACGTTTTTGGTAATGCTGGTGTTTTTTTTTTTTCCATATACAGTGCTTTTCTCGAGGATTCTAACAATGTAGAAAACAAAAATCAAAATACACATTTTTGGTAAAGTTTTTCTTTTTCTCCATAAAATGGTGCATGCATTTTGCATTCATTTTAGCACCTAAACACTGAAAATAAACGTTTCTGGTAACGGTTTGTTTTCCAATATCAGGTGCTTTCCATGTATATTAACTTTTTGGAGCCAAAAACGCTCAAAAAAACACCAAAAAGAGACGTTTCTGCTGATGTATTCTCGTTTCCCCATATAGAGTCCCATGCATGCATTTTGGTGTATTGGTACCTTACGATGTTGTTCTATTTCTCCATAGACTGTGCTATTCACGCGTTTTAGGTTTTGATACCTAATAAACTGGAAAACACTCATTATACACCTTTCTCATAATGTCCTTTCGTGTCCCTATATGCGGACGTTCGCATGTATTTTGGAGTTTTGGTGCGTAAGAAGCTCAAAAACACTCTAAAGACACATTCTTGGTAATGTTGTTTTGTATTCCAATAAACTGTTTCCCATTCTTGTTAGCATTTTGGTTCCTAAAACGGGAAAAACGCTGAAAAGGCACGTATCTAGAAATGTCGTTTTGTTTCCCCATATAAAGTTCTGTATCTGCATATAGAGTGTTATTCATGCGTTTTAGGGTTTTGGTACATAAGAATCCCCCCAAAAAAACACTGAGAATAAAAGTCTCTGATAATATTGTTTTATTTAATTATGTAGGGTAGTTTGCATGTTTTTCGCCGTTTCTGTACCTAACAAGCTCAAAAATAGTCGATAAAAATTTTTGGTAATGTTATTCTGTTTTTCCATAAAGGTTGTTTTACACTTGTTTTAACAAATTGATACGTAAGAACCTCCTAAACACACAGAAGACACTTTTTTTTTTATAATATTGTTTTGTATTCCAATATTGGATGCTTTCCATGCATTTTAGCGTTTTTGTGCCTAAATCTCTTACAAACACTAAAAAGCCACGTCTCTGCTAATGTCATTTCGTTTCCCCATATGCGGTGATCTGCACGCATTTTGGCGTTTTGCTAGCTAACACTCAAAATACACGTTTTGTTCTGTTTCTCCATATAGATTGCTATTCACGCGTTTTTGCCTTTTGGTATCTAAGAATCTGGAAAAAGAAAAAAAAAAACACTCATAATTCACGTTCCTGATAATATCGTATATTTCATTATATAGGGTAATATGCATATATTTTGACGTTTCTCTACCTAATAACTAAAAAAAAAAAATATTCAAAACACATTTTTGCTGACATTATTGTTTCCCCATAAAGGGTATTTTGCATGCGCTTTAGCCTTTTGGTACATAAGAAGCTCAAAAAACTAAAAAAAAAACACGCTTTTAGTCATGTTCTTTTATATTTCAATATAGGGTGCTTTTGTATGCTTTTAACGTTTTCGAACCTAACTCGTTTAAAACACACAAAAGACACGTCTTTGGTAATGTCATTTCGTTTCCTTATAAGAGTGCTTTGCATGCTTTTTGGTGTTTTAGCTCCTAACCATATAAAAAAATAAATAAAAATAAAAAAAAGTTTCTGGTGATGTGTTTCTTAATATAAAATTCTTTGTTACCTATGTTCGTTATATTTTGGTACCTAAGAAGCTCAAAAACACTCTTAATACACGTTTCTTGTAATATCCTTTCGTTTCCCCATATAGGATAATTTGCATGCATTTTGGTAATGTTGTTTGGTAATGTTTTTGGTAATGTTCTATTTTTCCCAATTATAAGCTATACACGCATTTTAGCGTATTGGTACTAAGAAGATAAGAAACACTTTTAATACACGTTTTTTTTATAATATAAGTGTTTTTTATATAGGGTTCTTTACATATATTTTGGTGATTTTTTTTTATATAACAGGTTCAAAACATTGAAAAAGACACGTTTCTGATAATGTCGCTTAGTTTCCCCATATTGAGTGCATCGCATGAGTTTTAGCGTTGTGATACCTAATAATGTGAAAACACTCAAAATAGTGTTTTTTCTCTTTTTTTTTTTTTTTCCAAATATAGTGCTATTCACGCGTTTTTCCGTTTTGGTACATCAGAACGTCAGAAACACTCATTATACACGTTTCTTATAATGTCTTTTCGTTTCCTAAATAGAGTGGTTTGCATGCATTTTGGCGTTTTGGTACCTAACAATACGAAAAAAAAAATGAAATAAATAAAAAAAAAAGTAAACGTTTTTCGTTATGTTGTTCTGTTTCTCCATGTTGAATGCTATTCACACGTTCTAGCACTTCAGTACCTAAGAATCGAAAAAAAAAATAATAATATCGTTTTCGTTTCATCACATAAAGTTGTTTGAATGTATTTTCACGTTTCTATTTCCAACAAGCTAAAAAAAAAAAAAAAACTCAAAATAGACTTTTTTTTCTGTTTTTTCCAAAAGAAAATTTTTCATGCCTTTTAGCATTTTGATACGTAAGAAGCTCCTAAACACTCCAAGGACACGTTTTTTGGTAATGTTATTTTGTATTATATATAGCATCATATAGCATCGTATCCATGCATTTTAACATTTTGGTGCCTAACACGTTTTGGTGCTCAAAAACACACAAACGACATGTTTCTTGTCACATTATTTCGTTTCACCGTATAGAGTTCTTTGCATGCATTTTGGCGTTTTGGAACCTAACAAAGTGAAAATCATTTATAATAAATGTTTTTAGTGTTATTCTCTTTCTCTGTTTAGAGCACCTTTCACGCGGTTTAGAATTTTGGTACCTAATATTCTGAAATCCACTCATAATACACATTTCTCATAATTTCCTTTCCTTTCCCCATAGCATGAATTTTGTCCTTTTGGCATCTAACAATGTAAAACGATCTCAAAACACACGTTTTTGCTAATGTTGTTCTTTTCTCCATATAAAGTGGTATTCACGTGTTTTAGTGTTTTGGTACTAAAGAAGTTCAGGAACAATTATAATACTCGTTTTTCTAGTATCATTTTTTATTTTTTTAGTGGTGTACTTTTAATGAATCTTGATATTTTTGTACGTAACAAACTCAAAACTATGAAAATACAGGTTTTTAGTAATGTTAATTTGTTTCTCTATAAATATTTTTTGCATGTTTTCTTTAACGTTTTGATACGTGAGAAGGTCAAAAACACAAAACACCCAAAACACATATTTTTCGTATTGTCCTTTTATATCCCAATGCAGTGTGCGTTCTATGTATTTTAGCGTTTTGGTGCCTAAAACACTAAAAACACTGAAAAAACAACAACTTAAGATTATGTCGTTTCGTTTCCCCATATGATATGCGTTGTATGCATTTTGGCGTTTTGGTAGCTAATATTGTGAAAATGCTCAAAACACGTTTTTGGTCATGTTGTTCAGCTCATATGGAGTGCTATTCACACATTTTAGCATTTTGTTACCTGAGAATGTCAAAAACACGTTTCCGGTGATATTTCTTTGTTTCACCATATAAGGTGCTTAATATGCATTTTCCTATTTCTGTACTTAACAGGCTCAAAACACTCAAAATACTTACTTTTGGTAAAGTTATTCTGTTTCTGAAGAAGAGGTTTTTTCCATGCTTTTTAGTAGTGTTTTTGTACGTAAGAAACTGAAAAACACACACACACACAAAAAACACGCCATTCGTGATGTGTTTTTGTAGTCCAATATTGAGTGATTTCCATGCTTTTTAGCATTTTGGTGCCTAACAGGCTAAAAAGAAACACTTAAAACACATGTTTCAGGTAACGTATTTTTTTTTTTCCTCATATAGAATGTTTTGCTTACATTTCGTTGCTTTGGTAAGTAAAAATGTGAAAAAAACACTCAAAATAAACGTTTTTGGTAATGTTTTGCTCCTCCATATGAAGTGCTCTTCACGCATTTTAGACTTTTGGTACTTAAGAAGCTCAAAATACTCTCACAATACACGTTTCTCGTCATGTCCTTTCGTTTCCTTATATAGAGTGCTTAGCATTCATTTTGGCGTTTTGGTGCATACAATGTAAAAAAAAAAAAAAACACTCAAAACAGACGTTTTTGACAAAATTGTTCTGTTTCTCCGTATAAAATTATTTTCGCGTATTTAAACATTTTGTTACCTAAGGTAACCTAAGAAACTTGGTACTCGTTTCTTGTAATATCGTTTCTTTTTCCATAAAAGGATACTTTACATGCATTATATCGTTTCTTTTCTTTTTTTTTTTTAAGAAGCTAAAAAACTGAATATACACCTTTTTGGGGGGTCAAATTATTCTGTTTCTTCATAATTGGTGTTTTGCATGCGTGTTAGCGTTTTGGTACGCAAGAAGCTCAAAAACACTCAAATGACACGTTTTGGTAATGTTTTGTATTCCAATAAAGAGTGCTTTCATCATATTAGCGTTCTAATGCCTAAAACGCGGTAAAACAGTGGAAAAGCACGCTTCAGGTAAACTTGAATCCATTGTTTATAAAAAGAAATTTGCATGAATTATGACGTTTGGTACCTAACAATGTAAAAACACTCAAAACACGTTTTTTTAAATTTTTTTTATTGTACTTTAGTTTTTACATATAGAGTGCTATTCACGCATTTTTTGCGCGTACTTACCTAAGGTCAATAAAACTCATAAAACACGTTTTTGGTAATCACGTTTTTTTTTTTTTTACCATATAAAGTATTAAGAATGAAGTTTACAATTACTGTGCCTAGCAAGCTTAAAAAAACACTCAAAAAACACATTTTTGGAAATATTACTCTTTTTTTCCATTAAGGGTTTTTTTTGTATGCGTTTTAATATTTTTGAATGTCAAAAAACACGTTTCTGATAAAGTTTTATTTTCCTAAATAGAGTTCTTTTCATGGATTTTGGCATTTTGGCAGCTAAAAATGTGAAAAGGATCAAAATATAGGTTTTTGGTGATGTTCATTTTCTCCTTATAGAGTATTGTTCATGCGTTTTTGCAATTTGGTAACAAAGAAGGTAAAAAAAAAAAATATCATAAACGTTTCTCATAATGTATTTTCTTTTCCTTATTTTAGGTGATTTCCATGCACTGTGAAGTTTTTGTTACGTAACGAGCTAAAACTCACTCACAATACACGTTTTTGGTAACTTTGTTCTCTTTCTTCAAATCACGGGCTTTCGATACGTCTTGGAGTTTTTATACCTAAAAAGGTGATAAAAACTCAAAATGCTTGCAAAGCCATATATATGGGGAAACGAAATGACCTTACAATATATATATATATATATATATATATATATATATATATATATATATATATATATATATATATATATATATATATATATATATATATATATATATATATATATATATATATATATATATATACGTTTTTTGTAATGTTGTTTTGTATTCCCATATAGGCTGATTTCTATCTTTTTTGTGCGTTTTGATGCCTATTACGTTCAAAAACCCTCAAAATACACGTATCTTGTTAGGTTATTTCGTTTCCTCATATATATGGCTTTGCAAGCATTTTGGCGTTTTGGTACCTATTAATGTAGAAAATACTCAAAATACACGGGTAATATTGATTTTTTTTTTTTCTATATGGAGTGTTATTTATGGGTCTTATGATTTTGCTTCCTAAGAAGATGAAAACCCATAACATTCGGAAATAGTCGAAAATAGTTTTTTTTTTTTTTTTTTGTGAAATGTTATTCTGTTACACATAAAGTATGTTTTACATACGTTTTAGCGTTCTTGTACGTATGAAGTTCAAAAATACTCAAACAATACTTTTCCTTAATGTTGTTTTGTATTCCCATATAGGGTGAACTCCATGTTTTATAACTTTTATGTGCCTAATGTCCGTAAACAATCAAAAGATACATATCTGGTAATGTCGTTTTGTATCCCCAGATAGGAGGTGTTGCATGCATTGTGACGTTTTGCTACCTGATAATGTGAAAAATACTCAAAGTATACGTTTTTGGTCATATTATGCTTCTTTTTATAGAGTGTTATTCATGTGTTTTAGCCTTTTAATACCTAAGAAGCTTTAAAACACTCTTAATACACGTTTCTCATAATGAGTTTTCGTTGTCCCATCTAGGGTACTTTCTATGCATTTTGGCGTTTATTTGTGTAAGAATCTCAAAAGTAATATATATATATTTTTTTTTCATAAAGGGCGTTTTACATACGTTTTAGCATTATGGTATGTAAGGCGTTCAAAAACAATCAAAAGACACTTTTTTCACTATATAGGGTGTTTTCATAGCTTTTCACCTTTTCGGTGCCCAACACGGTCATAAACACTAAAAAGATACGTTTTTTGTATATCTCGTTTCCTTACCCCCACATGCTTTGCATGCATCTTCGCATTTTGGTATCTAACAAAGTGAAATGCACTTGAAATACATGGTTCTGGTATTGTTCTGTTTTCCTTTTGTATTTTTCATATAGAGTGTTACTTATGCATTTTCGTGTTTTAGTAAATAAGAAGCTTAAAAACACTCATAATGCACGTTTCTTGTAATGCCTTTTCGTTTCCTCATATAGAAGTATGTTTCTGGTGTTTTTGTACGTAACAATTACCATTACCATTTCGGTACTTCATATAGGGTGTTTTGCATGCGTTTTAGCGTTTTGGTACGTAAGTAGTTCAAAACACTGAAAATACACTATTTTGGTAATTATTATTATTATTTGTTGTTTTTTTCAACTGACTCGTTTCTTGAAATCTAGTTTCCTTTCCCCAAAGAGTATGCTTTGCATGTATTTTTTTTTACGTTTTAATACCTAACAATGTTAAATATACTCAACAAACAGGTTTTTGGTAATGTGGTTCTGTTTCTCAATATAGAATACTATTCATACTTTTTTAGCGTTTATATTCAAAATAGACGTTTTTGGTAATGTCTGATCCTCGATATAGAGTGCTATTGACGCATTTTAGAGTTTCGGTACTTAAGAAGCTCAAAAACACTAACAATACTCGTTTTTTTCCTGATGTAACTATTTCGTCTTCCCGTATAGGGTGCTTTACAAGCATTTTGCCGTTCTAGTACTTAACAATGCAAAGAAAAACACTCAAAAAAAAGATATTCATGGCAATGTTGTTGTTTCTCCATAAAAAAAATAAAAAATGTTTATGCGTTTTACCGTTTTGGACCTAAAAAGTTCAGAAATACTTGTACTAGATAATATTTGTAACGCTTGTTCGTAAGAAGCTCAAAATCACTCAAAAGACACGCTTTCTGTAATGCGTTTTTGTATTCCATGCATTATTTTCCATGCATTTAAGTGTTTTGGTGCCTAAGAGGCTCAAAAAAACACTCAAAAGACATGTTTCTTTTAATATCGTTTTGTTTCCCGTATAGGGTACTTCGCATGAACTTTGGCATTTTTGTACTAAACAAACTCAAAGACAATGAATAAGCACGTTTTTGGTTGTGTCATTCTGTTTCGTCATGAAGTGTGTTTTGTAGTCGTTTTAGCGTTATGGTACGTAAGAAGCTAAAAAATAACATTCAAAAGACAAATTTTTGGTAATGTTGCTTTGTATTCCAAAATAGAGTGCTTTCCATTCATTTAGAGTTCTTGTGCTTAAGACGCTGAAAAAAAAAAAACACTGAAAAAGTACTGTTGAGGTAATGTCGATTCGTCTCTCTCTCTCTCTCTCTCTCTCTCTCTCTCTCTATATATATATATATATATATATATATATATATATATATATATATATATATATATATATATATATATATATATATATATATATATATATATATATATATATATATATATATATATATATATATATATATATATATATATATATATATATATATATATATATATATATATATATATATATATATATATATATATATATATATATATATATATATATATATATATATATATATATATATATATATATATATATATATATATATAAAGAGTTTTAGAGTTTAGTTGCTTAAGGTCAATAACTCTCATAATACACGCGTATGGAAATTACGTTTTTTTTTCACCATATAGGGTATTATGCATGTATTTTGTCGTTTTTGCACCTAATAAGCTCAAGAACACTCTGAATAAACATTTTTGGTAATGTTTTTTTTTTTTTTTCTATAAAGCGATTTTTTACGTGCGTTTTAGCATTTTGATACGTAAGAAGCTCCTCACCAATGAAAAGATTTTTTTTGGAAATAATGCTTTGTATTCCAAAATAGGGTGTTTTCTATGGATTTTAGTGTTTTGTTGCCTAAAACGCTAAAAAAAAAAGAAAAAAAACGTCTCTGATAATGTCGTTTCGCTTCCACATATATAGTTATCTGCATTGATTTTGGCGTGTTTTGTACTTAAAAATGTAAAAAAAACCTCAAAATACACTTTTTTTGGTAATAGTGTTCTGTTTTTTTTTTCTCCATATAGAATACTATTCACGCGTTTTTTAATCTTGGTACCTAAGAATCTCAAAAACATTCATAATACACGTTTCTGATAATATAATTTATTTCATCATATAGGGTAATTTCCATGCATTTTGATGTTTCTCTTCCTAATAAGCTCAAAAATACTGAAAACACACATTTTTGCTGATGTTATTCTATTTCTTGTTTTCTCATCAACTCTTTTGCATGCGTTTTAGTGTTTTGATACGTAAGAAGCTCAAAAATACTCAAAAGACAGTTTTTGGTTATGTTGTTTTGTATTTTAATGTAGGCTGCTTTACATGCTTTTAAGCCCTTTTGTGCCTAACACACTGAAAGACACTCAAAACACACGCTTTTGGTAATGTCATTTCGTTTCACCTATACAGTGCTTTCTATTGATTTTTTGATATTTTGGTATCTAACAATCTAAAAAAACTGAAAATAAATGTTTTTGATGATGTTATTCTATTTCTCCATATAAAGTGTTATTCAGGGGTTTTATAGTTTTGGTACCTAAAAAGATAAAAAAAAAAACACTCATAATACACGTTTCTTGTAATATCTTTTTTGTTTCCCCTTATAGGGTACTTTGCATGCATTTGATGTTTTGGTACCTAAAAAAAAAAGTAGTTTCTGGTAATTTTGTTGTTTCTAACTATTAAATGGAGATCACTTAATCACGCATTTTAGCGTTTTGTTACCAAAGAAGCTAGGAAACA
Source organism: Scylla paramamosain (assembly GCF_035594125.1). NCBI lineage: Eukaryota > Metazoa > Arthropoda > Malacostraca > Decapoda > Portunidae > Scylla > Scylla paramamosain. The sequence continues at coordinate 11,252,057 of NC_087163.1, forward strand.
CTTAAAATACATGTTTCTTATAATATCGATTTATTTCCTATATAGAGTTGTTTGCATGGATTTTGGCGTTTTTGTACATAACAAGCTCAAAAACTATGATAAGACACGTTTCTAGTAATGCCACTTTGTTTCATCTTATGGAATGCTTCGCATGGTTTATAACGTTTTGGTAATTAACAATGTAAAAAAAAAAAAAAAAAAGAAAAGTTTGAAACGTTGTTCTTCTCTTCAATATAGAGTGATATTCAAGCGTTTTAGTGTTTTGGTACCTAAGAAGCTCAGAAACAGTCATTATGCAAGTACTCTCATAATGTCTTTTCGTTTCCCCATACGGAGTGATTTACATACATTTTGGTGTTTTAGTACGTAACGAGCTCAAACTCACCTACAACACACGTTTTTAGGAAAATTTTTTTCTGCTTCTTCAAATCACACACTTGTTTTGTATGCATTTTGGCGTTTTGTCACTTCATAAAGTGAAAAACCCCCGAACCCCCGATTTTGGTAATATTCTGTTTCTTCGTATAGTTTTTTTTTTTTTTTTCACGCGTTTTAGTGTTTTGGTACCAAAAACCTCAGAAACACTCATTATACACATTTCTCGTAATATCATTTCGTTTCTTAATATAATATAGGGTACTTTGCATGTATTTTGGCGTTTTTCTATTTATAAAATAAAAAAAAATAAGCACTCACAATCCATGATTTCGTTAATGTTATTCCGTTTGCCCATAAAGGATGTTTTGCATGCATTTGAGCGTTTTGATGGGGAAGAAGCTTCAAAACATATAAGCTACGTTTTTGTTAATCTCGATATGCATTCCCATTTACATTTCCATGCTTTGTAACGTTTTCGTGCCTAGTATTCTCAAAAACACTCAAAATACACGTTTCTGTTTTTTTTATTTTCCCATGTCGAGTGCTTTCCTTGCATTTTGGCGTTTTGATTACTGACAATGTGAAATACTCTCAAAAATACATGTTTTACGTAGTGTTCTATTTCTCCATATTAAATACTATTCACGAGATTTAGCATTTTGGTACCTAAGAATCTGAAAAGAAACACTCATAATACACGTTTCTGAGAATATCATTCTGTTTCATCATATATGGTACTTTCCATGCATTTTGACATTTCTTTTCCTAAAAAGATAAAAATACAAAAAATATACAATTTTGGAAATGATATTCTGTTTCTCCATTGGAATGTTTTTTTTTTTTTTCATGCGTTTTATCATTTTGCAACGTATGAAGCTCCTAAAAACTACAAAGAAACGTTTTTGGTAATGTTGTGTTATGTATATATATAGGGTGGTTTACATGCGTTAGGCATCAAAACATTAGTTTTGATGCCTTGTTTTGATGCCTAACGCGTTCAAAAACACTCAAACAACACGTTTCTGGTCATGTCATTTTGTTTCACCATATACAGTGCTTTGCATGCATTTTGGCGTTTGAGTACCTCATGAGTGAAAAAGAAATAAAAATAAATAAATAAACGATTTTAGTGAGGTTGTTCTGTTTCTTGAGATAGTGTGCTATTCATGCGTTTTAGAATTTTGGTAAAAAAAAAAATAAATAAATAAGTAAATAAATAAATAAGTAAATAAAAAATCTTAATACACGTGTCTCGTAATGTGTTTTCCCTTAATCGTAATCGTTTTCCCTTATTAGGTGCTTTGTATATATTTTGGCGTTTTGGTACCTAACAAAGTAAAATACACTCAAAACAAACGTTTTCGGTAATTTTCTGTTTCTCAATATAGAGTGCGATTTACGCGTATTAACCCTTTGGTACCTTAGAAGCTCAGGAACATTTATATTACACATTTCTTTTAATATTGATTCATTTCCGAACCTGATTATTTTCATTCATTTTAGAATTTTTGTACGTAACAAGTTCAAAACAATGAAAATATGTTTTTGGTAATGCTATTTTGTTTAAATAAACTGTGTTTTGCCTTCTTTTTAAGTGTCTTTGAGCGTGTCAGTTATCAAAACTAAAAATCATGTAAAAAAAAAAAAACATTACCAGAAATGTGTAATATGACCGTTTTCGAGCTGTTTAGGTACCAAAACGCAAAAAAAAAAAAAGAAAAACGCGTAAAAGGCACTCTATATGGAAAAACAGAAAAAGAAAACACTAAAAACATGTATTTTTGAGTGTTTTGTACTAAACGACAAATTGCACTAAATACACTTGATACATAGAAAATAAACATCATCAGAAAGATGTCTTTGAGTGTTTTCAGGGTGTTACGCACCAAAATGTTAAAAAGCATGGAAAGCAACCAATTTGGGAATACAAAACAATATTACCAAAAACGTGTATTTCATTGTTTTTAAGCTTCTTCCATACCAAAACGCTGAAACATATGCAAAACAACTTTTATGGACAAAACAGAATAACATTACCAAAACCATAAATTTGATTGTTTTCTAGCTTATTACATACAAAAACCCCCAAAATGTATGCTAATTACTCTACATGGGGAACCGAAACGATATTACCAGAAACGTGTATAATGCTTCATAGGTATCAAAACAATAAAACACCTGAAAAACACTGTATGGAAACACAGAACAACATTACCAAAATGTGTATTTTGAGTATTTTTCATCTTGTTAGGTACCAAAACACTAAAATGAATCTAAAGCACGTGATTACAAGAAACATAATAAGGTTTCCTATAACGTGTATTGTAAGATGGTTTGAGCTAGTTAGGTACCAAAACGCAAAAATGCATGCAAAACCACTATATAAGGGAAAGAAAGGACATTATAAGAAACGTGTATAATAATTATTTTTGAGCTCTTTAGGTATCAAATAGCAAATTTGCGTGAATAGTGCTCTACATGGAGAAATAAAATAGCATTACCAAAAACGTGTATTTGGAGTGTTTTCACATTGTTAGGTACCTAAACGTAAAAATACATGAAAAGCACTCAATATGGGGAAACGAAATAACCTTACCAGAAACGTGTGTTTTAAGGCGATTTTGAACGTCTTAGGTACCAGAACTCTAAAAAACAAGTGAAATAAAACTATACTTGAAGAAACGTATATTTTGATTGTTTTAAAACTTCTTAAGTACCAAAACGCAAAAACATGTGAATAGCACTCTATATGAAACACACACACACACACACACACACACACTCACACACACACACACACACACACACACACACACACACACACACACACACACACAACAGCATTACCAAAAACGCGTATTTTAAATGTTTTTTAAGCTTCTTACGAATGAAAACGATGGAAAGTACCCTTTATTGTGAAACGAAAATATTACCAAAAAACGTGTATAATGAGTGTTTATGTTCTTTATAGGTACCAAAACTCTAAAACGTGTGAAAAGCACTTTATATGGAAAAACGGAACATTACCAAAAACGAGTGTTTTAAGTGTTTTCACCTTGTTCAGTAACAAAACGACAAAATGCATAAAAAAAAAAACCTGAATTAAAGTAAAAGAAAAAAGTTACCCAAAAAGGTGCATGCAAAAAAAAAAAAAAAACACTTAATGGAGAACGAAAAAAAAAAAAAACATTACTAAAATCAAGTTTTTGAGCTTGTCAGATACAAATTCTGCCAAAATACATGGAAAGTATCCTATATGGGGTAACGAACATGAATTGCGTATGAACGAGCAGAAATACGTATTATGAGTGCATTTGAGCTTTTTAGGTACCAAAACGGTAAAACGCATGAATAACACTTTATATGGAGAAACAACATTACCAAAAACGTGTATTTTGGCTGTTTTCCACATTGTTAACTACCTCATTGCCAAAATGCATGCAGATTAAAATTAAAATCACATTTCAAGAATTATATCTTTTAAGTGTCTTTTGGAGTGTGTTAAGAACCATAACGCTAAAAAGCATGAAAACACCTTATATGGAAAAAGAAAAACTACCAAAAATGTTTTTTGCAGTGTTTCTTTGGTACTTACCAAAACGCTAAAGTGTATGTAAAACATCCTTTATAGAAAACACAGTAATTTACCAAAAACGTGTGTTTTGAGTGTTTTTGAGCTTGTTACTTACAAAACCACCAAAATGTATATAAAGTACACAATATGGGGAAATAAAAGAACATTACGTAAGAGGTGTTTTTGAATGTTTTTTTTTTTTACCTTCTTAGATATCATTGCGGTAAAAGGCAAGAATAGCACTCTATATGGAGAAATAGTACATCACTAAAAACTTATATTCTCAGTGTTTTTCACATTGTTAGGTACCAAAATGCCAAAATGCATGGAAATCACTCTCTATGGTGAAACGAAAAGATATTTCCATAAATATGTCTTCTAAGTATTTATGGGCATTTTGGCATCAAAACGCAAAAAAAAAAGCATGGAAAGCTCCCCGTAAAAGAAAATAACATTCCCAAAAAACGTGTTTTTTGAGATATTTTCAACTAATTACGTACCAAACGGTAAAATGCACACAAAATACCTTTTATGGAGAAACAGAATAACATTACCAAAAACAAGTATTTTGAGCTAGTTGCGTGCAAAAACGCCAAAATGCATGCAGAGTAATCTATATGGGAAAACGAAAGGATATTACGTGAAACGCGTAGTAGGAGAGTTTTTGAACTTCTTAGGTACCAAAAAACGTGAAATTCGTTAATAAGAGAGTAACATTTCCAAATACGTACATTTTGTGAGTTTTTTTTCTTTTTTACATTTTTAGATACCAAAACGCCAAAATGCACGCAGTCCTCTAAATAGGAAAACAAAACGACATTACAAGAAATATATTTTTTTAAATGAATTTCTGCATGTTAGGCAATAGAACGCTAAAAAGCATGGAAAGCAATATAATACAGGAAAATATAAAAAAAAAAACCAAAAAAGTGTCGAGTTTTTTTGTTACGTACCAAATCGGTAAAGCGCATGCAAAAGAACGTTTATGGAGAAACAGTAACAATACAAAAGTTTTTGAGCTTGTTACGTACAAAAACGCCAAAATGCATAAAAAAAAAACCTATATGGGGAAACGAAAAGACATTACCATAAACGTGTATTATGAGTGTTTTTGAGTTTCTTAAGTACCAAAACGCTAAAACGCATGAACAGCTCCTTATATATGGAGAAACAGAACAACATCACCAAAAATATGTATTTGACTGTATTTCACATTATTTTTGGGGTACTTACATACCAAAACGCTTACAAGCATGCAAAACTTCTTTTATTGAGGAACGGAATAACACTATCATGAACAAGTATTGTGATTGTTTTAAATACTATTAAGTAGTAAAACGCCAAAATGCATGCAAAGTACCTTTAATGGAGATACATGTATTATGAGAGTTTTTGAGCTTATTATGTACCAAAACACTAAAACGCATGATTAACACTATATAGAGAAACAGATCAACATTACCAAAAACGTGTATTTTGAGTGTATTCCACATTGTTATGTACCAAATCGCAAAAATGCAAGCAAAGCACCCTATATATGGAAAGGAAACGAGATTTCCAAGAACATGTTTTGTAAGTGTTTATGAGCGTACTAGGCACTAAAATGCTAATGAGTATGGAAAGAACCTTATGTGGGAAAACAAAACATTTTCAAAAATGTCTTTTTTTCAGCGTTTTTTTTTTTTTTTTTTACTGAAAACAGAATAACCTTACCAACAATATATATTTTGAGTGTTTTTGAGCTTGTTAGCTACATAAACGGCAAAATGCATTCCAAGTACACTATATGGTGAAACAAAACGTAATTAACAAACACGTGTATTATGAGTAGGTTACGAAACGCTAAAACGAGTGAACAGATTTCTATATGAAGAAAAAGAACAAATTTCCAAAACATGTGTTTTGTGTGTTTTTTACATTGTTAGGTACCAAAACGCCAAAATGTATGAAAAACACTTTTTTATAGAGAAACGAATCGACATTATTTTTCAGTGTTTCTCACCGGTCTATGCACAAAACGCTAAGATGAATGGAAAGCAATCTATATTGGAACACAAAACAAAATTACTCAAAACTTGTCTTTTGAGTATTTTGATCTTACATATCATAACGCAAAAACGCACGCAAAATGCAATGGAGAAACATAAACAGAATAAAAAAGAATTAAACGTGCATATTCAGTGTTTTTGAGCTTCTTACGTACAAAAACGCCAAAATGCAGGCAAAGTCACCTATATGAGAAACCGAACGATATTACAAGAAACGTGTATTACAAGTGTGTTTCTGTACTACGTAGATACCAAAGCGGTAAAATGTGTGAATAGCACTTTATATGGAAAAACAGGAAAAAAATAATAAATTGCCAAAAACGTGTTTTTGAGTGTCTTTACATTGCTATTTACCAAAAAGCAAAAAATCCATGGAAGGCACTCTATATGGCGAAACGAAAGGACATTACGAGAAACATGTTTTGTGAGTGTTTTTGAGCTTCTTAATTACCAAAACTCTAAAATGCGTCAATAGCACTTTATAGGGAGGAACAAGACATGAACAAAAACGTTTGTTTTTAATGTTTTTCACATTGTTAGGTACCAAAGCGCCAAAATGCATGCAAAGCACTCTATACGGGAAAAAGGAACTACATTATCATAAACGTCTTTTAATTGTAGAGAGAAAAAGAACAACGTTACGAAAAACTTGTATTCTGACTGTTTTTCGTATTAATAGGTACCAAAACGCTTAAATGCTTTCAAAGCACTCTTTATATGGAAATGAAATGGCATTACCAGAAGCGTGTCTTTTGTGTTTTTTTTTATTGTTTTAGGCACCATAACGCTAAAAAAGCATAGAAAGCATTGACAAAACACTAACAGAATTATGTCTTCTGTGTGTCTTTAAACAAAACACTCTTTCTATAGAAACGGAATAACATTACCAAAATCTTGTATTTTCAATGTTTTTGAACTTCTTACGTAGAAAAACGCCGAAATGCATGGAAAGAACCCGATATAGAAAACAAACCTATGTAGAAACATGTATTATAAGTGTTTCTTAGCTTCCCAGTTATAAACGCTAAAGCGAGTGTATAACACTTAAAAGGGAGAAACAGAACAACATTACCAAAAAAGATTTTTTTTTTTTATTGTTAGGTACCAAAACGCCAAAACACATGCAAATTACCTGATATGGGGAAATGAATGGACATTACGAGAAACGTGTATTATGAGTGTTTTTGAGCTTCTTAGGTACCAAAATCTAAAACGCGTGAATAGTTTTTTTATATGGAAAAGTGGAATAACATTACCAAAAACGTGTGTTTTGATTGTTTGTCACATTCTTAGGTACCAAAAAAATAAATAAGTAGATGCAATGTGCTTCATATGGAGAAAGAAAACGACATTACTAGAAATATGCCTTTTCACTGTTTTTTTTTTTTTTTTTTTTTAGTGTTTTAGGCACCAAAACGCAAAAATGCATTGAAATCACCCTTTTTTAGGAACAGAAAACAACATTACCACAAACGTGTCTTTTGAGTGGTTTTGAGCTTCTTACGTATCAAAACGCTAAAACATATCCAAACACGCTTTATGGAGAAACAGACTAACATTAGTAAAAATTGTATTTTGAGTATTTTTGAGCTTGTTAGGTCCAGAAACAGGAAAAATGCATGGAAAGTTATAAGGTGAAATCAATTTATTTTACAAGAAAAGTGTATGGTGTTTTTTTTTATTCAAAACGCTAAAATGGAGTGAAAAGCACTTGATATGGAGAAACAGAACAACTAAATTATAAAAAAAAGGGTGTTCTGAGTGTTTTTCACATTGTTACACCCCAAAACGCCAAAATGCATGCAAAGTTCTTCTTAAGTATATTCTTGAACGTTTATACCAGAAACATACCTTTTCAGTGCTTTTTCAGCGTTTTAGGAATCAAAACGTTTAAAATGCATAGAATACACTCTTTGTTGAAATATAAAACAATGTTATCAAAAACGTGATTTTTTAGTGTTTTTTTTTTTTTTATATTTTCACGAAGACGCTAAAGTACATGCAAAACACCCTTTATGGAGAAACAGAATAGCATTACCAAAAACGTGTATTTCCGTGTTTTTCAGCTTCTTACGCACAAAAACGCCAAGACGAATGCAAAGTACGCTTTATGGGAATGGAAGTAAATATTACGTATCAAAACGCTAAAACGAATGATTAGCACTTTATATGGAGGAAAAGAACAACATTACCAAAAACGTCTGTTCTAAATATTTTTTTTTTTACATTGTTAAGTATCAAAATACCAAAATGCATGCAAAACACCGTATATGGGGAAACGAAAGGACATTATGAGAAACGTGTTTTGTGAGAGTTTTGACCTTCTTAGGTAGCAAAACTCTAAAACGCTTGAATAGCACTCTATATGGAGAAATATAACAATATTACCAAAAACGTTTATTTTGAGTGTTTATCGGATTGTTAGGTACGAAAACGCCAAAATGCATGCAAAGCACTCTATATGGGAAAACGAAACTTTATAACAACAAACGTGTTTTTCAGATGTTTTTGAGCATTTTTTTTCTCAAAACTGTGAAAATCATGTGAATATCGCCAAAAAATGTATGTTAATGATCGTTTTTGAGCTACTATGGTACCAAAACGCAAAAACGCACTATATGCAGAAATAGAAGAATATCATTAAAACAGTTTGTTTTGAATGTTTTCACATTGTTTGGTACTAAAACGCCTAATGTATGCAAAACACTTCATATGAGTAAAAAAAAAAAAAAAAGACATTATCATAAAGTTGTCTTTTGAGTCTTTTTCACGGTGTTAGGCATCAAAATGTTAAAAAAAACCATAGGAAGCACCCTATACTGGAATACAAAACAACATAAAAAAAAAACTGTATTTTGAGTGTTTTAAGCCTCTTCCATACAAAAACGGTGAAACGCATACAAAAGAACCTTTACGTACAAACAGAATATTACCAAAACCGGGGATTTTGATTGTTGTTGAGCTTCTTCCTTACATAAACGCCAAAATGTATGCAAAAGTATTCTATATTGGGAAACGAAAGAATATCACTAGATATGTGTATAATGGGGGTTTCTCAGCCTCTTAAGTACCAGAACAATAAATCGCGTGAAAAAAAAAAAAACACTATATAGAGACCCAGAACAACATCACCAAAAAAGGTGCGTTTTTAGTGTTTTCACCTTATGTACCAAAACACCATGCAAAGCATGTGATTTGAAAAAGAGAACAACGTTACCAAAAAAACGTGTATTGTTTGAGCTCGTTAGGTACCAAAACGCATAAAGCATGCAAATCACTCTATATTTGGAAACAAAAGGATTTTATGACAGGTGTATAATAAGTGTTTCTGTGCTTTTTAGCTACCGCAACGGAAAATTGCGTGAATAGCACTCTATATGGAGAAACATAAGAACATTACCAAGAACACGTGTTTTGAGTGCTATTCACATTGTTACGAAGGAAAACGCTAAAATTCATGCAAAGTACCCTATATGGAATAACAAAACGACATTACAAGAAACGTTTATTATAAGTATTTTTGAGCTTCTTAAGTACCAAAACGCAAATAAAGCTTTTAAAATCATTAATAGCATCTCTGTATTGAGAAACTGAGCAACATTATCATAAAAGTGCATATTCAGTTTTTTTTAATTGTTAGGTACCAAAATGCCGAAATGCATGTAGAGCAACATATATTGGGAAAATAAAAGATATTTCCAAAAACTTGTTTTTGGGTGTTTATGGGTATCTTAGGCACAAAACATGATATGGGAAAACCAAACATTACCAAAAAAACGTGTCTTTTGAGTGCTTTTGAGCTTCTTACGTACCAAACGCTAAAACGCATCCAAAACACCCTTTATGGAGCAAGAATAAAATAAATATAGAGCAATAAATAAAAATATGGAGCAAGAAATAAAACGAAAGGAAATTATGTGGAAAGTGTATTAAGAGTGTTTTTAAGCTTCAAAACGCGGAAAAGCCCTAATAACTTTCTATATCGAGAAAAAAAAAAAAACGTATATTTTGAGTTATTTTTTTATATATATATTTTGGATACCAAAACGCTAAAACGCATGCAGAGTTCCATGGAAAACGAAATGACATTACAAGAAACGTACGAAAACCACAAAAATCCACGCAAAGCACCATTTGGAAAAACGAAACATTTCCAGAAACGTGTCTTTTAACTGTTTTTAAACGTTTTAGCCAGCAAATCGCTAAAAAGGCAGGGAAATTATCTTATATGGGAACACAAAACTACAAAAAAACTTGTCTTTTGAGTGTTTTTTTTAACTTCTTACGAAACAAAACACCAAAACGATGCAAAGGAGAAAAAGAATAACAGCCAAAAACAAGAATTTTGATTGTAACAAACTCAAGTTTGTTACATAAAGAAACGACAAAATCCATGCAAAGTACCCTAAATTAGGAAACAAAAACATATTTCAAGAAATGTGTATTATGAGAATTTTTGAGCTTAGGTATAAAATGCATGAGTAGTATTCTTTATGGAAAAAGAGAACAGTATTACCAAAATCTTGTAATTTGAGTTTTTATTTTGTTTGGTGCCAAAATGACAAAATGTAGGCAAAGCACACTATATGGGGAAATTATTCGACTTTTGCAGAAAGGTGTCTTTTGATTGTTTATGAGGGTGTTAAGCATCAAAACGCTAAAAAGCATGGAAAGCATACTATATAGGAAAAAAGAAAACAACGTTTACAAAAAAACGTCTTTCGAGTATATTTGAGTTAATTCCGGACCTAAATGCAAAAAAAAAAAAAATGCTAAACACCCTTTAATGAGAAACACAGTAACATTAGTAAAAACAAGTATTTATAAGTGTTTTTGAGCATGTTACGTCCAAAAACGCCAAAATGCATTGAAAGTACCCAATATTGCTAAACAAAAGGACATTATGAAATATGTGTATTAGAAGTGTTTTCGAGCTTCTTAGGTAAAAAAAAATGCTAATATGAATAAATACCACTCTAAATGGAGAAATAGAACTACATTACCAAAAAGCGTTTATTTTCAATGTATACACCATTGAGGGAAACTAAACATTAACAGAAAAGTGTCTATTTTATTTTATTTTTTTTCTTTCAGTGCGTTAGGCACTTAAAACGCTAAAAAGCATGTAAACCAATCTTTATTGAAAAAAAAATAATAATAACAACAATACAAATAAAAGTGTCTTTTGATTTTTTTTCAACTTCTTACGTACCAAAAACGCTAAAATGTATGCAAAACACCCTTTACGGAGAAACGGAATAACATTACCAAAAAAGAACTGCTTAAGTGTTTTTCAGATTGTTACGTAGAAAAATGCCAAAGTGAATACAAAATAGTCTATGAGGGGAAAGGGAAAGATATTACGAGAAAGGTGCATTATGAGTTTTTTTTTTGGGGGGGGTGGGAATTTAGATAACAAAACGCAAAAACCCGTTAATAACACACTATTTGTAGAAACAGAACAAAATAAAAAAAACGTGTATTATGAGTGTTTTCAGGTTTTTTATTTACAAAAAAACAGCTGCATAGCCCTTTATATGGGGAAACAAAACGACCTTACATGAAACGTGCCTTTTAACTGTTTTTATGCGTGTTAGGCACCAAAGCGCAAAAAATTATGGAATTCACTCTATACAGGAATACAAAATATTACGAAGAACGTGTCTATTGAGTGATTTTGAAAATCTTACGTACCAAAATGCTAAAACGCATGAAAAATTCAGTTTACGAAGAAACAGAATAATATTACCAAAATAATTATTTCGATTATTTTTTGAGCTTGTAACGTAGAAAAAAGCCAAAATATATTCAAAGTAATGGGGAAAAGAAAAAAAAAATTACGAGAAACGTGTATTATGAGTGTTTTTCATCTTCTTAGGTTCCAAAACGCTAAAACGCATGAACAACACTGTATATGGAGAAATAGAACATTACAGAAAGGTGTATTTTCAGGGTATTTCACAGTTTGGTACCGAAACCCCAATATGCATGCAATGCACCATATATGAACAAAGGAAACAAGATTTTCAGAAACGTGTCTCTTGAGTGTTTATAACCGTGCTACAAAGCATGGAAAGCACCATATATGGGAATAAAAAAGATCATTACAAAAACATGTCTTTTGAGTGTTTTCTTCGACTGCTTACTGAAACTTTAAAACACATGCAAAACACGCTTTATAGAGAAATAGATTAATAATACCAAAAAGCATCATTTTGACTGTTTTACAAAAAAAAAAAAACGCAAAAAGGCATGCAAAATACTCTATATTAGGAAAGGAATGGTCATTACAAGAGACGTGTATTATGTGTTTGTTTTTTTAGCTTTTTAAGCTACCAAATTCTAAAACGTATGAACAACAATCTATATGAAGAAATAGAATAATATTACCTAAAACGTATATTTTGAGTGTATTTCACATATTTAGGTACCTAAAAGCCAAAATACATGGAAAACACCCTATATGTAGAAAAAAAAACATGGATAGATCCCTATGTTAAAAAAAATGTCTCTTTTCAGTGTTTTTGAGCTACTTACGTAACAAAACGCTGAAAGCTATGCAAAAAAAAAAAAGACAATGGAGAAACAGTATAACTTTACCAAAAAAAAAAAAAAAACGTGTATTTTCATTGTTTTTAACATTTATACGTAGAAAATACCATAATGCATGCAAATTACCCCAAGTTGAAAAAGGGAAGCACATTACGAGAAACGTGTATTAAGAGAATTTTTGAGTCTAAGGTACCAAAATGCTAAAACTCATAAATAGTACTCTATATCGAGAAACAGAACAACATTAACGAAAATGTGTATTTTTAGGGTTTTTTTTTTCCTTTGTTTAGTTTAGAAAGTTTAGAAAAGTTTAGAAACATTCAAACGACACGGTTTTTGTAATACTGTTTTATATTCCCATATAAGGTAAATTTCATGTTTTTTTTTTCTTTGTTTTTTAGCGCTTTAGTGCATAACATGCTAAATAACAATTTTTCTAGTAATGATTTGTTCCCCCATATAGAGGGGCTTTGCATGTATTTTGCTGTTTTGATACTTAATAATGTGAAACTACCCAAAATAAACGTTTTTGGATGATGTTCTGTTTCTCGAAATAGAATGCTATTCATGCTTTTTAGCAATTTGGTACCTAAGTAGAAAAGCTCTCATAATACACGTCTCTAATAATGTCTTATCGTTTTCATGCATTTTTGCTTTTTTTCTATGTAACTAGCTCAAAAACAATCGAAATACCCATTTTTTGGTAAAGTTATACTTTTTATTCTTAAGGGATTTTTTGGATCCGTTTCATCGTTACCTTACGTAAGAAGCTTAAAAACATTAAAAATAGATGTTTTAGGTAATATTGTTTTGTTTTCCCATATATGGTGTTCTCCATGCTTTTTAGCGTTTTGAACGTGCCTAGCACGTTCGTAAACACTTAAATGACAATGTTTCTGGAATCTTGTTTCCTTTCCTCATAGAGTAGTTTCCACGCATTTTGGCGTTTTGGTACCTAACAATGCGAAATACACTCAAAATATACGTTTTCGGTTGTTTCTCTGTTTCTCCATATAAAGTTCTAGTCATGCCTTTTAGTGTTTTGGTACCTAAGAATTTCTTTTAATCGTTTTGGTGCTTAGCACGTTCATAAAACACATAAAAGACAATGTTTCTGGAAATCTTGTTTCCTTTTCCCATATAGAGTGATTTCCACGCATTTTTGCGTTATGCACCTAAGAATGTGAAATACACTCAAAATATACGTTTTTTTGGTAATGATCTGTTTCTCCATAAAAAGTGATATTCATGCCTTTTAGCTCAAAAACACTCATGATACACGTTTCTCGTAATGTGTTTTTCCCTGTATAGTGTACTTTGTATGCATTTGGGCATTTTTTAAACTGAATAACGTTACCAAAAAACAAGTATTTTCAGTGGTTTTGAGCTTGTTACGTAAGTTGAAAAAGGGAAGCACATAATAATTATTTTATATGGTGAAAAAAAAAAAACGATGTTACCAGAAAATTGTATGATGAGTATTTTTTCATATTCTTATGTACCAAAATGCTGAAACGGTTCAATCGCACTCTATATGGAAAAATAGAACATTACAAAAAAAGTTTTTTTTTTTTTTTCTCATTGATAGATACCAAAACGCCAAAGTGCATGCAAAAACACTTTTATGGGGGAATCGAAAAGACATTACCAGAAACCTGTCTTTTCAGTGTTTTCAGCGTTTTATCAAACAAAACGCTAAAATGCACGGAAAGTACCCATTATTGGAATACAAACAACAGTACCAAAAACGTATCTTTTAAGTTTTTTGAGATTCTCACGAACTAAAACACTAAAACACATCGAAATCCTTTTATGGAGAAACGGAATAACATTACGAAAAACGTGTATTTTCAGTGTTTTTGAGCTTGTGACGTACAAAAAACGCCAAAATGCATGCAAAGTACCCTTTATAGGAAAGGATATTACAAGAAACGTTTCTTTGATAACAAAATGCTAAAACTAGTGGAGAAAGAGAACAACATTACCAAAAACATTTGTTTCGAGTTTTTTTTTTATGTTAAGTACCAAAACGCCAAAATGCAAGCAAAGCACCCTATATGAGGAAAGAAAAGGACATTACCAGAAACGTATTTTGTGAGTATTTTTGACCTTAGCAAAACTCTAGAACGCGTCAGTAGCAATCTATATGGAGAAAAAGAACAATTAAATAAAAAAAAAACGTTTATTTTAAGTGTTTTTGCTTTGTTAAGTACCAAAAAAAATATATATATATTTTGCCGTTTCTGGACATAACTAGCTCAAAAACTGTTTTTCTCTTTCTCAATAAAGCCTATTTTGTATGCGGTTTAGCGTTTTGATACGTAAGAATCTTAAATAAACTATAAAAGATAAGTTTGTTTTGTAATCTAATAAAGGGTGTTTCCAAGCGTTTTAGCGTTTTCATGCCTAAAACGCAGAAAAACGCTAAAAGAGGCACGTTTCTATTAATGTCATTTCGTTTCCTTATATTAACCATACATTTTGCTGTTTTTACTACTTAAAAATGTGTAAAACTCTTAAAGCACACGTTTTTTTTCATACTGTTTTTTCTACAAATTAAGTAAGTTTCACGCTTTTTAGTGCTTTGGTACGTAAGAATCTCAAAAAAAAAAATTCATAGTACCCGTTTTTTTTTATATTTTATTTTATTTTTTCATCATCTAAGGTACTTTGCATAATTTCGCCGTTTCTCTACCTAAGAAGCTCAAAAAAATATTCAAAATACGCATTTCTGGTAATCCTTTTTTGTTTCTCCATAACGTGTGTTTTTCACGCGTTTTAGCATTATACCTTAGAAGCTCCTAAACACTTAAAAGACACTTTTTTGGTAATTTTTTTTTTGTATTCTAATATAGGGTGCTTTGCATGGATTTTAAAGTTTTGGTGTCTAAAACGCTCAAAAACACTATAAACACACGTCTTGGGTATTGTCGCTTCCTTTCCCCATATACAGTACCCTGCATGTTTTATTTTATTTATTTTTTTTTTTGGCGTTTTGGTATCTATCAGTGTGAAAAACACTTTGTTTTTGGTATGTTGTTCTGTTTCTTCATATAGAATGCTATACAAGCTTTTTTTATTTTTACTCTGGTAACTAATAATCTGAAAAACTCTCAGAATACAGGTTTCTGATAATATCATTTTTTTTATTACATAGGGTAATAAACATGCATTTTGACGTTTATCTAACAAGCGCAAAAATACTTAAAAATACATTTTTTGCTGGTATTATTCAGTTTCTCCATAAAGGGTGTTTTACATACGTTTTAGCGTTTTGGTACATAAAAAGTTCAAAAACATTCAAAAGACACGTTTTAATAATGTTTTGTATTCCAATAATGGATGCTTTCTAATCTTTTTAGCATTTTCGTTTCTAACACGCTCGAAAACACTCAATAGACACGTTTCTCGTAATGCCATTTCGTTTCCCAATAAATATAAAGAGCTTTGCATACATTTTGGCGTTTTGGTAATTAACGATGTGAAAAAAAAAAAAAACTCAAGATAAACAATTTTGGTGATGTTCTCTTACTCCATATAAAGTGCTCTTCTCGCGTTTTAGAGTTTTGGTACCTAAGAAGTTAGCTTAAAAGAACTCATAATACACGTTTCTCGTAATGTCGCTCCGTTTCCTTATATAGAGTTCTTCGTAAGCATTTTTAGCGTTTTGGAAACTGTATGAAAAAAAATACACGTTTATTGTTTGTTTATTGTTTTGTTTTTCATTATATAGTGCTCTTAACGCGTTATTGCGTTTTGGTACCTTAGAAACTCAGAAACACTCATTCTACACGTTTCTGCATCATTTGCATGCATTTTAGCGTTTTGGTACATAACAAAGTGAAAAACACTAAGAATAAGCGCTTTTAGTAATGTTCTTCTGTTTCTCCATTTAGTGGTGTTCACGCGTTTAAGAGCTCTAGTATCTAAAAAATCTGAAAAAAAAACTTCTGAAAAACACGTTTCTTGTAATGTCCTTTCCTTTCTCTATACAGGGTGCTTTGTATCCATTTTGGCGTTTTCGTACCTAACAATGTAAGAAGCACCCAAAATAGAGGTTTTTGGTAATGTTATTCTGTTTCTCCATATAATGTGCTATTCACGCGTTTTAGCGTTTTGGTACTTAAGAGGCTCATGAACACTTATAGTACACGTTTCTTGTAATGTCTTTTCATTTCTGAAATAGGGTACTTTCCATGGAATTTGGCATTTTTTGTACGTAAGAAGGTCAAAACATTGAAAATACACGCTTTTGGTAATATTATTTTGTTTCTTCGTGAACGGTATTTTGCGTACCTTTTAGCGTTTTGGTACGCAATAAGTTCTAAATCACAAAACACTCAAAAGACCCATTTTGTATTCCAATATAGAGTGCTTTATATGTATTTTAGCATTTTCGTGCCTAAAACTCAAAAACTCTGAAAATAAATCTATATGATAATGTCGTTTCGTTTCCCCATATGAAGTTCTTTACATACATTTTAACACTGTGAAAAAAAAAAAAAAATCAAAACACGTTTTATTAATGTTTTTCAGTTTCTGCATATGGAGTGCCATACACGCGATTTATAATTTTGTTACCTAGGAAGCTCAAAATCACTTACAATACACGTTGATAAAGATTTGTTGAACGATATGAGGTACTTTGCATACATTTTCCCGTTTCTGTAGGTAACAAGCTTAAAAACACTCAAAATACACATTTTTGGTAATGTTATTATGTTTCTCAACAAAAGAATGTTTTCCATGCGTTTTAGCGTTTAGGTACATAAAGATGAAAAACACTGCAAACACACGCTTTTTATAATGTGTTATTATCTTCCAATATAGAGTGCTTTCCATGCATCTTATTGTTTTGGTGCCTAACAGGTTGAAAAAAAAAGTCAAAAGATATTTTTTCTAGTAATGTCATTTATTTTCCCCATATAGAGTGTTTCACATGCATTTTGGCGCTTTGGTACCTAAGATTGTGAAAAAAAAAGTTGTTTTGTTCCTACATATAGCGTAGTATTGACGCATTTTAGAGTTTTGGTACTTAAGAAGCTCAAAAACACAATACACGCTTCTCGTAATATCCTTTCGTTTCCCCATATAGGGTGCTTTCCATGCATTTGGGCGTTCTGGTACGTAACATTGTAAAAACACTTGAAATAGACATTTTTAAGAATGTTTTTGTTTCTCCATGTAAAGTGCTCTTCAAGCGTTTTGTACCTAAGAAGCTCAGGAACACTTGTAATATTGTAATATCGTTGTAATATCGTTTCATACGTAAAAACCCCAAAAACAATGAAAAAAAAACACGTTTTTGGTATTGTTATTCTGTTTCTTAATAAATGGTGCTTGCACGCATTTTTGTGTTTTCGTACGTAGCTCAAAATCACTCAAAATACGTTTTTTTTTTTTTTTTAAAGACATTCAAAACGCATGTATTTTGGTTATTTCCATACTTTTTAGCGTTTTGGTGTCTAAAACGATGAAAAAAACACTAAAAAGGCAAGTTATGGTTTCGTTTCCCCATAGAAAGTTCTTTGCATTCTAGACAGGTTTTTGGATGGGGATGATAGATGGAAATAGGTAGATATATTTCATATAGGGACTGCCACGTGTAAGCCTGGTCGCTTCTTGCAGCTTCCCTTATTTCTTATGTTCTTATGTTCTTGTGCATGCATTTTGGCGTTTTGTGAAAAAAAGACTAAAAAATACGTTTTTCATAATGTTCTTTTTATGCATATACAGTATTATTCACGGATTTTAACGGTTTCTTACCTCTGTTGAATAACACTCAAAAGAAACGTTTCTGGTAATTAAGTTTTGTTCTACCATATCGTGTATTTTGCATTCATTTTCCCATTTTTGTACCTAAGAAGTTTAAAATATCTCAAAATACAATTTTTTTTTTTAATGTTATTATGTTTGTCCATATAGTGTGTTTCGCATGCTTTTAACGTTTGATAAATAAGAAGCTCAAAAAGACTCAAAATACGCGTTTTTCGTAATGCAATGTTTTTCTTTTTTTCTTTTTCATATAGAGTGTTACTCAGGTGTTTTTGCGTTTTTTTTATTAGTACCTAAGAAGCTCAAAATAATGAAAACAGAAGTATCAAGAAGTATCTTTTTATCTCTCTCTTTTTTTTTTTTTTTTTTTTTAGTGTTTTGGTACCTAACATACTCAAAAGCACTTAAAATATTCATTTGATAGTGTCGGTTGTTTCCCAGTATAGAGTACTTTTCGTGTATTTTTACGTTTTAGTACCTAACATTGTGAAAAAAAAAACACTCAAAATACACGTTTTTAGTAATAATTTTTTGTTTCTCCATATAGAGTGCTATTAACGCATTTTTGCTTTTTAGTACCTAAGAAGCCCAAAAATATTTATACACATTTTTCATAATGTCTTTTCGTTTCCTCGTATAGTACGTATATTCGCGTTTTGATATCTAACGACCTCAAACACACTTGAAATATACGTTTTTGGTAACGTTGTTCTCTTTCTTCAAATGACGTGCTTTGCATGCATTTTGGTGTTTTGGTACCTGATAAGGAGAAAAACACTTAAAACGCACGTTTTTGGTGTTATTGTTCTTTTTCTTCATATAAAGTGCTGTTCACTTGTTTTAGTATTTTCCTACCTGAGAAGCTCAAAAACAATCATTATACACGTTTATGATAAAATCGTTTTATTTCCCATTATAGGATACTTTACATGCATTTTGCCGTTTTTATACGTAAGAAGTTCAAAATATTCAAAATTCAAGACTTTGGTAATGTTATTACGTTTGTTCATGAAGGGTATCTTGCATGCATTTGAGCATCTAGCTATGAAAGAAGCTTGAAAACACACAAAAAACGCGTTTTTGTTAATGTTCATTTGTATTCCCGAACAGGTTGCACACTTTTCTGGTAATGCCATTTCATTTTCCCACATAGAGTGCTTTCCATGCATTTTCTCGGTTTGGTACCTAACATTAAAAAAAAAAAGTGAAAATACAATTTTTTCGTAATGTTTCTCCATATTGAACGCTATTCACACTTTTTAGCATTTCGGAACCTAAAAATCTAAAAAATACTCACTTTCTGATAATATCGTTTTGTTTCATCATATAGGGTAGTTTCCAAGCATTTTGACGTTTTGGTACCTAACACACTCCAAAAATACGTTTTTGTTTTAAGTTGTTCTGTTTTTCCATATATAGTGCTATTCATGTGTTTTAGCGTTTTGGTACGTAAGAACCTCAAAAAACACTCAAATACACGTCTACCATAATGTCTTTTGATTTCCCCATATAGTGTACTTTGCATGCATTTTGTCGTTTTTATACGTAACAAGTTCAAGAACACACAAAATACCTATTTTTGGTTATGTTATTTTGTTTCACCTTCTGATACGTAAGTAGCTCAGAAGCACTAAAAGACACGTTTTTTTTTTTTTTTTGTAAATTTGTCTTGTTTCCCTATATAGGGTGCTTTCCATGCTTTTTTAGAGTTTTGTAGCCTACACCCACGCACTCAAAAGACATGTTTCTGGAAAGGGCATTTCTTTTCCAGATATAGGTTGCTTTACATGCATTTTGGCATAATCCTACCTTCCAATGTGGAAAAACACTGAAATTATATCCTTTTCGTAATACTTGTTTCTTGAAATTGAGGGATATTAACGGATTTTCGTGTTTTGGTATCATAAAAGCTCAAAAAATATTTATAATACCTACATGTTTCTGGTAATGGCTTTTCGTTTCACCATATAGAGTGATTTACATGCTTTTTTCCCGTTTTTCTACGTAACAACCTCAAAAAGACTCAAAAATAGTGATTTTATTCTTTTTTTGCATAAAGTGTGTTTTGCATGCCTTATATCGTTTTGGTACATATGAAGTTCAACAGCACTGAAAATACACGTTTTTCGTAATGTTATCTTGTATTCCCATATATCGTTTTGCTGCGTGACAGGCTCAAAAACAATCAAAAGACATGTTTCTGGTAATGCCGTATTGTTTAACCACATAGGAGACTTTTTGCGTTTTGGTACCTAAAAATATGAAAAACACAAAAAATACACATTTTGGTCATGCCGTTCTCTTTCTACTTATAGCGTGTTATTTATGCGTTTTAACCTTTTGATACCTAAGAAGCTCTAAAACAATCATAATACACATTTCTCGTAATGTATTTTCGTTACACCATCTACGGTACTTTCTATGCATTTTGGCGTTTATCTTCGAAAAAATCTCAAAAACACTCAAAATACTTGTTTTTCGTCAAATTATTATGTTTTTTTTTTTTATAAAGGGTGTTTTACTTGCGTTTTAGCTTTTTGGTACGAAAGACGTTCAAAAAACACTCAACAGAAACACTCTCATAAACACTCAAAAGATTTTTATTTATTTTTTTTTCGAAATCTCGTTTCCTTACCCCATATATGATGCGATGCATGCATTTTTGGCATTTTCATATCTAACATTGTCAAATACGCTTAAAATTTGCTAATGTTTTTCTTTTTTCATATAGAGTTCTATTCATGCGTTTTCATGTTTTAATACATAAAAACCTCATAAACGGTCAAAATACACTTTTCTCGTGGTCTTTTCGTTTCCTCATATAGGAGTACGTTATTGTAAGTTTTTGTACGTAACAAGCTGAAAACATTCAAAATACTTTTATTTGCTAATGTTATTGCGTTACTCCATATAGCGTGTTTTGCACGCGTTTTAGCGTTTTCGTAAGTAACTTTTTTTGGTATTTTTTTTTTTCCCATATAGAGTGCTTTTTCTTCATAAACACTCAAAAGACACGATTCTTGAAATCTAGTTTTCTTTCCTTATTGAGGATGCTTTGCATGTTTTTTTTTGACGTTTTGTTACCTAACAGTATGAAATACTCTAAAAATACACGTTTCTGGTAATGGTCTGTTATTTTATTTATTTTTTATTTATTTATTTTTTTCAATATAGAGTGCTATTCATGGCTTTTAGTGTTTTGTTACCTAAGAAATTTAAAAATACTCAAGCGAGAAATGCATGTTTCTCGTAAAGTCTTTTCGTTTCCCCATATAGGGTACTTTGCATGCATTTTGACGTTTTTTTACGTAATAAGCACAAGACACTATAATTTTCTTTATACATGTTTCTCGTAAAGTCTTTTCGTTTCCGTATATAGGGTACTTTTGCATGCATTTTGACGTTTTTTACGTAATAACTGTTCTAATTACTTCTTCATGCTATTCTGTTTCTTCAAAAAGTGTGTTTTGCAGGCTTTTTTAACGGTTTGGTTTGGTGGAATTCAGAAAGACTGAAAAGACACATTTTTCGTATCTTCGTATTCGTATTTTTTCGTATGGTTTGTATCGCCATATAGAGTAAATTTCAGGCTTTTTAGGGCTTTTTGTGCCTAAGACTCTCAAAAACACTCAAAAGACACGTTTCTTTTAATGTTGCTTCGTTTTCCCATATAAGGGCTTTGCATGCATTTTGTCGTTTTGGTACCTAATAATGTGAAAAACACTTAAAATACACGTTTTTTTTCTTCTTTTTAGAATGTTCTGTTTCTTCATATAGAGAATTATTTATGCATTTCAGCGTTTTCATACCTAATAAGCTCAAAAACAATTTTGATACATATTTCTCGTAATGTCTTTTCGTTTCTCCATACAGGGTACTTTCCATCCATTTTGGCGTTTTTCTGCCTAACAAGATCCGAAATACTCAAAATACTTGTTTTCGGTAATGTTTTTCTGTTTCTCCATAAAAGGTATTTTCCATGCATTTTAGCGTTTTAATACGCAAACAGCTCAAAAACACTGAAAAGAAACGTTTTTGGTAGTTATTTTATTTTCCCACATACGGTGATTTTCATGTTTTTTAGTGTTTTGGTGCCTAGTACTCGCATAAACACTCAAAAGACACGTTCCTGGAAATTTCCCCTCCTTTCCACGTACAAAGTGATTTACTTGTATTTTTGCGTTTTGGTACCTAACAGTGTGGAATACACTCAAATTACCTTTTTTTGGTAATGTTCTGTTTCTCATATAGAGTGTTATTTATGCGTTTCACTGTTTTGGTACTTAAGAAGCTCAAAAACACTAATAATACTGGTTTCTTGTAATGTCTTTTCATTTTCTCATATAGGGTACTGTGCACGGATTTTAGCCTTTTTATACGTAACAAGCTCAAAACAATCAAAATACTTATGTTTCGTAATGTTATTTTGTTTCTGCATAAAGCGTGGTTTTTTGAGGCTTTTTAGAGTGTTCGTACGTAGTTTAAAAACGCTGAAAAGAAGCGTTTTTGGTGATGTTGTTTTGCTGTCTTACATAGGGTGCTTCCCTTGCTTATCAATTTTTTTTTAGTGCCTAACACGCTCATAAAAACTCATAAGACTCATTTCTAAAAGTCTTGTTTATTTTACCAATATAGGGTGATTTACGTATATTTTGCCGTTTTAGTACATAAGAATATGAAATACATTAAAAATACACGTTTCTTGGTATGTTGTTCTGTTTCTTCACATAGATTTCTTTTCTAGTGCTTTCGAGTTTTTTTTTTTTTTCCTAATATATTCAAAAACACTCACAATACACTTTTCTCGTAAAGACTTTTTGTTTCGTCATATAAGGTACTTTCCATGCATTTTGATGTTTTTGTTCGTAACAAGCTTAAAAACAATTAATATATATATATATATATATATATATATATATATATATATATATATATATATATATATATATATATATATATATATATATATATATATATATATATATATATATATATATATATATATATATATATATATATATATATATATATATATATATATATATATATTTCATAAAACAGTGTTTTGCATGGGTTTTAACGTTTTGTTACGTAGGTAGTTTAAAACACTCAAAAGACACGTTTTTCATAATGTTTTATCCCCGTATATAGAATGCTTTATATGTTTTTAACGTTTTTCTGGATAATACCCTCATAAAAACTCAAAAGTCACGTTTGTGGAAACGCCATTTTCTTTCCACATATAGTGTGCTTTTCATGCATTGTTCGTGCATGCATTTCCATACATATAGAGTGATATTCAATCTATTTAAAGTTTTTGTACCTAAGATGCAGAAAAGAAAAAAAAAACATTCATAAATACACGTTTCTCGTAATGCCTTTTCGTTTCCTCATATAAGGTTATTTCCATGCTTTTGATGTTTTCGTACGTAACAAGCTGAAAAACACTCAAAATACTTGTGTTTGGGAATGTTATTATCTTTCTCCATAAAGTGTGTTTTGCATGCGTTTTACGTTTTATTGTTTTGGTACGTAAGAAGATCGAAAACACCCATAGGACACGTTTTTCGTAATTTTGTTTTGTATTGGCATACAAGATGAATTCCATGTTTTTTTTTTTAGCGTTTTAGTGTCGTACACGCTCAAAAACACTGAAAAGACACGTTTCTGGTAATGTCGTTACGCTTCCTCATATTGGAGGCTTTGCATGCATTTTCGCGTTTTGGTAACTAACAATGTAAAAACAATCAAAATACACATTTTCATTAATGTTCTGGTTTTCCATATAGTAACGTTTATAATACACGTCTCTGGTAATGTTCTCTCTTTTCCCCATATAGGGTATTTTGCATGCATTTAAATGTTATAAATACTTATGTTTTACAATATTATTTTGTTTCTACAAGAAGGTTGTTTTGCATGCGTTTAAGTGATTTAGTATCTAAGAAGCTGAAAAAAGACATTTTTTTTGTAAAGTTGTTTTGTTTTTCCATATAGGTTGATTTTCATGTTTTTTTTTTTTAATGTTATGTTGTTTAACAGGCTGAAAACATTCAAAAGACATGTTTCTGGAAAATTTGATTCCTTTCCTCATGTAGGCTTTATTGCATGCTTTTTACCGTTTTGGTACCTAACAATGTGAAATACACTTATTATTCTGTTTCTTCAAGAAGGTTGTTTTGCATGCGTTTAAGTGATTTAGTATATAAGAAGCTCAAAAACGTTTAAAAGACATCTTTTTCGTAAAGTTGTTTTGTTTTCCTATATAGGTTGATTTTCATACTTTCTTTAACGTTATGTTGCTTAACACGTTCAAAACATTCAAAGGCATGTTTCTGGAACACTTGATTCCTTTCCTCGTGTAGGCTTTATTGCATGCTTTTGCCGTTTTGGTGCCTAACAATGTGAAATACACTCAATATACACGTTTTTGGTAATGTTCCTCTGTTCCTTCATATAAAGTGCTATTTATCCGTTTTATGGTTTTGGTATCTAAGAAGCTCAAAATACTAATAATACACGTCTCTGGTAGTGTTCTTTTTGCT
Source organism: Scylla paramamosain (assembly GCF_035594125.1). Taxonomy (NCBI): domain Eukaryota; kingdom Metazoa; phylum Arthropoda; class Malacostraca; order Decapoda; family Portunidae; genus Scylla; species Scylla paramamosain. Next base: position 11,276,929 of record NC_087163.1, read on the forward strand.
ATAGGTTGTTTTGCATGCATTTTTGTTGTTTTGTACATAACATACTCAACAACACTCAAAATACTTGTTTTTGGTAATGTCTTTCTGTTTCTTCGTAAAGGAAGTTTTGCATGCGTTTTAGCGTAAAAAAATGAAAAAAAAAAGAAAAAAACGTTTTTGGTAATGTTGTTTTCTGACATGTGGTACTTTCCATGCTTTTTAGCGTTATGGTGCCTAACAGGCAAAAAAAAAAAAAAAAAAAACGCAAAAGGTAAGTAAGCATGCTTTTAGTGTTTTGGTACATAAGTAGGTTAGAATATTGTTTTGTTAGAATATTGTTTTATTTTCGCATATAGGGTGTTTTCCTTTTTTTTTTTATTTATCGTTTAGATGCCTAGCACGCTTGTAAATAACTCAAAATATACGTTTCTGGAAATTTCGTTTTCTTTTCTTAGATAGGGTGTTTTGCATGCAGTTTAGCGTTTTTGTACTTAACAATGTGAAATACACTCAAAATACCCGTTTTTGGTATTGTTGTTCTTTTTCTCTCTATAGATAGCTATGCATGCATTATAGCGTTTTGGTACCTAAGATCAAAAACGTGTTTGGTAATGTTATTCTGTTTCTCCATAAAGAGTGCTATTCATGCGTCTTATCGTGTTGGTACCTAAGAAGCTCAAAAAGACTTATAATACATGTTTCAACTAATGTCTTTTCGTTTTCCCATAGTTGGTCATTTCCATGAATTTTGTCTTTTTTCTACGTAAGAAACTCAAAAGACCTCGAAACCTTGTTTTTTTTTATTTCTTTTTTTTATTCTGGTTTTCTATTAAGGGTGTTCTGCACGCGTTTTTTTTTCTGTTTTTTTTACGTAAGTAGCTCAAAAGCACTGAAAAGAAACAATTTTGAAAAAGGTTTTGTTTTCTTATGCGGGATGCTTTCCATGCTTTTCACCGTTTTTGTCCTTAGCACGGTTATAAATACTCAAAAGAGAATTTTTTTCGAAATCTCGTTTCCTTACCCCATATAAGATGTTTTCATGCATTTTGCCTTTTTCTTACTTAACAATGTGAAATACACTCAAAATACACGTTTTTGGTAATGTTGTTCTCATTCTTCATATAGAGTTCTCGAATTTTAGTACCTAACAAGTTTAAAAACTCTCAAAAATGTTTTTTTTTTTTTTTGTAACGTTATTGTGTTTCTCCTTAAATGATGTTTTGCATGCGTTTTAGCGTTTTGATGCGTAAGTAGCTGAAAAACACTCAAAAGATATGTTTCTAGTAATATTTTTTTTCCCCACATAGGGTGCTTTTGATGCTTTTTAGAGTTTTGGTGCCTAACATGCTCATAAGCATTCAAAACAAACGGTCCTGAAATGTTTTTTTTTTTTTTTCCATATAGGTTGCTTTTTGCGTTTGCGTTATATTACCTAACAATATGAACAATCTCAAAGTATATGTTTTCGCTAATGTTTCTTTTCTCCATATAGAGTGCTATTTATACGTTTTAGCGTTTCGGTTCCTATGAAGCTCAAAAACACTCATAATACATATTTCTTATAATGTTTGCTGGGTACTTTGCATGCATTTCGACGTTACTTTTTTATTTTTATTTATTTATTTATTTATTTTTTGTACGTACAAAGCTCAAAAACACTAAATAGCTGAAAAAACACTCAATAGACATGTTTTTTTTTTTTTGTAATATTGTTTTACTTTTCCATATATGGTGCTTTTGATGCACCATAATGTTTACCATATATATTACCCATGTTTGTTTTGGGTAATGTTACTGTATCTTCTACATAAAGAGTGTTTTACATCAGTTTTAGCGTTTTGGTAGGTAATAAATTCAAAAATACTGAAAAGACTTTTTTCGTAATGTTTCATATTCCCGTATGCGGCGATTTACATGTTTTTCAGTTTTTCGTCGTCTACCACATTGTAAAACACTCAAGAGACTCGTTTCTGGTAATGTCATTTCCTTTACCCATATAGGAGGCTTCGCATGCATTTTGGTGTTTTGATATATGATAATATGAATAACATTCAAAATTCCCCTTTTTTTTTTTTTTATGTTTTGTTTCTCGATATAAAGTTCTATTAAAAGGTTTGGCATTTTGGCACCTAAGAATCTCAAAAACTCTCATAATACACGTTTCTCGTGATGTCTTTTCGTTTCCTCATATAGGAATATCTGCATTCATTTTGGCGTTTCTATAATACTGAAAATACACGTTTTAGGTGAAGTTATACTGTTCCTCCATAAAGTTTTTTTTTTTTCCATGCGTTTTAAAATCACTAAAAAGAGACTTTTTTGGTAATATATTTTTGTTTTCCCAAAGAGTGTGCTCTCCATGTTTTTTTTTTTATTGTTTGTTGCCTATCTTGCTCTTAAACACATAAAAGACACGTTTGTGGTCATGTCTTTTCGTTTCCGCATATAGGAGGCTTTACAAGCATTTTGGCGTTTCGATGCCTATCAATGTGAATTGCACTAAAAAAATAAAATAAAAAAGGTTTTCTTTTTGTCGATATAGACACCTATTCATGTATTTTAGCATTTTGGTACTTAAGAAGCTATAAAAACACTCATTATACACGTTTCCCATAATGTCCCATCCTTTCGCTAGATAAGGTGGTTAGGCACCAAAACGCTATGATGCATGGAAAGAATTCTGTATTGCAATACAAAAAATACATTACAAAAAACCGTGTCTTTTGAGTGTTTTTGAGCTTTTTATGTACCAAAACGCTAAAAGGTATGCAAGACTTCATTTCTGGAGAAAAAGAATAACATTACCAAAAAATGTGTATTTTGACTATTTTTGCGCTTGTTAAGTACAGAAACGGGAAAGATGCATGCAAAATACCTTACATGATGAAACAAAACGATATAAACAGAAAACGTGTTAAAACGCGTGAGTACCACTCTATAAGAAGAAATTGAACATTAGCAAAAACGTGTGTTTTGAGTATTTTTCACAATGTTAGGTACCAAAGCGCCAAAATGCATACCAAGCACTTCGTATGGGAAAACGAAATAACATTACCAGAAAGGTGTTTTTTCAGTGTTTTTTTTTTCTAGCGTTTTAAACATCAAAACGCGAAAATACAAAGAAAGAAGCTTATATTAGAATACAGAATATCTTTTCAATGATGTTTTTCAGCTTTTTAGGTACCAAAACGCTAAAAAAAAATCTTCAAAACACCGATTATATATAATAAGCGTTTTTTAACTTAATATTTGAACTTAGGTATCAAAAAAAAAAAAAACGAGTGAAAAGCACTCAATATGGAGAACCAACAACATTACCAAAAACTTATGTTTTGTTTTTCACCTTGTTCGGTACAAACACGACAAAACGCATACAAATAACGTGATTTAAAGGTAAGAACAGTTATCAAAAACGTATATTGTGAGTGTCTTTGAGCTCATTAGGTACTAAAATACGTTTTGAGAAACGTGCATAATGAGTGTTTTTGAGCTTCTTAGGCACCAAAACGTTAAAACACATGAATAGCTCTCCATATCGAGAAACAGAACATTACTAAAAATGTTATTTTTTTTTTTTCATCTTGTGTGTGTATATTTCATATTTATAGGTACCAAAACGCCAAAATGCTTGTAAAGCCTTCTATGTGGGGAAACCAAGACATTACCAAAAACGTATCTTTTATCTATTTACGAGCCAGCCTGGCACCAAAATGATAAGAAAAAAAAAAAAAAACATGGAAAGCACCCTCTTTGGGAAAACAAAACAGTATTAACAAAAACGTCTCTTTTTAGTATTTTTGATTTATTTATGTAACAGAAGGCTAAAATATAATGCAAAAAACCCTTAATGGAGAAACAGTATAACTTTACTAAAAACGTGTATTTTGAGTATTTTTGAGCTAGTTACCTATATAAACAGCAAAAATTAATTCAATTTACCCTATATGGGTAAACAAAAAGACATCACGAGAAACGAGTATTAAGATTGTTTTTGAATTTCTTAGGTGCCAAAACGCTAAAACTTAAAAATGGCACTACAGATCGAGAAACAAAACAACATTAACGAAAAAGTGTATTATGTGTGTTTTTGCACATTTTTAGGTATCAAAACACCAAAATGCATGCAAACCCCCCTAAACAGTGAAAACAGTGACATTATTAGAAACATGTCTTTTGAGTGTTTTATAGAGTGGTAGGCATCAAAACGCTAAAAAAAAAAAAAGCTTGGAAATCGCTGTAAATGGGAATACAAAACAACATTATGAAAAAGGGTCTTTTGAGTGTTTTTGAACTTGCTTCTTACCAGAACTCTAAAACGCAAGCAAAATACCGTTTATGGAGAAAATAACTATAAAAAGAAAAAAAACAAAGAAAAAAATAAGTGTTTTTGTAATTGTTACGTACAAAATCGACAAAATGCATGTAAAATACCATACATCGGGAAACGAGGAAATATTACAACATTAATTATGAGTGTTTTTTTTTTTTTTTTTAGTTTCTTAGGAACCAAAACGCTAAAACGAGTGAATAGCACTCTAAATGGATAAAAAAAAAAAAAACATTATCTACAACGTCTATTTTGAGAATTTTTCACATTGTTAGATGAAATAACGCCAAAATGCATCGAAAGCACCCTATATGGAAAAGAAAATACGTTTCCAAAAACGTTTCTTGTGGATGTTTATGTGCTTGTTAGGCACCGAAACGCTAGAAAAAAATCATAAAGTACCCTATATGGGAAAAGAACATTACTAAAAACATGTCTTTTGAGTGTTTTTGAGCTAATAACGTACAAAAACGCTAAAACGCAAGCAAAACACCCTTTCCGGAGCAACAATTACCAAAAAAACAAGCATTTTGAGTGTTTTTAAGCTTTTTAGGTACTAAAACTCGAAAACTATATATGAAGAATCAGAACAACATTACCAAAAACGAGTGTTTTGACTGCATTTCACTTTGTTAGGTAACAAAACGCCATGTCTTTTGAGTGTTTAAGAAACGTGTGTTTTAGGTGTTTTTGAGCATGTTAGCACCACAACGCTTTAAACCTTGAAAATCACACCATATGGAAATAGAAAACAACATTATGGAGAGAGTGACTTTTAAACGTTTTTCACCTTCTTACGTTTCAAAACGCTAAAACGCAAGCAAAACACCCTTTACGGAGCAACAATTACCAAAAAAAAACAAGCATTTTGAGTGTTTTTGAGCTTTTTAGGTACTAAAACTCGAAAACTATCTATGAAGGATCAGAACAACATTACCAAAAAACGAGTGTTTTGAGTGCATTTCACTTTGTTAGATAACAAAACGCCATAATGCATGCAAATCACCCTATATGGGGTAAAGAAACGACGTTTCCAAAAGACCTCTTTTGAGTGTTTATGAACGTGGTAGTCACCAAAACACTAAAACGGATGGAAAGTATCCTACTTGAGAAAACAAAACATCATTATCAAAATGATCTTTTCAGCGCTTTTGAGCTATTTACGTAAAAAAAATAAACAAAGAAAAACGTATGTAAAATACCTTTAATAGAAGAAACAAATTATAACCCCAAAAAAAAGTTTCTAGGGTTTTTGGGCTTCTTACGTAGAAAGATGCATGGAAATTACAAGATATGAGGAAAGGAAAAGACACTTGTCGAAACATGTATTATGAATGTTTTTGAGCTTCTTAGGTACAAAAACGATAAAGCGCATGAATAGCATTATATATTGAGAAACAGAATAACAGCGAAAAACGTGTATTTTGACTTTTTTTTACATAGGTGCCAAAACGCCAAAAAATCATGCAAATTTTCCTCTATGGGGACACAAACCGATATTACAAGAAACGTGTGTTTTAGGTGTTTTTGAGCATGTTAGCACCACAACGCTTTAAACCTTGAAAATCACACCATATGGAAATAGAAAACAACATTATGGAGAGAGTGACTTTTAAACGTTTTTCACCTTCTTACGTTTCAAAACGCTAAAACGCATGCAAAACACCCTCAATGAAGAAACAAAATAATATTATTAAAAATAAGTATTTCGATTGTTTTGAGGTTGTTACGTACAAAAAAAAAAAAAAAAAAACGCCAAAATGCATGTAAACTTCTTTTTTTTTTTTTTTTGGCGAAGGGAAAGGACTTTTTAGAGAAATTTGTATTATGTCTATTTATAAGGTTCTTAGGTACAAAAACGCTTAAATGCATGAACGATATTCTATATGGAGAAAAGGAGTAACATAAAAACACTTGTATTTTGAGTGTTTAACATTGTTAAGTAACAAAATGTCAAAATGCATGTCAGGCACCCTATATGGGGAAAGAAAACGAGATTTCAAGAAACGTCTTGTTAGAGTGTTTATGAGCGTCCTAGGCACTAAAAGGATATATAGGGTGGAAAGCACCCTTTATGGGAATAGACCCTTTAAGGGGGTCTCCTTCAGTGTTTTTGAGCTACTTAAGTGCCAAACCGCTGAAACGCTTGCAAAAAGCCCTTTATGGAGAAAAAGTATAATTTTACCGAAAACATATTTTCATTTTTTTTTTTTTCAGCTAGTTTAGCAGAAAACAAACGTTTATTATGAGAGTTTCTTAGTTTCTATGGTACCAAAACGCTAAACGCCTGAATAGCACTCTATATGCAGAAAGAAAATAACATTACCAAATGCGTTTTTGATATTCTTAGTTACCAAACTATTATCAAAAACATGAATTTTGAGTGTATTTCACATTGTTAGGTACCAAAAACGACAAAATGCATGCAAACCACCCTATATGTGGAAAGGAAACAAAACGTCCAAAAACGTGTATTTTCACTTTTTATGAGCGTGCTAGGCTTGTAAATGATAAGGAAAAAAGCATGGAAAACACTCTACATGGGAAAACAAAATAATATTACCAAAAATGTCTCTTTTCAATGTTTCAAACCTTCTTATGTACCAAAATGCTGAAAAAAAAACATACAAAAACAACCTTTATGGACAAACAATATAACTTTACCAAAAGAGTGCATTTTGAATGTGTTTGAGATTGTTACGCAGAAAATGAGAAAATGCATGCAAACCACTCTATATCGGGAAAGGAAAAGACATTACAAAAAACGTGCATTATAAGAGTTTTTGAGTTTCTAAGGTACCAAAATGCTAAAACACATGAATAGCACTCTACATTGAGAAACAGAACAACATTACCAGAAGGTGCATTTTGAGTTTTTTTTTTTCACATTATTAGGTACCAAAACACCAAAATGCTTGGAAAGCCCACCATATGATGAAAAGCTAAGACGCATGCAAAAACATCCTTTTATGGAGAAACAGAGTAACATTATCAAAAAACAACTATTTTCAGTGTTTTTGAGCTTGTTACGTACAAAAATGCCAAAATGCATCCAAGGTACCTTATATGGGAAAACAAGACATTACGAAAAACGTGTATCATGGGTGTTTTTTTAGCTAATTACGTACCAAAGCAATAAAATGTATCAATATCATAACCATAAACATGTATCTTAACTGTATTTCACAGTTAGGTATCAAAACGCCAAAATGCATGCAAAGCACTCTATATGGGTAAAGGAAACGAAATTTCGATAAACGTGTCTTTAGAATGTTTATGAACGTTGTAGACACCAAAACGATAAAAAGCATAGAAACACCGTATATGGTAAAAGAAAACAGTATTAGCAAAAACATCTCTTTCCATCGTTTTTAAGCTAGTTATGTACCAAAACGCTAACAAACATGTAAAAACCCTTTGTTGAGAAACAGTATAACTACCAAAAAACGTGTATTTTGATTGTTTTTTAATTTGTTGCATAGAAAAATGAATGGAAAAGCATTTTTATAGAGACGAAAAGACAATCCAAGAATCGAATTTTTTTGCGTGTTTTTATGCATACTAGGCACCAAAACGCTGAAAAGCCTATATGAGAAAAAAAAAAAAAAACATTACCAAAAATGTGTCTTTTGACCGATTTTCAGTTTCTTACCTACCAAAACGCATAAATGCATTTAAAAGGACCCTTTATCGAGAAACAGAATAACGTTATCAAAAACAAGTATTTTTTTGTGTATTTTAGTTTGTTATGTACAAAAATAGCAAAATGGATCCAAAATGAAGATATGGGAAAACGAAATTACATTACAGGAGATGTGTATTTTGAGCTTCATAGATACTAAAATATTACAACGAATGAATAGCACGCTATATCGAGAAACAGAACAACATTACCAAAAACATGTATTTGGGTGTTTTTCCAATTATTATGTACCAAAACGACAAAATGCATAGAAAAACCCATCATATGGAAAAGAAAACTGTCTTTGGTGTGTTTTTGAGATACTTACGTACCAAAACACTAAAATGCATTCAATAACACCCTTTTATGGAGAAACAGAACAACATTACCTAAAAGAACTAATTTGAGTGTTTTTGACCTTTTTACGTACAAAAAAAAAAATAACGCAAAAATGCATGCAAAGTACCTTATACTGCAAAACGAAAAGACATTACGAAAAAAAAACTGTATTATGGGCGTTTTTTATCTTTTTAGGTATCAAATTGATCAAAAGCGTCAATAGCAATTTAAATGGAGAAACCTGATAAGAAAAATAAATAAATAAATAAATAATAACGTTTTTATCTTTTTTTTTTTTGTATTGCACAAACATCAAAACACCAAAATGCATGCAAAGCACTCTATATGACGAAAGGAAACGATATTTACAGAAACATGTCTTTTGAGTGTTTATAAGCGATATAGGCACCAAAACGATAAAAAAATGGAAAGCACCGTATATATACGAGAAGTAAACAATATTACCAAAAACATCTCTTTTCATTGTTTTAGAGTTACTTATGTACCAAAACGCTGAAAAGCATGCAAAAATCCCTTAATGGGGAAACAGTATTTTACGGAAAAACGTATTTTGAGTGTTTTTCAGATTGTTACGTAGAAAAATTTATAAAATGCATGCAAAGTACTCAACATAAGGAAACTAAAAGGCAATACGAAGAATATGCATTATGAGAGTTTTTCAGCTAAAAAAAAAAATAAAATAAAAAAAAATAAAACGAATAAATATCACAGGATATGGAGAAACGGAATAAAATAAACAAAAACGTATATCTTGAGTGTTTTCGCATTAGGTACCAAGACGCCAAAATGCATCCAGTCTCCGATATTGGGAAAAAAAAACGAAATTAACAGATATGTGTCTTTTGCGTGTTTTTGAGCATGGAAGTCACCCTATATGATTGTACAAAACAACATTACGAAAAACGCATCTTTTGAATGTTTTTTATTTTTTTAACTTCTTACATACCAAAATTCCAAAACTCAAGGAAAACGCACTTTATAGAGAAACAGAATAACATTACCAAAAACAAGTATTTAGAGAGTTTTCAGCTTGTTACGTAGAAAATTGCCCCAAATGCATGCAAAAAAAAAAAAAAAACTATATGGTGAAAAAAAAGCCATTATAATTATTAGTGTTCTTCAGCATCTCAGTTACAGAAAGGAGAAAACGCGTTGATACCACTCTATATTTAGAAAAGAACATTACCACAAAAAAAAAAAAATAGTTTTTCACATTGTTTGATACCAATATGCCAAAATGCATAGCAAAAAGCCCCTTATATGTAGAAACGAAACGACACTCTGAGAAACCTATCTTAACAACTTATCTTAACTTATATAACAAGTATTTTGAGTGTTGTTGAGCATGTTATATAGAAAAACAGCAAAAATGCACGCAAAATAACCCATATAAAGAGCAAAAAGAACATTACCAGAGACGTGTATTATTAGAGTTTTGAGCTGCTTAGGCACCAAAACCATAAAAGGGATAAATAGCACTTTATATGAAGGAACAGAGCAACATTACCAAAAACGTGTACAGTGAGTGTATTTCGAATTATTAAGTACCGAAACGGCAAAATGCATGCAATAAAGCCTACATGAGGAAAGGAATCAAGTTTTCTAGAAACATGTCTTTTGAATGTTTTGAACGTGTTAAGCAACATAACGTTAAAAAAAAAAAAATATGAAATTATACCTATATGGGAAAAGAAAAATAAATTACAAAAAAAAAATGTCTTTTAAACGTTTTTGAGCTTCTTACATACTAAATCACTTAAACACATGCAAAACAACCTTCTTGTAGAAACAGAATAATATTGCAAAACATAAGTATTTATAGCATTTAAATGCATACAAAAATATCCTATATGAGTAATGGAAAGAACATTAGCAGAGACGTGTATTATAAGCTTTACTAAAAGTCTAAAATATATTTCATATGGAAAACCAGAATATTAATAAAAATCTGTATTTTGATTGTTTTTACATTGTTAGTTACCAAACACGTGAAAATGCATACAAAGCCTCCAATATGAGGAAGCGTAACAACATTACTAGAAACATGTCTTTTCAGTGTTTTGAACGTGTACGACACCAAAACGCTAAAAAGCATGGAATTCACCTTGTATACCAATACAAAACAAAATTACGAAAAACGTGTCCTTTGGGTGTTTTCGATCTTCTTACATACCAAAACAATAAAACGCATGCAAAACACACTTTATGGAGAAATATAACAATATTTTTCATCTTGTTACGCACAAAAACATCAAAAGCATGGAAAGTATCTTATATGAGGAAACGAAAAGGCATTGCGAGAAACATGTATTTATGTATGTTTTTCTGCATCTTAGGTACAAAAACTTGGAAAATGGCGTTTCCACAAACGTGACTTTTGAGTTTTTATAAGGGTATTATCCAGAAAAACGCAAAAAAATATATATATTACGCATTCTATATACGAAGATAAAACATTATGAAAACGTATCTTTTGAGTGTTTTAAACTATTTACGTAACAAAACGTTAAAACGCATACAAAACACTGGTTATGAAAAAAAATATATATATATTTTCATTGTTTTTAAGCTTGTTACGTACAAAAACATCAAAAGGCATGGAAAGTACCTTATATGACGAAACGAAAAGACATTACGAGGAAAGTGTATTATGCGTGTTTTTTTTAACATATTAGGTAAAAAAAAAAAAAAAAACTCGGAAGCGCTAGAATATAAATCTATATGAAGAAACAGAACAACATACCAAAAACGTGTATTTTTAATGTGTTTCGTATTCTTATGTACTAAAACGGCAAAATGTACGTAAATCACCCTATATTGGTAAAATAAACAAGACTTTTAGAAATGTGTCTTTTGAGTTTTTATGAGCGTGTTAAGCACTAAAAAAATTGATAAGCAAGGGTAGCACTCTATGTAAAACAGCATAAACAACATTACCAAAAACGTTTTTTTTCAGCGTTTTTTAAACTACGTTCGAAAACTCTAAAACGCCTCAAAGAACCACGCTTTATTCAGAAACAAAATAACATTACCAAACATAAGTATTTTGATTGTTTTGAGCTTGATACGTATAAAAAGGCTAAAATCCGTGCACAGTACCCTATATGAGGAAACGAAAAGACATTAAAAGAAACCTGTATTATTAGTGTTTTTGAGCTTCTTAAGTACGAAAACACTGAAACGTATAAATAACACTCTATATGAAAAAACAGAACAACATTACCAAAAAAAATGTAACTTAAGGGTATTCCACATTGTTAAGTACCAAAACGCAAAAAAACAAGCAAATCACCTTGTACGTGGAAAGGAGGGGAGATTTCCAGGAACGTGTCTTATGAGTGTTGATGAGAGTACTAGGCACCAAAACACTAAAAAGCATGAAAATCATCGTATGTGGGAAAATAAAATAACTACCAAAAACGTTTATTTTCAGTGTTTTTGAGCTGTTTGCGTATTAAAACGCTAAAATGCATGCAAAACACCTTTTATGGAGAAACAGAAAAAACATTACCGAAAACAAGTATTTTGAGTATTTCGGATCTTAATATGTAGAAAAACGCCAAAATGAATGGAAAGTACCCTGTATGGAGAAACGAAAAGACATTACGAGAAATATGTATCAAAATTGTTTTTGAGCTTATTAGGTATGAAAGCGCTGAAATGCATAAATAATTATCTATATAGAAAAACAACATTCTCAAGAAAACGCGTATTTTAAATGTACCAAAACGACAAAATGCATGCAAAGCCCTTATGTGGGAAAATGAAGCGTCATTAAAAGAAACCTGTCTTTTGAGTGTTTTTGAAAGTCATAGGCACAAAAAGCCCTAAAAAGCCTGAAATTTACTCTATATGGCGATACAAACCTAACGATAAAAAGTACGAATACGAAGATACGAAAAATGTGTCTTTTCAATTTTCTGAACTTTATAAGTACCAAAGCGCTAAAAAAGCCTGCAAAACATACTTTATGGAAAAAACGGAATAGCATTATTATAAAAAAAAAAAAAATATATATATATATAGTGTTCTTTGTGCTTATTACGTAAAAAACGTCAAAATGGATGCAAAGTAACCTATATGGTGAAACGGAAAGACTTTACGAGAAACATGTATTTCTCGCATGAGTGTTTTTTTTCTTTAAGTTTCTTAGGTAACAAAACACTATAAGCCATGAATAGCATTCTATATTGAAAAAAAAAAAAAATAATAATACAGACCTTTACCAGAAACGTGTATTTTTAGTGTATTTTATATCGTTAGGTAACAAATCGTCGAAAAAGCATGCAAAGCATCATCAATAAGGAAAGAAAACTAGATTTCAAGAATTGTGTCTTTTGAGTGTCTATGAAGAAAAAGCACTCTCTATGGGGGGGAAAAAAAAAAGTGACTTTTGAGTGTTTTCAACTACTTACATACGAAAACGCTAAAACGCATGCAAAACACGATATACGGAGTAACACAATAATATTAGCAAATAAAAATATTTTGAATGTTTTCAGCTTGTTACGTACAAAAACTTACAATAACGTACTCCTATATGAGGAAACGAAAAGACCACGAGAAACGTGCATTTTGACCGTTTTTGAAGTTCTTATGTATTGAAACATGAAAACGCATGAATAGCACTGTATATGAAAAAAGAAAAACATTACCAAATTTTAAGCGTATTTCACATTGTTAGATATGAAAATGCCAAAAATGGATGCAACGCATCATATATGGGGTAAGGAAACGAGGTTTCCAAAAAAAAAAAATAAAATGTCTTTTGAGTGTTTATGAGAGTGTTCAACACCAAAACGAAAAAGAGCATGAAAACACCCTATATGGGAAAAAAAAAAAGATTATGTTGAGTATTTTTGAACGTCTTTCGTACCAAAAAGCTAGAACACATGTAAAAGAAACTTTATGGAAAAACCGAATAATTTGGCGAAAAACAAGTATTTTCAGTGTTTTTGAGATTCTTACGATGATAAACGCCAAAATGCATAAAAAATACCCTAGATGGTGCAACGAAAACACATTACGAGAAACGTGTATTATGATTGTTTTAGAACTTTTTTGGTATCAAAAGGCTAAAACGCATAAATAAATAACTATAACTATAAGTAGAAACAGAACGGTATGACCAAAATGTGTATTTTTTGTGTTTTTCATATTTTTATGTACCAAAACGCAAAAAGTCTCCTATGTGGTTCAACAATACGGCTTTACCAGAAACATGTCTTTTGTTTTTTGAGCCTATTACGCAGCAAAACAATATATGGGAATACAAGATAACATTACAAAAAAAACGCGTATTTTCAGTGCTGTTCAACTTCATATGTACCAAAACGATATAACGCATGGAAAACACACTTTATGCAAAAAAAAAAAAAAAGAATAAAATTACTTTTTTCGAGTGTTTTTGAAGTTGTTACGTAGAAAAAAAACGGGAAAAAGCATGTAAATTACTCTATATAGGGAAACGAAAAGCCATTACCAAAAACATGTAGGTATTATAAATGTTTTTTGAGCTTTTATGGTACCAAAACCCGAAAATTCGTTAATATCACTCTATTGCAAGAAACAAAACAATATTACGAAAAAGATGTAATTTCAATGTTTTTCACATTGGAAGGTAGCATGCATGCATGTAAAGCAACCTATATCTGTAAGAGAAACGCACTTTCCAGAAACGAGTCTTTTGAGTGCGTGCGTGTTAGGCTCCTATATAGCAAAACAAAATAACTTTATAAAAAACGTGTCTTTTATGTGCTTCTGAGCTACTTACGTATCAGAACGCTAAAACGCATGCAAAAACACCTTCATGGTGAATCAAAATAACATAACCATTTTGTGTGTTCTTGAACTTAAGTATAAAAACGCCAAAATGCATGCAAAGTACACTATATGGAGAAATCAAAAGACATTACGGTAGACGTGTATTTGAGTGTTTTTGAGCTTCTTACGTACCAAAACGCTAAAACACATGAATAGCAATATATATGGAAAAACAGAACAACTTCACCAAAAACGTATTTTTAGAGTGTGTTTCACAGTGTTAGGTACCAAAACGTCAAAATGCTTGGAAACTACCCTATATGATGAAACAACGATATTATCAGAAAGTGAGTTTTTAAGATTCTTAGGTACCGAAATGCTAAAACGTGTGATTACCATTCAATATGGAGAAACATTACGAAAGAAGTGTATTTTCACTTTTTTTTTGTTTTGTTTTGTTAGGTACCAAAACGACAAAATGCATGGAAAGCACTCTTTGTGGGGAAATGATATGGCATTACCAGAAAAGTGTGCAACCTATTCGGGAATACAAATGAACATTAACAAAATTGTGTTTTTTGTGTGTTTTCAAGCTTCTTTCATAGCTAGATGTTCATGCTTTTAGGCGTTTTGGTACCTAACGAGCTCAAAACAATACACGTTTTTGGTAACGTTGTTCTCTTTTTCATATTACATGTTCTGCATGCATTTTTATGTTTTGGTACATAAAGTGAAAACACTAAAAATGCACGATTTTTTTTAAATATTGTTCTGTGTCTCTATATAGAGTGATTTCACGCGATTTATTGTTCTAGTACCTAAGAAGCTCAGGAACTCACATCGTTTCGTTTCTCAATATTAGAGTACTTTCCATACATTTTGGCATTTTTGTACGTAAGAAGCTCGAAAACAATCAAAATCCCCGGTTTTGGTAATATTATTCTGTCTGTACGTAAAGGTTCTTTTCTGTGAGTTTCACCGTTTTCGTATGGAAGAGCTTCTTTTGTATTGTCAAATAGGTTGTTTTCCATGGTTTTTAAGATTATGGTGATAAACACCCTGAAAAAAACCCAATAGACACCTTTCTGATAATGACATATCTTTTCACCATATAAAGTGCATGCATTAGGCGTTTTAGTACCAAACAATATGAAAACACTCAAAATACACTGTTTTAGTAATAGTCTTCTATATCTGTATATAATGTGCTATTCACGCGTTTTTTTTTTTTGCATTTTGGTACCAAAAATTATATATATATATATATATATATATATATATATATATATATATATATATATATATATATATATATATATATATATATATATATATATATATATATATATATATATATATATATATATATATATATATATATATATATATATATATATATATATATATATATATATATAAGGTTTGGTACCTAACAATTCGACATACAATCAATACACACGTTTTTGGTAATGTTATTCTGTTTTTCCATATATAAGCTATTAACGCGTTTTTAGAGTTTTGGTACCTAACAATCACAAAATACACGTTTCTTGTAATGTCCATATTCCCCATATTAGGTAATATGCATGCATTTTGGCGTTTTGGTACCTAAAACTATTAAAGATATATATAAAAAAGTCGTTTTTGGTAATGTTCTTCGTTTTCTCCCTTTTATATGCTATACACGCGTTTTAGCGTTTGTACCTGAGAAGGTAAGAAACACTTATAGTGCATGTTTCTTTTAATATGGGTTTGTTTCCTATATCGGATTCTTTGTATGCATTTTGGCGTTTTTCTACGTTAGAAGTTCATAAACACTGAAAATCCATGAATTTGGTAATGATATTGCGTTTGTCCGTAAAGGGTGTTTTCCATGCGTGTGAGCGTTTTGGTATGGAAGAAGCTTGAAAACATACAATAGTCATGTTTATGATAATGTTTCTATGCAAAGTAGCGTTATGGTATCTAATACAATCAAAACTCAAAATACACGGTTCTGGTAATGCCAATTCTTTTCCATATAGAGTGCTTTGAATGCATTTTGACACTATGGTACCTCTTAATATGAAAAATAGTCAAAATACAAGTTTTTTTTCATAACGTTGTTCTGTTTCTCTCCACAATTAAAAGACATGTTTATGATAATGTAGTTTCTTTTTCCCATATATATAGTGTTTTGCATGCATTTTGGCGCTTTGGTATCTAACAATGTGAAAAACATTGAAAACAAACGTTTTTGGCAAAGTTTTGTTCCTCCATATAGAGTGCTATTGACGCAGTTTAGAGTTTTGGTACTTAAGAAGCTCAAAAACACTCACAAAACACGTTTCTCGTAATGTCTTTTCGTTTCCCCGTATAGGATGCTTTGCGTGCATTTTGGCGTTTTGGTAAATAACAATGTAAAAACCTTCAAAAAGGCGTTTTTGGCAATGTTTTTCTGTTTCTTCATATAAATTGCTATTCACACGTTTTACCGTAGTTCAGAAGCACTTGTAATACACGTTTCTTATAATATCGTTTGCTTTCCAATATAGGTGACTTTGATTGCATTTTGGCGTTTTTGTACGTAAGAAGCTCATATAACACTAAATATGCACGTTTTATTGTTTTATTATATCTGTTTCTCCATAAAGGATATTTTGCGTGCCTTCTAGCATTATGGTACGTAGGAAGATCAGAATTGCTCAAAAGACAAGTTTTGGGTAATTTTGTTTTGTATTTCAATATAGATTGTTTTCCATTCATTTTTAGCGTTTTGTGCATAAATCGCTGAGAAACACTGAAAAGGGAAGTTTCAGTAATGTCGATTCGTTCCTCTATAAAATGTGTTTTGCATACATTTTGGCGTTTTGGTATCTAACAATGTGAAAAACACACAAAACATATTTTTTGGAATGTTCAGTTTCTTCATATAAAATGCTGTTCACTCGTTTTAACGTTTCGTTACCTACTGATAATACACCCGTCTGTTAATTACGTTTTGTTTCACTATATAATGTACTTTGAGTGCATTTTGCCGTTTTTTTTGTACCTAACAAGCTCAAAAAACACTTAAAATATATATTTTTGGTAATGTTACGCTGTTTTCAGTTCAAAAACACTAGAAAGAGATTTGGAAATGTTTTGTTTTCCCACATAGGGAAAAGCTTCCATACTCATTAGCGTTTTTGTGCCTAGTACGCTCATAAACACTCCGAAGACGTGTTCCTGGAAATCTCGTTTCCTTTCCAAACATAGGGTGCTTTGCTTGCATTTTTTGCGATTTGGTACCTGAGAATGTGGAACATACTCAAAATACATGTTTTTGGTAATGTCGATTTGCTTCTCTATATATACAGTGTTATACATCCGTTTTAGATTTTTGGTACCTAATAAGCTCAAAAACTCTAATACACGTTTCCCCATATAAGATACTTTGCATGCATTTTGGCGTTTTACTACTTAACAATCTTTAAAACACTCACAATGCTTGTTCTTGATAGCGTTATTCTGTTCCTCCATAAAAGATTATTTGCATGCGTTTTAGTGTTATAGTACGTGAGTAGCTCAAAACACTGAAATGAGACGTTTTTGGTAATGTTTTGTTTTCAAGTATAGGGTGCTTTCCATACTTTTTAGCTTTTTCGTGGCTAGCACGCTCATAAACACTTAAACAACACGTTTTTTTTTAAATCTCGTTCCCTTCTCCATATAGGTTTCGGTACATGTGTTTTGGTACCTAAAAGTCTCAAAAACTCTCATAATGCACTTTTCTCGGAATGTCTTTTCGTTTCCCCATATACTCGTATTTTCGTAGTTTTCATGCGTTTAGTTGTTTTTCTGTGTAAGATGGTCAAAAACACTCAAAATACTTTTTTTTTGTAAATTTTATTGTTTCTA
The DNA here is from genome assembly GCF_035594125.1 of Scylla paramamosain. Lineage (NCBI taxonomy): Eukaryota > Metazoa > Arthropoda > Malacostraca > Decapoda > Portunidae > Scylla > Scylla paramamosain. The sequence goes on from NC_087163.1 coordinate 11,294,919, forward strand.
AAAAAAAAAAAGTGTTTTCCATGAGTTTTGGCGCTTTGATTTGTATGTAGCTTAGAAACACCGAGAAAAGGCTTTTTATGTTTTGTTTTCACATATGTGGTGCTTTCCACTTTTTTTTTCTAATGCATAACATGCTCATACACTCACAATATACGTTTCTAAAAAATATTCCCCATATAGAGTATTTTTCGTGCATTTTGATGTTTTAGTACCAAACAATGTGAGATACACTCAATATACACGATTTGGCAATGTTCTGTTTCTCCATACAGAATGCTATTCACGCGCTTTTAAATTTTGACACCTAAGAAGCTCAAAAACACTCATAATGTCCTTTAGTTTTTCATTATAGGGTACTTTTCATGCATTTTGGCGTTTTTGTATGTAACAAGCTCAAACACATTCAAATTACTTGTTTTGTTAATGTTATTGTGTGTCTGTAAAAGGGATGTTTTTGCAAGCGTTTGTTACGTAAGTAGCTAAAACGCACTCAAAAAACACATTTTTCGTAATGTTGTTTCCTTTTCGTCATATAGGGTGTTTCCTTTACTTTTTAGGGTTTTGGTATCTAAGGCGCTTATATCAATTCAAAAGATAGGTTTATAGATATATCGTTTATTTACTTTTTTTTTTCTCCTGATAGAGTGCTTTCCATCCAGTTTTGCGTTATGGCACCTTACAAAGTGAAATACATTCAAAATACACGTTTTAGGTTTGATATGTATATATATATATATATATATATATATATATATATATATATATATATATATATATATATATATATATATATATATATATATATATATATATATATATATATATATATATATATATATATATATATATATATATATATATATATATATATATATATATAGTGCTATTAATGCGTTTTACCTTTGGGTACCTATTAAGATGAAAAACATTCATAATACACGTTTCTAGTACTGCCTTCTTATGTCATGAATGCATTTTGGCGTTTTTGTACGTAACAATATAAAATAAATACTCAAATTACTTATTTTATAGGTAATGTAATGTTTCTCCATATAGCTTCCTATTGATGTGTTTTAGCGTTTTTGGAATCTCAAAAACACGTTTCTCTTAGTGTCTTTTCATTTCCGATTACTTTCCATGTATCATAGTATTTTTCTCCGCAACAAGCTCAAAAAATTCACGTTTTGGTAGTTGTACTGCTTCCCTATAAAGCGTGTTTTCCCTGCGTTTTAGCGTTTTGGTACGTAAATTGCTTAAAAACATTTAAAAGAGACGTTTTTGGTAATGTTGTATGATTTTCCCATATAAGTTATTAAAATGTCCTTTTCTTTCCATATATACGGTGCTCTTAGTAATTTTTTTTTTCGTATTTAATAATAACAAATACGCTGAAAATACACATTTTTGGTGATGTTGTTCTCTTTCTCCATATAAAGAACTGTTCATGCGTTTTAGCGTTTTGGTACTTAGGAAACTCAAAAACACTCATAATAAACCTTTATCGTAATGTCTTTTCGTTTCCATGTATATGTCATTTTTCATGTATTTTGGCGTTTTTATACGTAACAGTTTCAAAAACATTCAAAATACTTGTTTTTTATTATCTAAAGATCTGAAAAAAAAAACACATAATACACGTTTCTTGTAATGTCTTTTCCTTTCTCCATATAGGGTGGTAATGTTATTCTGTTCCTGTATATAAATTGCTATTCATGCGTATTAGTGTTTTGGTACTTAAGCTCAGAAACACGTTTCTTGTAATATCTTTTCATTTCCGGAATATGGTACTTTCCATGAATTTTTGCATTTTTGTACGTAACAAGCACAAAACATTGAAAATACACACTTTTGATGATATTATTTTGTTTCTCCACGAACGGAGTTTCGCATGCCTTTTAACGTTTTGGTACGTAAAACACGAAACACTCGAAAGACACATTTTTCGTAACGTTTTGTATTCCAATGTTTTATATGTATTTTATCGTTTTTGTGCCTAAGACTTTCAAAAACTCTGAAAAGACACTGATGTGATAATGTCTATTCGTTTCATATATGAAGTTCTTTACATACATTTTTTGCTTTCGGTATCAAACATTGTGAAAAATAATCAAAACAAACGTTTTTGTTGGTAATACTTTTAAGTTTCTGCATATAGAGTGTTATTCACGCGTTTTAGCATTTTGTTACCTAAGAAGGTTAAAAAAAAAAATAAATAAATAAAAAAGTTACAATACATGTTTCTGTTGATAAGATTTGTTTCACGATATGAAGTACTTTGCATATTGTTTTCCCGTTTTTTTTGTTGTTGTTGTTGCTAACAAGCTTAAAAACACTGAAAATACACATTTTTGGTAATGTTATACTGTTTCTCCACAAAGGATGTTTTCCATGCGTCTTAGCAATAAGGTACATAAAGATCAAAAACACTCAAAAGACACGCTTTTGTAATGTGTTTTTGTGTTCCAGTATAGAGTGCTTTCCATGCATTTTATTGTTTTGGTGCGTAACAGACTAAAAAACACCCAAAGACATTTTACTGGTAATGCCGTTTCTTTTTTCCCATATAGAGTACTTTGCATGCATTTTGGCGCTTTGGGACCTAATATTATGAAAAATACTCAAAATAAACATTTTTTAGTATTTTTTTTTCCTCCATATAGCTAGATATTGACGCATTATAGAGATTTGGTAATTAAGAAGCTCAAAACACAATATACCTTTCTGGTAATATCCTTTCGTTTACCCAGATAGTGTGCTTTCCATGAATTTGGGGTTTGGTACGTAATATTAAAAAAAAAATCAAAATAGACATTTTTAGTAATGTTGTTCTGTTTCTCCATGTAAAGTGCTCTTGAAGAGTTTTAACGTTTTTGTACCTAAGAAGCTCAGAAACACTTGTAATATCCTTGTAATATCGTAATATCGTTTCGTACGTAAAAACCTGAAACACTGAAAAATATACGTTTTTGGTAATGTTATTCAATTTCTTCATAAATGGTGCTTGCATAGATTTTTGCGTTTTCGTACGTAAGAAGCTCAAAAACACTCAAAAACACGTTTTTTTTTTAAGACACTCAAAAGACATGTTTTTTGGTTATTTCTATATTTTTTACGGTTTTGGTGTCTAAAACGATGAAGAACAGTAAAATAGCAAGTTTCTGGCAATATCCTTTCGTTTCCTCATTGAAAGTTCTTTGCATGAATTCTGAAGTTTTGTTACCTATATGAAAAACATAAATAAAAAAAAAACATTTTTTTGATAGTATTGCTCTATTTCTACATAACAGAGTGTTATTCGCGCAGTTTAATGTTTTTTTTTTTACCTATGGTAACAAATTCATAATAAACTTTTCTGGTAATTACATTTTGTTTCACTATATCGGTATCTTGCATGCATTTTCACATTTTTGTACCTAACAAGCTCAAAATTACTCAAAATACACATTGTCAGTAATGTTATTCTGTTTGTCCACATAGGGTGTTTTCCATGTCCTAAGAAGCTCAAAACAATGAAATAAGACGTTTGTGGAAGTATCGTTTAATTTCACATTTTTTTTTTTTTTAGCGTTTAGGTACCTAACACTCTCAAAAGTACTTCAAATACTCATTTCTGTTGGTGTCGTTTTGTTTCCCAATATAGGGTGTTTTTCTGCATCTTTAAGTTTTCGTGCCTAATATTATGAAAAACACTCAAAATACATGTTTTCCGTATCTTTTTTTTTTCTACATATAGACTGGTAGACACCCATTTTTTTTTCGTTTTGGTACCTAAGAAGCTCAAAAACAATTATTATACACGTCTCATAATATCCTTTCGTTTCCTCATATAGATTGGTTTGCATGCGTTTTCGCGTTTTAATACACGTTTTTGGTAATTTTGTTCTGTTCAAATGGTGTGCCTTGCATTTGGCGTTTTGTTACCTAACAATGTGAAAAACACTTAAAACACACGGTTTTGGTATTATTGTTTTCTTTCTCCATATATAGTGCTGTTCACTTGCTTGTTTTAGCGTTTTGTTACCTAAGAAGCTCAAAAAAATCATTATACACGTTTCTGGTAAAATCGTTTCGTTTCCTATCATAGGGTACTTTGCATGGATTTCGGCGTTTTTATACGTAAGAAGTAGAAAAAAACAACATTAAAATTAACAATTTTGATAATGTTATATTATGTTTGTCCATGAAGGGTATTTTGCATGCATTTGAGTATTTTACTATGAAAGAAGCTTTAAAACACACACTCACACACACACACACACACAAAAAAAAAAAACACGTTTTTGTTAATAATTTTTATTCCTAAATAGGTTCCACACTTTTCTGGTAACGCCATTTCATTTCCCACCTAGAATGCTTTGCATGCATTTTGTAGTTTTGTTACCTAACAAAATAAAAAAAAACAGTGAAAATACACGTTTTTGGTAATGTTGTTTTCTTTTTTCATATTGAATGGTATTCATACGTTTAAGCATTTCGGTACCTAAGAATCTTAAAAACACTTATAATATACGTTTCTGATAATATCGTTTTGTTTCATGATATAGGATAATTTCCAAGCATTTTGGTACCCAAAAAGCTCAAAAACACTCGTAATACATGTTTTTCGTTTCTCCATATAAGGTTATCTTTATGTACTTTTGCGTTTTTCTTTGTAACAAGGTCAAAAACTCTCAAAAACACTTGATTTTGGTAAAATTATTTTGTTTGTTTTTTCCATTAAGGGTGTTTTTAATGCGTTTTAGAGTTTTTTTTACGTAAGAAGCTGAAAAACACTCAAAAGACATGTTTTGGATAATATTGTTTTTCATAACCACATTGAGTGCTTTCCGTGCTTTTTAACGTTTTCGTGCGTATTATGCACAAATACACTCAAGAGAGACGATTCTAGCAATTGTTTTGTTTCCCCGTATAAGGGGGGCTTTCCATGCATTTTGGCGCTTTGCTATCTAAAAATGTGAAAACACTAAAATATAATATTTTTGGCAAAGTTTTTTTTTTGTTTCACCATATCAAAAACATAATACATGTTTATCGAAATGCCTTTTCGTTTCCCCATATAACGTATATTATATACGTAATAAGTAAAAAAAAAAAAAAATTTTCATAATGTTATTCTCTCTCTTCATAAAAGGTGTTTTGCACGCGTTTCAGTGTTTTGGTACGTATGAAATAAAAGAACACTAATATAAACACATTTTTTCGAGTTGTTGTTTAGTATTCCCATATAGGGTGATCTCCATGCTATATAGTGTTTGGTGTCTATCAAGCTTAAAAACGCTTAAGAGAAACGTTCCTCGTAATCCAGTTTCGTTTTCCACTATAGGAGGCTTTGCATGTATTTTGGATTTTTTGAAACTAACTGTGAAAAACACTATATATACACGATTTTGGTAACTTGTTCTCTTTCTCCATATAGAGTTGTATTCATGCGACAGATAAAACACTGAAAATACTCGTTTTTCGTAATGTTACTGTCTCCATACAAGATGTTCTGCATACGTTTTTGCATTTTGTATGTAGCACACAAAAATTCAAAAGACTCGTTTTGTTTTCCCGTATAGGGTGCTTTCCTACTTTTTTTTTTTTTTAGCGTTTTGTTGCCTTACATGCACAAAAATACTCAAAAGATACGTTTCTTTTAATGTCGTTTTTTTTTTCCCCCATATAGGGCACATTGCATTTTGGTACTTAACAGTGAAAAAAAAAAACATTCAAAATACACGTTTTTTGGTAATGTTGTTTCTACACATGGAGTGTTATTCATCGCTTTTTTGCTTTTGGGTACCTAAGAAGCTCAAAAACACCACTAAAACACGTTTTTCGTAATTTTCTTTCGTTTTCCTTTATAGAGTACTTTGCATTCATTTTAGCGTTTATGTACGTAACAAGCTGAAAAACACTCAAAATAGTTTTTTTTGATAATGTTACTCTGTAACTCAGTAAAGGAAGTTTTACATCCGTTTTAACGTTTTGCTACGTAAGTACCTCAAAACACTCAAAAGGAACGTTTTTGGTTGTTATTTTGTTATCCCATGTCGGGTGTTTTCGATACATTTTAGCGTTTTGTTGTCAAACATGCACAACAACACTCAAAACGTTTCCTGCAATGTTGTTTTATTTCATAATAGAAATTACTTTGCATGTATTTTGGCGTTTTTTTTTTATCTAACGGTCTGAAAAAACAGAAAATACAAATTTTTGGTATTGCTATTGTCGTTCCATATGGAGTAATATTCATGTTTGTATATATTCTGTTTTTTATATTGTTAGGTAACAAAACTACAAAATGCATGCAAAGCATTCTAGGTGGAAAATGAAATGGCATTACCAGAAAAGTGTGGAACCTATTTAGGAATAAAAATCATTAACAAAAACGTGTTTTTTTTTTATTTTGTGTGTGTATGGGAGTGTGTGTTTTAAAGCTTCTTTCATAGTAAAATACTTAAATGCATGTAAAATACCCTTCATGGACAAACATAATATAACATTATCAAAATTGTTAATTTTTAATGTTTTATTTTTTACTTCTTACGTATAAGAACGCCGAAATCCATGGAAAATACCCTATGATAGGAAACGAAACGATTTTACCAGAAACGTGTATAATGATTTTTTTGAGCTTCTTAGGTAACAAAACGCTAAAACAAACAAGTGAACAGCACTTTATATGGAGAAAGAAAACAATAATACCAAAACCGTGTGTTTTAAGTGTTTTTCACATTGTTAGATAACAAAACGCCAAAATGCATGCAAGGCACACCATTTGAACGGAACGTTACCAAAAACGTGTATTAAAACGCGAAAATGCATGAAAACCACTCTATATGAGGAAACGAAAAGACATTATGAGACGTGTATAATAATGATTTTTGAGCTTAGGTACCAAAACGAAAAAATGGGTGTCTACCAGTCTATATGTAGAAAAAAAAAAAAAATACGGAAAACATGTATTTTGAGTGTTTTTCATAATATTAGGCACGAAAACTTAAAGATGCAGGAAAAACACCCTATATTGGGAAAGAAAACGACAACAACAGAAATTAGTATTTGAAGTACTTTTAAGGGTGTTAGGTACCAAAACGGTAAAAAAAAAATGTGAAATTAAACGATACTTCCACAAACGTCTTATTTTATTGTTTTGAGCTTCTTAGGACATGGAAAACACCCTATATGGACAAACAGATCAATATTACTGACAATGTGTATTTTCAGTAATTTTGAGCTTGTTAGGTACAAAAATGTGAAAATGCATGCAAGATACCGATATAGTGAAACAAAACGTAATTACCAGAAACGTTTCTTATGAGATTCTTACCATAGGTAACAAAACATTAAACTGCGTGAATAACACTCTGTTTTGTAGAAATAGAGCAATACTATCAAAAAATGTTTTTTTTTTTTATTTCTGTTTTCATATAGGTAACAGAACTCCAAAATTCATGCAAAGAACTTTCAATGAGGAAACGAAAGGATATTGCCAGAAACTTGCTATTTTACTGTTTTTTTTTATTGTTTTAGACACCAAAACGGTAAAAAGTATAAAAATAACCAAAAACATGTCTTTTTAATGTCTTAAAAAAAAACGTGTTTTTGAGTGTTTTTGAGTTTCTTACGTACGAAAGCGCAAAAATCCATGCAAGCACCATTTATGGAGAAATTGAATAACATTACCAAAAACGTATATTTTTCAGAGTTTCAGGTTTATACGTACGAAACGATATTACGATATTACAAGGATATTACAAGTGTTTCTGAGCTTCTTAGGTACAAAAACGTTAAAACTCTTCAAGAGCACTTTACATGGAGAAACAGAACAACATTACTAAAAATGTCTTGATTTTTTTTTTTATAATATTACGTACCAAAACGCCAAATTCATGGAAAGCACACTATCTGGGTAAACGAAAGGATATTACCAGAAAGGTATATTGTGTTTTAAGCTTCTTAATTACCAAATCTCTATAATGCGTCAATATCTAGCTATATGGAGGAAAAAAAATACCAAAAAATGTTTATTTTGAGTATTTTTCATAATTTTAGGTCCCAAAGCGCAAAAATGCATGCAAAGTACTCTATATGTGAAAAATAAACGACATTACAAGTAAAATGTCTTTGGGTGTTTTTTAGTCTGTTACGCACCAAAACAATAAAATGCATGGAAAGCACTCTATACTGGAACACAAAAACACATTACAAAAGCGTGTCTTTTGAGTGTTTTTGATCTTTATGTACCTTATTGCTAAGACGCATGGAAAGCATCCTTTGTGCAGAAACAGTATAACATTACCAAAAATGTGTATTTTCAGTGTTTTTAAGCTTGTTAGCAACAAAAAAAAAAAAAAAAAAAACGGGAAACAATATGCAAAGTACTTCATATCGTGAAACAAATCTTTATCAACAGAAACATGTATTGTAACTTTTTTATTTATTTATTTTTTTTTTTAACCTTCTTAGGTAACAAAATGCTAAAACGCATGAATAACACTCTATTTGCAGAAACTTAATATTACCAACAAAAACGTTTGTTTTGATTATTTTCCACAATGTTAAATACCGAAAGCAAAAATGTATGTAAAGAACTTCATATATGAAACGAATAGATATTATCACATAAGTGTCTTTTCAGTGTTTTTTGAAAGTCTTAGCCACAAAAACGATAAAATACATAGCACTGGAATACAAAACGTTACAAAAAAAGCGTCTTTCGAGTGTTTCGTGTTTTACATACCAAAACGTTAAAAGCCATGCAAAACTCCGTTCGTGGAGAAACAAAATAATATCACCAAAAGTATGTATTTTTAATGTTTTGTGTTTGTTACGTACAAAAATGCCAAAATTCATGGAAAGTACCCTATTCCGGAAATGAAAAGATATTACAAGAAACGTGTTTCTGAGCCTAAGTACCAAAACACTAATACGCATGAATAGCAATTTATATAGAGGAACAAAATAACATTACCACCCTATATGAAGAAAGGAAAAGACATTACAAGAAACGTGTATTATGTGTTTTTTTTTTTCAGATCTTTAGATAATAAAACTTTAAAACGTGTGAATAGCACTTTATATGGAGAAAGAGAACATTACTAAAAACGTTGGGCAAAAAAAAAAAAAAAAAAACATGAAAAAGCATGAAAATCACCCTATATAAGAAAACAAGACTATGAAAAACATGTTTTTTTAATGTTTTTTTTTTTTTTATTATCTTATGTACCAAGATGTTTGAGCTTCTTACTTACCAAAACGCTAAAGGGAATGAATAACACTATATGGAGAAATAAAACATTACCCAAAAATGTGTATTTTGAGTATATTTCACATTAATAGATATCAAAACGCTAAAATGCATGTAAATCACACTACAAGGGGAAAAGAAACGACATTTAAAAAAAAAGTTTTTGAATGTTTTTGAGCGCGCTAGCCACGAAAGCGGTAAAAACATAATAAAAATAACTTATAAGTAAAAATAAAAGAACGTTACCAAGAACGTCTCTTCTCAGTGTTTTTGATCTACTTACGTAGAAAAACACTAAAACGCATGCAAAACGCAATTTAGAGAGAAGCAGATTAACACAACGTGAACAAGTATTTTAAGCCAAAATACTTGGAGAATACATGAGGTACAAAAATGCTAAAATGCATAAATAACACTCTGTAAGGAGAAACATAACAGCATTACTAAAACCTTTTTTTTTACTTTTGAGTGTATTTCACATTCTGAGGTACCAAAACGCCAAAATGTATGCAAAGTGCTTTATATGATGAAAGGAAACGAAATTTCAAGAAACCTGTCTTTTCAGTGTTTAGAAGCGGTTTAGGCATCAGAAAGCTAAAGAGCATGGAAATCACTCTATATAAGAATAGAAAACATTACGAGAAACGTGTCTTTTGAGTACTGCTGAGATTTCTACGTACCAAAATGACAAAACGCATGCAAAATACCGTTTATGGAAAAACAGTGTTACATAAAATATATATATATATATATATATAGAGAGAGAGAGAGAGAGAGAGAGAGAGAGAGAGAGAGAGAGAGAGAGAGAGAGAGAGAGAGAGAGAGAGAGAGAGAGAGAGAGAGAGAGAGAGAGAGAGAGAGAGAGAGAGAGAGAGAGAGAGAGAGAGGAAAAGAAACAAAATATCCAGAAACGTGTTTTTTGAGTGTTAGGCACCAAAACGCTAAAAAGAATGAAAATCATTCCATATGGGAAAACAAGACATCAAGAAAAATGTGTTTTTTTTAATGTTTTTGAGCTTCTCACATTCTAAAACACGAAAAATGCATGCGATAAATTATATACTATGAGTTTATATACTATGTTTTCAAGCTTCTTAGTTTTGAAAACGCTAAAATATATGAATAGCACGCTATATGGAGAATTAACAACTTTACCAAAAACGTATATTTTGAGTTTTGTTTCATATTGTTAGTTACCAAAACTATGCAAAGCCATTTTGCAAAAATGCAATACTAGAAACAAAACGGCATTACCAGAAACGCGTTTTTTTTAGCGTATTATATGCCAAAACGGTAAAAAAAAAAAAACATAGAATTCACCGAAAATATAAAAACAAAACATTACAAAATGTGTGTCTTTCGAGTGTTTATGAAAATTTTACGTACCAAAACGCTAAAACGCATGAAAAACACAATTCTTGGAGACACAGAACAACATTATCAAAAAACACGTATTTTCAGTGTTTTTTTTTTTCAGCTTGTTACGTATAAAAACGCCAAAATTCATGTAAAGTACCCTATATGGGAAAACGAAAAGACATTAGGAGAAACATGTATTATGAGTGTTTCTGATCTCCATGAGTACCAAAATGAGAAAACGCGTTAATACCACTCCATATAGAGCAACAGAGCATTACCAAATAGAAGTATTTTGAGTATTTTTGAGATGCTTACGTATAAAAACACATAACTGCATGGAAAATATCCTATTAGGGAAAAGGAAAAGGCATTAGAAGAAACGTGTTTTTTTGAGTGTTTTTTTTTAGATACCTAAAACCTAAAACGCATGAATAGCACTGTATATGAAAAAAAAACATTACCAAAAACGTACATTTTAATATATTTCACATTTTGGGGAGCCATAACGTAAAATACATGCAAAGTACAATTTATTGGGAAAGAAAACGATATTTATAGAAAAGTTTCTTTTGAGAGTTCATGAGAGTGCTAGGCGCCTAAACGATAAAAAACATGAAATGCATCCTATACGGGAAAACAAAACAACATTAAAAAGTAATGTATTTTGAGTATTTTTGAGGTACGTATCAAAACAATAAAACGCATGCAAAACACCCATTATGGAAATGAGAATAACATTACCAAAAACAAGTCATTTTTTTATTTTTTTTTTAGCTTGTTAGATAGAAAAATGCCACAATGCATTGAGAAGAAACCGAAATTATTATAAGTTATTATTATAAGTGGTTTTGAGTTTCCTTCAAAACGCTACAACGCTCTATATATGAAGAAACAGAACAACATTATTAAAAGCGTGTATTTTGAATGTTTTTTTTTTTTTCACATTGTTAGGTGCCAAAACACGAATATGATTGTAATGCCTCCTATATATAGAAACGAATCGACATTACCAAAAACGTTTCTTTTCAGTGTTATTGACCGTGTTAAAAACCAAAACGATAGTTTTACTAAAACGTAATGTTGTTATGGGAGTCTATTAACAACATTAAGAAAAACATGCATTTTTAGTATTTTTGAACTTCTTACGTACCAAAAAGCAAAACGCATGCAAAAGATATTTTATGGAGAAACAGAATAACTTTACCAAAAGGAAGTATTTTGGGTGGTTTTTAGCTTGTTACATAGAAAAACGCCCAAAACCATGCAAAGAAATCTTCAACCTTTAACAAAAACATTAAAAGAACCGTGTATTTTAATTGTATCTTACATTCTTAGGTACTAGAACGCCTAACCTCATACAAAGCAAGCTATTTATGGAAAGGAAATGGGATTTCCAGAAACTTGTCTTTTCAGTGTTTAAGATAATGATATGTACCAACACGCTAAAAAACATGGAAATCACCCTATAAGGAGAGAAAAAAAAAAAAAAACGTAAAACGCCTCTTTTGAGTGTTTTGAGGTATTTACGTACGTACCGAAACGCTAAAAGTCATCCATATAACTTTTAGGGAGAAACAATAATATTAACAAAAAAAAAAAAAATGAAAAACATGTTACGTAGAAAAACTCCAAAATGCATGCAAAGTACCCAACATGTGGAAACGAAAAGACATTACGAGAAACGTGTATTATGGGTGTTTTTGAGCCTATTATGTACATAACCTCAAAAACGGATGAATAGCACTCTATATGGAAAAACAGAACAACATCACCGATAACGTGTATATATCATATTCACTATATGGGGAAAAACAACAAGATTTACAGAAAAGCGTCTTTTGAGTGTTTATGTGTGTGTTAGGCATCAAAACGCTAAAAGGCATGTAATGCATCCTCTATGGAGAAAGAAATCGACTTCATAAAAAAAAGTGTCTTTTGAGTGTTTTTGAGCTACCTACGTATAAAAGAGCTAAGGCGCATGCAAAATACCCGTCATAGAGAAACAAAATGAAATTAGCAAATAAAAGTCTTTTGAATGTTTTAGAGCTTGTTATGTACATAAACGCAAAAAAAACAAAAAAATAAATAAATAAATGAATAAAAATAAATAGCACCTTTTGTGGGAATACAGGATAACATTACCAAAAACATCTGTTTTAAGTGTTTTTTCTTTTACATTTTTATATACCAGAACCTCAAAATGGAATTAAAGCACTCTATTTAGGGAAACGAAATGACATTACGAAAACGCCAAAATAAATGCAAAGCACCCTATATTCGAAAAGAAAGGATGTTAAGAAAAATATATATTATGAATATATGAATGAAAATATCTTTTCATTGTTTTGAGCGGCTTTAGGCACCAACACTTAAAAATTTATAGAAGAACCCTTAATGATGTAACAAAACGTTATCATCACAAACATGTATTTTGAGCATTTTTGAGATTTATGTGTACAAAAACGTAAAAACGCTTGAATTGCACTCCATATGGACAAATACAAAAATATCACCAAAAACGAATATTTTGTGTTTTTCACCTTCTTAGCAATCAAAGTGTCAAAATGCATGCAAAGTACTGCATGTGGAGAAGAGAAACAGTACAGGAAAATGATCTTTTCATTGTTTTGAGTGTTTTAGGCACGGATATTTTGGTATTTGTCCATATGGAGTGCAATTCAAGCGTTTTTACGTTTTGGTACACAAAAATCTCAAAAATGCTCAAAATACATGTTTCTGATGATAACGTTTTGTTTCATCATTAAAGTTACTTCTATAAATTTTTAAGTTTTGGTGCCTAAAGCTGCTCAAAACAATGAAAAGGTATTTTCTTGTAATGTTCTTTTCCTCAAATGCAGTGTTTTGCATGCATTGTGACGTTTTGGTTCCTAACAAGGTGAAAACACTCAAAATACACGTTATTGGTAATATTTTTCTGTTTGTCCATATGGGGTGCAATTCAAGCGCTTCCGCGCTTTGTTACATATAAATAAAAAAAAAAAAAACTCATAACACATGTTTCTGATTATATCTTTTTGTTTCATCATTAACGGTAATTTGAATATATTTTGAATTTCTGTACCTAAAAGATGAAAAATACTGAAAATATACGTTTTAGGTAATGTTGTTTTTCAAGCTTTTTAGTGTTTTGGTACCTAGGAAGCTAAAAAAAAAAAAACACTTGTTAAACACGTTTCTTGTAAGATCATTTCGTTTCACAAAATAGGGTATTTTATATGCATTTTGGCATTTTTGTACGTATGAAACTCAAAAACACTTAAAATCCACGGTTTTTATAGTTATTCTGCTTGTTCATAACGGTTGTTTTGGATGTGCTTTTAGCGTTTTGTTATGAAATAAACACTCAAAAGACACTCTTTTTGAAATGCCGTTTTGTAATCCCTTAAAGGGAGCTTTTCATATTTTTAAGCATTTTGGTGCCTAGCACGATCAAAAAACACTCAAATCACACGTATCTGTCCTTTCCCTATATAGAGTGCTTTGGCGTTTTGTTACATAACAATGTAAAAAAAAAAAACGTTCATTCACGCTCATAATATATATTTTTCTTAACATCCTTTGATTTCGAATATAGGGTGCTTTGCATTTATTTTGGCGTTTTCGTAATGTCATTTCGTTTCCCTAAATAGAGTGCTTTAATTCCATTTTGAGGTTCTGGTATATAAAAATGTAAAAGAAAAAACACTTAAAACAGATGTTTTGGTAATGTTATCCTGTTTTCCCACAAAAGGTGCTATTTATTTTTATTTATTTATTCATTTATTTATTTATTTTTTTGCGTTTATGTACGTAACAAGCTCTAAAACATTCAAAAGACTTTTATTTGCTAATTTCATTTTGTTTCTCAATGACAGGTATTTTGCACGCGCCTTAGCTCTTTTATACATAGGTAGCTCAAAAACACTCAAAAGACACTTTTTTTTTATGAAGTTGATTTCTTTCCCCATAGAGGGTGCATTACATGCCTTTTAGCGTTTTGATGCCTAACACACACATAAACACTCAAAAGACGCTTTTCTGGAAATCTTGTTGCTATTCCCCATATAGTGAATGTGATATATACACGTTATCGGTGATGTTGTTCTGTTTTTCCATATAGAGTGCTATTCATCCGTTTTTGAGGTTATGTACATAATAGGCTCAAAAACACCCATAATACACGTTTCTCGTAATGTCTTTCGTTTCCACATGTTGGGTACTTTACATACATTTTGGAGTTTTTCTACGTAATATGTTTTTCAATTTTTTTTTTTTATATTATTGTTTCTCCATAAAGGTTATATGGATGACTTTTAGCGTTTTGGTACGTACGTAAATACCTCAAAACACTCAAAAGAGACGTTTTACGTTTTTTTTTTCTTTCTCTCTTTATAGGAAACCATGGAAATCATCCTATAAGGAGAGAGAGAAAAAAAAATAATATCATTGTCTAAAACACTGAAAAGACACGTTTCTGGAAATCTCTTTTTTTTTTTTTTCCATATATAGCTTGCTTTGTATGAGGTTAGGGGTTCTAGTACCTAAGAATGTAAGATACAATTAAAATACACGCTTCTTTTAATGTTTTTGTTAAAGGTTAAAGGTTACTTTGCATGGTTTTGGGCGTTTTTCTACGTAACAAGCTAAAAACCACCCAAAATACTTCCTTTTGGTAAAGTTATTCTGTTGCTCCATAAAATATGTTTTGCATACGTTTTGCTTTTTGGTACGTAAGAAGTTCAAAAATACTAAAAATGCATGTTTTTCTTAATGTTGTTATTGATTCCCATAACAACATTACGTTTTGGTAAAACTATCGTTTTTGGTTTTTAACACGGTCAAAAACACTGAAAAGAAACGTTTCGTTTCTATATATAGGAGGCATTACAATCATATTCGTGTTTTGGAACCTAACAATGTGAAAAAAAAATCATTCAAAATACACGCTTTTAATAATGTTGTTCTGTTTCTTCATATATAGAGCGTTGTAGCGTTTTGAAGGAAACTCAAAACCACTTATAATAATAACTTATAATAATGTCGGTTTCCTTTCAATGCATTTTGGCATTTTTCTAGGTAACGAGCTAAAAAAAAAAAAATCAAATAACATTACTTGTTTTTGGTAATGTTATTCCCATTTCCATAATTGGTGTTTTGCATGCGTTTTATTGTTTTCATACGTATCTCAAAAATACTCAAAATACATTATTTTTTTAATGTTGTTTTGTTTTCCCGTATAGGATGCATTTCATGCTTTTTATCGTTTAAGCGCCTAGCACTCTCATGAACTCTCAAAAGACACATTTCTATAAATATTGTTTTGTTTCCGAATAAATACTGCTTTGCATGTATTTTGGCGTTATGGCTCCGAAAAATGTGAAATTCATTAAAATGCACGTTTTTGGTAATGTTTTTTTTTTTCATATACAGTGCTTTTCCTGCGTTTTAGGTCTTAGATATCAAAAAAAAAAAAAAAAAAAAAAACACGTTTCTTCTATTGCCTTTTCCTTTCCCCTAATAGGAAATTTTCCATGCAGTTTTGCGGTTTTATACGTAAGCATTTCAAAAATACTTAAAAATACTTCTATTTGGTAATGTTCTGTTGCTCTATATGAAGTGGTATTAACGCATTTTCTCATTTTGGTACCCATGGAGATCAGAAACACTCATAATACATGTTTCTCCTAATGTCTTTTCGGTTTCCCATATCGGGTACTTTACATGAATTTTGGCGTTTTTCTACGTAACACGCTAAAAAAAAAAACACTCAAAATACTCGTTTTTGTTAATGTTGTTCTGTGTCTCCAAGAAGTGTGTTTTTCATGCGTTTTAGCGTTTTGGTACGTAAAATTTTCATAAATACTCAAAAGACACACATTTTGTAATGTTTGGTTTTTATATTTTCGGTGAATTCTATGGTTTTTACCGTTTTGGCATATAATACGCTAAAAAAAAAGAAAGAAAAAAAAAAGTTTCTGGTAATGCCGTTTTGCTTCTCCTTTTGCATTTTTGCAAAATGGCTTTGCATATTTTTTTGCGTTTTGGTAACTAACAACGTGAAACAAAACTCAAAATATACGTTTTTGGTAAAGTTGTTAATTCTCCATATAGAGTGCTATTCATATATTTTAGCGTTTTAAAAAACTAAGAAGCTTGAAAACATAGTATATAGACTCATAGTATATCATTTATTGCATGCATTTTTTCGTGCTTTATTACGTGAGAAGCTCAAAAACATTTAAAAACACATTTTTCTTCATGTCTTGTCTTCCCATATGAAATGCTTTTCATTCTCTTTAGCGTTTTGGTGCCTAACACTCAAAAAACACGTTTTTGGAAGCTTTGTTTATATATATATATATATATATATATATATATATATATATATATATATATATATATATATATATATATATATATATATATATATATATATTTTTTTTTTTTTTTATGTAATACTGTTTCTCCATAAAGGGTATTTTGCATGCGTTATGTTATCGTTTTGGTACGTAGGAATCTCAACAGTACTCAAAAGACACGTTTCTCGTAGTGTTTTCTATTCTTAAATAGAGTGATTTCCATGCTCTTTAGCTTTGTGATGCCTAAACCGCTTCTAAACACTTAAAAGACAGGTTTCTTGAAATTTCGTTTCCTTTCATCATATAAAGCAATTTGCATGCATTTTGGCGTTTTTGTACCTTAGAATGTGAAATACACTCAAAAGTAAAAAAAAAAAAAGTTTTTAGTAATGCTGTTATGTTTCTCCATACAGAGTGTTATTTATGCGTTTTAGCATTTTTGTACCTCATGTATTCTCCAAGTATTTTGGCTTAAAATACTTGTTCACGTTGAGTTAATCTGCTTTTCTCTAAATGGCGTTTTGCATGCGTTTTAGTGTTTTGCTACGCAAGTAGATCAAAAACACAGAAAAGAGACGTTCCTGGTAACGTTCTTCTATTTTTCCTTATAAGGTCTTTTTTTTATTATATTTTTACGACTTTCGTGGCTAGCGCGCTCAAAAACATTCAAACACACTTTTTTTGAAATGTCGTTTCTTTTCCCCTTGTAGTGTGATTTACATGCATTTTAGCGTTTTGGTATCTATTAATGTGAAATATACTCAAAATACACATTTTTGGGTAATGTTTTGTTTCTCCATATAGAGAATGCTATTTATTCGCTTTAGCATTTTGGTGTGTAAGAAGCTCAAACTCACAAAAAAATACATCTCTCGTATTATTTTTTTTTTTTTTTCGTTTCTCCATATAGAGTACTTTGCATGCATTTTGGTGTTTTTGTGCGTAACAAGATAAAGAAAAGTACTTTTCTGGTATTGTTATTCTGCCTTTCCATAAAGAATCTTTTAGATCTGTTTTAGCATTTTGATACATAAGATAATAAAAAAAACACTCAAAACACGATTTTCATATTTTTGTTTTTCCCATATAGGGTGATTTTCATGCTTTTTCATGTTTTTTTTTTGTTCTTTTTTCCCCAAAACGATCATAAACACTGAAAACACAATTTTCTGGAAATTTCTTTTTGTTTCCCCATATTAGTGGCTTTGCATGCATTTTCGTGTTTTGATGAATAAAAACGTGAAAACACTTAAATTACACGTTTTTGGTAATGTTGCTCTGTTTCTCCATATATAGTAGTATTAACACATTTTTGCGTTTGGGTACCAAAAAAACTCAAAACGCTCATAATACGCATTTCTCGTAATAACTTTTTTTTTCCCCCCATTTAGAGTACATCGGATGCACTTTTGTGTTTTTCTACGAATCATAGTCAAAAACACTGAAAATACTTCATTTTGGTATTTTTTTCTCGTTCCCCATAAAAGGTATTTTCCATGCTTTTTTGTAAATTTTAATAGGCATATAGGTCAAAAACACTGAAAAAATACACATTTTTGGTAATGTTGCTCTGTGTCTAGAAATAGAGTGGTGTTTATTTGTTTCAGAGTTTTGGTACCTCAGAAGCTGAAAAACATTCATAATACGCGTTTCTCTTAATGACTTTTCATTTCTTCATATAAAATACTTTGCATGCATTTTGGCTTTTTTTTTTTTTTTTTTAACAAGCTCACAAGTTCTCAAAATACTTGTTTTTGGTAATATTTTTGTTTCTTTGTAAAGTGTGTTTTGCATACGTTTTAGCGTTTTTGTTCGTAAGTAGCTCACAAAATCTCAAGACACGTAATGTTTTGTTTTGCCATATAGCGTGATCTTTTTATGCTATTCAGCGTTTGCGTGCCTAGCATGCTAAAAACTCTTAAAGATACGTTTCTGGTAATGTCATTTTCTTTCTTCAAATAGGTGGCTTTGCAGGCATTTTGGCGTTTGGTACATAACTATAGGAAAAATACTCATAATACAGGTCATTATTAATGATGTTTTGTTTCTTCTTATTATGTGTTATTCATGTGTTTTAGTGTATTGGTAGATAAGAAGCTACTTTCTCTTAATATTCTTTCTTTCCCCATGTATAGTACTTTTCATGCATTTTTACCTTTTTCTATGTAACAAGCTCAAAAAATATTTGGCCTGCGTTTTAGCGTTTTGGTACGTAAGTATCTTAAAACACTAAAGACATTTTTTTGTTTTCATATAAAGTACTTTCAATGCTTTCTAGCGTTTTGTTGCCTAAAGCGTTCATAAACACTCAACAGACATGTTTCTTGAAATATCGTTTACTTTCCCCATATAGGGTGTTTTGCAAGCATTTTGGCTTTTTGGTAACTAACATTGTAGTTCCGCTTCTCAATATAGAGAACAATTCATGCGGTTTAGTGTTTTGTTACTCGAGAAGCTCAAATACATTCATAATAAATGTAATGTCTTTTGACTTCCCATATAGGATACTTTGCATGCATTTTGGCAATTATGTACGTAACACGCTCAACAACACTGAAAATACTTTTTTTTTTTTTAATGATTTTACACTTTGTTTTAATAAAAGATGCTTTGCATGCGTTTAAGCATTTTGGTACGTAAGTAGCTTAATGAAACTCAAAAGACACATTTCTTCGTAATGTTGTTTTGTTTTTCCGTAGAGGGTGCTTTCCATGATTTTTAGCGTTTGTTGTCTAACATGCACAAAAACACTGAACGTTTCTTGTAATGTCGTTTCGTTTCCCTATATAAGGGAATGTGTATGCATTTTGGTGCTTTTATACCTAATAATGTAAAAAAATACTCAAATACAAGTTTTTGATAATTTATTTTTTTCCATATATAGTGCTATTCAAGCGTTTTATCGTTTTCATACCTACGAAGCTCAAAAACATTCCTAATACACGTTTTTCGTAATGTTCTTTTCCCATATACGTAATGTTCTTTCAATATATTTTGACGGTTTTGTACGTAGCAAGCTCAAAAAAAACTGAAAATATACGTTTTTTGTTAGTTATTATGATCTCTTTAATGGGCGTTTTACACGTTTTAGTGTTTTGGTACGTAAATAGCTAAAAAAAAAAATTTTAAAAATAAAAAAAACATTAAGAAGACACATTTTTGGTAATGATTTTTTATATCCATACAGGGTGTTTACAATATTTTTTAATGTTTTTGGTGCTATCACGCTCAAAAAGACACTCAATAGGCATATTTCTGGAAATGAGGTTTGAATTCACGTTTTTTTTTTTTTATGCATTTTGTTGTTTTGATATCTCACAGTGTGAAAAGCATTTAAATACACTTTTTTGTTTATGTTATGTTTCTCCATATAGGGTGCTATTATTTATTTTTTTTTTTTAATTTTTTTTGCGTTTTAGAACCTAAGAAATTCAATATCTCTCATAATACACTTTTCTCTTAATGTCTTTTTGTTATTCTATATAGGATACCTTGCATGCATTTTGGTGTTTTGGCACCTAACAATGTGGTGAAAACACTTTTTTGGTAATGTTCTGTCTTTACATATAGAGCGCTATTCACGTGTTTTAGCGTTTTTTTACCTAAGACTGTCAATAACATTCATAATATTCATTCTCGTAATATCGCTTTGTTTTACCATATAGGGTAATTTGCATGCATTTTGCTGTTTCTGTACCTAAAAAACAAAAAAACACTGATAATACAGATTTTTGGTAATCTTATTGTTTCTCCATAATGGGAGTTTTCCATGAGTTTTAGTGTTTTAGTACGTAAAAAGCTGAAAAACACACAAGACATTTTTTTTTTACAAAATAGAGTGCTTTCCATGCATTTTAGCATTTTGGTGCCTGGAATACTCAAAAATACTTGAAAGACATGTTTCTGGTAATATCGTATCGTTTCCTCTTATAAAGTTATTTGCAATAATTTTGGTCTTTTAGTACCTATGAATGTGAAAAGCACATATAATTTACGTTTTTGGTAATGCTGGTGTTTCTCCATATGCAGTGCTATTCTCGAGGATCCTAACAATGTAAAAAACAAAAAATAAAAATACACATTTTTGGTAAAGGTTTTCTTTTTCTCCATAAAATGATGCATGCATTTTGCACTCATTTTAGCACCTAAACACTGAAATTAAACGTTTCTGGTAACGGTTTGTTTTCCAATATCAGGTGCTTTCCATGTATATTAACTTTCTGGAGCCAAAAACGCTCAAAAAACACCAAAAAGATACGTTTCTGCTGATGTATTCTCGTTTCCCCACATAGAGTACCATGCATGCATTTTGGTGTATTGGTACCTTACAATGTCGTTCTATTTCCCAATAGACTGTGCTATTCACGTATTTTAGGTTTTGATACCTAATAAACTGGAAAACACTCATTATGCACCTTTCTCATAATGTCCTTTCGTTTCCCTATATGCGGACGTTCGCATGTATTTTGGAGTTTTGGTGCGTAAGAAGCTCAAAAACATTCTAAAGACACATTCTTGGTAATGTTGTTTTGTATTCCAATAAACTGTTTCAAATTCTTGTAAGTGTTTTGGTTCCTAAAACGGGAAAAACGCTGAAAAGGCACGTATCTAGAAATGTCGTTTCGTTTCCCCATATAAAGTTCTGTATCCCCATATAGAGTGCTATTCATGCGTTTTAGGGTTTTGCTAGTAACAAAACAAACAATGAGAATAAACGTCTCTGATAATATTGTTTCATTTAATTATATAGGGTAGTTTGCATGTTTTTCGCCGTTTCTGTACCTAACAAGCTCAAAAAATAGTCGATAAAAATTTTTGGTAATGTTATTCTGTTTTTTTCATAAAGGTTGTTTTACATGTGTTTTAACATATTGATACGTAAGAACCTCCTAAACACACAAAAGACTTTTTTTTTTTTATAATACTGTTTTGTATTCCAATATTGGATGTTTTCCATGCATTTTAGCGTTTTTGTGCCTACAGCGCTTAAAAACACTAAAAAAGACACGTCTCTGTTAAAGTCGTTTCGTTTCCTCATATGCGGTGATGTGCATGCATTTTGGTGTTTTGGTAGCCAACATTATGAAAAACACTCAAAATACACGTTTTGTTCTGTTTCTCCATATAGACTGCTATTCACGCGTTTTCTGCCTTTTGGTATCTAAGAATCTGGAAAAAAAAACACTCATAATTCACGTTCCTGATAATATCGTATATTTCATCATATAGGGTAATATGCATATATTTTGACGTCTCTCTACCTAATAAGCTAAGAAAAATATTCAAAACACATTTTTGCTGACATTATTGTTTTCCCATAAAGGGTGTTTTGCGTGCGCTTTACCCTTTTGGTACATAAGAAGCTCAAGAAAACTAAATAAAAGACACGCTTTTGACCAATGAGCTTTCTATAGATTTCGTGTTTCCGTGCCTAAAACACTCAAAACAATAAAAAGATCTTTTTCTTGTACTGTTTCTCTTCTCCACATACAGTGCTTTGCATGCATTTTGACATTTTGGTTCCTAAGAAGGTGAAAAACACAAAATATACGTTTTTGATAATATTTTTGTATTTGTCCATATGGAGTGTAATTCAAGCGTTTTTACGTTTTGGTACATATAAATCTCAAAAATGCTCAAAATACATGATTCTGATATTTCTAATGAACGTTTTGTTTCACAATTAAGGGTACTTCTATAAATTTTTAAGTTTTGGTGCCTAAAGCCTCTCAAAACAATGAAAAGGTATTTTCTTGTAATGTTCTTTTCTTGAAATACAGTGTTTTGCATGCATTGTGACGTTTTGGTTCCTAACAAGGTGAAAAACAGTCAAAAAACACGTTATTGGTAATATTTTTCTGTTTGTCCATATGGGGGTGCAATTCAAGCTCTTCCGCGCTTAAATAAATAAATAAAAAAAAAACACCCATAAGACATGTTTCTGATTATATCTTTTTGTTTCATCATTAAGAGTACTTTAAATATATTTTGAATTTCTGTACCTAAAAGATGAAAAATACTGAAAATATACGTTTTAGGTAATGTTATTTTTCAAGCTTTTTAGTGTTTTGGTAACTAAGAAGCTAAAAAAAAAACTTATTAAACCCGTTTCTTGTCAGATCTTTTCGTTTCACAAAATAGGGTATTTTTATGCATTTTGGCATTTTTGTACGTACGAAACTCAAAAACACTTAAAATCCACGGTTTTTATAGTTATTCTGCTAGTTCATAACTGTTGTTTTGGATGTGCTTTTAGCGTTTTGTTATGAAATAAACACTCAAAATACACGTTTTTGGAAATGCCGTTTAGTAATTCATACTTTTAAGCATTTTGGTGTCTAGCACAATCAAAAAACACTCAAATCACACGTATCTGTCCTTTCCCTATATAGAGTGCTTTGGTGTTTTGTTACATAACAATGTAAAAAAAAAAAAACGTTCATTCACGCTCACAATATATATTTCTCTTAACATCCTTTCTTTTCCCATATAGGGTGCTTTGCATTTATTTTCGCGTTTTCGTAATGTCATTTTGTTTCCCTAAATAGAGTGCTTTAATTCCATTTTGACGTTCTGGTATATAAAAATGTAAAAGTAAAAACACTTAAAACAGATGTTATTGGTAATGGTATCCTGTTTTCCCACAAAAGGTGCTATTCATTTCTTTTTTTTTTGGCGTTTATGTACGCAACAAGCTCTAAAACATTCAAAAGACTTTTATTTGTTAATTTCATTTTGTTTCTTAATGACAGGTATTTTGCATGCGCTTTAGCTCTTTTATACGTAGGTAGCTGAAAAACACTGAAAAGACACTTTTTTTTTTTTAAGAAGTTGATTTCTTTCCTCATAGAGGTAGCATTACATGCCTTTTAGCGTTTTGATGCATAACACACACATAAACACTGAAAAGACGCTTTTCTGGAAATCTTGTTGATTTTCCCCATATATAGAATATGAAATATACACGTTTTCGGTGATGTTGTTATGTTTCTCCATATAGAGTGCTATTCATCCGTTTTTGAGGTTATGTACATAATAGGCTCAAAAACACCCATAATACACGTTTCTCGTAATGTCTTTTCGTTTCCACATGTTGAGTACTTTACATACATTTTGGAGTTTTTCTACGTAACATGTTTTTCATTTTTTTTTCTTTTTGTTAATATTATTGTATCTCCATAAAGGTTATATGGATGACTTTTAGCGTTTTGGTACGTACGTAAATACCTCAAAACACTCAAAAGAGAAGTTTTACGTTTTTTTTTTCTTTCTCTCTTTATAGGAAACCATGGAAATCATCCTATAAGGAGAGAGAGAAAAAAAAAATAATATAATTGTCTAAAACACTAAAAAGACACGTTTCTGGAAATCTCTTTTTTTTTTTTTCCATATATAGCTTGATTTGCATGAGGTTAGGGGTTCTAGTACCTAAGAATGTAAGATACAATTAAAATACACGCTTCTTTTAATGTTTTTGTTAAAGGTTAAAGGTTACTTTGCATGGTTTTGGGCGTTTTTCTACGTAACAAGCTAAAAACCACCCAAAATACTTCCTTTTGGTAAAGTTATTCTGTTGCTCCATAAAATATGTTTTGCATACGTTTTGCTTTTTGGTACGTAAGAAGTTCAAAAATACTAAAAATGCATGTTTTTCTTAATGTTGTTATTGATTCCCATAACAACATTACGTTTTGGTAAAACTATCGTTTTGGTTTTTAACACGGTCAAAAACACTGAAAAGAAACGTTTCGTTTCTATATATAGGAGGCATTACAATCATATTCGTGTTTTGGAACCTAACAATGTGAAAAAAAAATCATTCAAAATACACGCTTTTAATAATGTTGTTCTGTTTCTTCATATATAGAGCGTTGTTGCGTTTTGAAGGAAACTCAAAACCACTTATAATAATAACTTATAATAATGTCGGTTTCCTTTCAATGCATTTTGGCATTTTTCTAGGTAACGAGCTAAAAAAAAAAAAATCAAATAACATTACTTGTTTTTGGTAATGTTATTCCCATTTCCATAATTGGTGTTTTGCATGCGTTTTATTGTTTTCATACGTATCTCAAAAATACTCAAAATACATTATTTTTTTAATGTTGTTTTGTTTTCCCGTATAGGATGCATTTCATGCTTTTTATCGTTTAAGCGCCTAGCACTCTCATGAACTCTCAAAAGACACATTTCTATAAATATTGTTTTGTTTCCAAATAAATACTGCTTTGCATGTATTTTGGCGTTATGGCTCCGAAAAATGTGAAATTCATTAAAATGCACGTTTTTGGTAATGTTTTTTTTTTTTTCATATACAGTGCTTTTCCTGTGTTTTAGGTCTTAGATATAAAAAAAAAAAAAACACAAAAAAAACACGTTTCTTCTATTGCCTTTTCCTTTCCCCTAATAGGAAATTTTCCATGCAGTTTTGCGGTTTTATACGTAAGCATTTCAAAAATACTTAAAAATACTTCTATTTGGTAATGTTCTGTTGCTCTATATGAAGTGGTATTAACACATTTTCTCATTTTGGTACCCATGGAGATCAGAAACACTCATAATACATGTTTCTCCTAATGTCTTTTCGTTTTCCCATATCGGGTACTTTACATGAATTTTGGCGTTTTTCTACGTAACACGCTAAAAAAAAAAAAACACACTCAAAATACTCGTTTTTGTTAATGTTGTTCTGTGTCTCCAAGAAGTGTGTTTTTCATGCGTTTTAGCGTTTTGGTACGTAAAATTTTCATAAATACTCAAAAGACACACATTTTGTAATGTTTGGTTTTTTATATTTTCGGTGAATTCTATGGTTTTTACCGTTTTGGCATATAATACGCTAAAAAAAAAAGAAAGAAAAAAAAACGTTTCTGGTAATGCCGTTTTGCTTCTCCTTTTGCATTTTTGCAAAATGGCTTTGCATATTTTTTTGCGTTTTGGTAACTAACAATGTGAAACAAAACTCAAAATATACGTTTTTGGTAAAGTTGTTAATTCTCCATATAGAGTGCTATTCATATATTTTAGCGTTTTAAAAAACTAAGAAGCTTGAAAACATAGTATATAGACTCATAGTATATCATTTATTGCATGCATTTTTTCGTGTTTTATTACGTGAGAAGCTCAAAAACATTTAAAAACACATTTTTCTTGATGTCTTGTCTTCCCATATGAAATGCTTTTCATTCTCTTTAGCGTTTTGGTGCCTAACACTCAAAAAACACGTTTTTGGAAGCTTTGTTTATATATATATATATATATATATATATATATATATATATATATATATATATATATATATATATATATATATATATATATATATATATATATATATATATATATATATATATATATATATATATATATATATATATATATATATATATATATATATATATATATATATATATATATATATATATATATATATATATATATATATTTTTATGTAATACTGTTTCTCCATAAAAGGTATTTTGCATGCGTTTTATCGTTTTGGTACGTAGGAATCTCAACAGTACTCAAAAGACACGTTTCTCGTAGTGTTTTCTATTCTTATATAGAGTGATTTCCATGCTCTTTAGCTTTGTGATGCCTAAACCGCTTCTAAACACTCAAAAGACAGGTTTCTTGAAATTTTGTTTCCTTTCATCATATAAAGCAATTTGCATGCATTTTGGCGTTTTTGTACCTTAGAATGTGAAATACACTCAAAAGTAAAAAAAAAAAAAGTTTTTAGTAATGCTGGTATGTTTCTCCGTACAGTGTTATTTATGCGTTTTAGCATTTTTGTACCTCATGTATTCTCCAAGTATTTTGGCTTAAAATACTTGTTCACGTTGAGTTAATCTGCTTTTCTCTAAATGGCGTTTTGCATGCGCTTTAGTGTTTTGCTACGCAAGTAGATCAAAAACACAGAAAAGAGACGTTCCTGGTAACGTTCTTCTATTTTTCCTTATAAGGTGTTTTTTTATTATATTTTTACGACTTTCGTGGCTAGCGCGCTCAAAAACATTCAAACAAACTTTTTTTGAAATGTCGTTTCTTTTCCCCTTGTAGTGTGATTTACATGCATTTTAGCGTTTTGGTATCTATTAATGTGAAATATACTCAAAATACACAGTTTTGGGTAATGTTTTGTTTCTCCATATAGAGAATGCTATTTATTCGCTTTAGCATTTTGGTGTGTAAGAAGCTCAAACTCAGAAAAAAATACATCTCTCGTATTGTTTTTTTTTTTTTTTCGTTTCTCCATATAGAGTACTTTGCATGCATTTTGGTGTTTTTGTGCGTAACAAGATAAAGAAAAGTACTTTTCTTGTATTGTTATTCTGTCTTTCCATAAAGACTCTTTTAGATCTGTTTTAGCATTTTGATACATAAGATAATAAAAAAAAAAACACTCAAAACACGATTTTCATATTTTTGTTTTTCCCATATAGGGTGATTTTCATGCTTTTTCATGTTTTTTTTTGTTCTTTTTTCCCCAAAACGATCATAAACACTGAAAACACAATTTTCTGGAAATTTCTTTTTGTTTCCCCATATTAGTGGCTTTGCATGCATTTTCGTGTTTTGATGAATAAAAACGTGAAAACACTTAAATTACACGTTTTTGTTAATGTTGCTCTGTTTCTCCATATATAGTAGTATTAACACATTTTTGCGTTTGGGTACCAAAAAAACTCAAAACGCTCATAATACGCATTTCTCGTAATAACTTTTTTTCCCCCCCATTTAGAGTACATCGGATGCACTTTTGTGTTTTTCTATGAATCATAGTCAAAAACACTGAAAATACTTCATTTTGGTATTTTTTTTTCTCGTTCCCCATAAAAGGTATTTTCCATGCTTTTTTTGTAAATTTTAATAGGCATATAGGTCAAAAACACTGAAAAAATACACATTTTTGGTAATGTTGCTCTGTGTCTAGAAATAGAGTGGTGTTTATTTGTTTCAGAGTTTTGGTACCTCAGAAGCTGAAAAACATTCATAATACGCGTTTCTCTTAATGTCTTTTCATTTCTTCATATAAAATACTTTGCATGCATTTTGGCTTTTTTTTTTTTTAAACAAGCTCACAAGTTTTCAAAATACTTGTTTTTAGTAATATTTTTGTTTCTTTGTAAAGTGTGTTTTGCATACGTTTTAGCGTTTTTGTTCGTAAGTAGGTCACAAAATCTCAAGACACGTAATGTTTTGTTTTGCCATATAGCGTGATCTTTTTATGCTATTCAGCGTTTGCGTGACTATCATGCTAAAAACTCTTAAAGATACGTTTCTGGTAATGTTATTTCGTTTCATCAAATAGGTGGCTTTGCAGGCATTTTGGCGTTTGGTACATAACTATAGGAAAAATACTCAGAATACAGGTCATTAGTAACGATGTTTTGTTTCTTCTTATTATGTGTTATTCATGCGTTTTAGTTTTTTTGGTAGATAAGAAGCTTTAAAATAATACAACATTCTCTTAATATTTTTTAGTTTCCCCATGTATAGTACTTTTCATGCATTTCAGCCTTTTTCTATGTAACAAGCTCAAAAAATATTTGGCCTGCGTTTTAGCGTTTTGGTACGTAAGTATCTTAAAACACTAAAGAGAGATTTTTTTTTTTCATATAAAGTACTTTCAATGCTTTCTAGTGTTTTGTTGCCTAAAGTGTTCATAAACACTCAACAGACACGTTTCTTGAAATATCCTTTACTTTCCCCATATAGGGTGGTTTGCAAGCATTTTGGCTTTTTGGTACCTAACAATGTAGTTCCGCTTCTCATTATATAGAGCAATCCATGCGGTTTAGTGTTTTGTTACTCGAGAAGCTCAAATACATTCATAATAAACGTAATGTCTTTTGACTCCCCAAATAGGATACTTTCCATGCATTTTGGCAATTATTTACGCAACACGCTCAACAACACTGAAAATACTTGTTTTTGTTTTTTTTCTTATAATTTTACACTGTTTTCATAAAGGATGCTTTGCATGCGTTTAAGCATTTTGGTACGTAAGAAGCTTAATGAAACTCAAAAGACACATTTTTTTCGTAATCTTGTTTTGTTTTTTCCGTAGAGGGTGCTTTCCATGATTTTTAGCGTTTTGTTGTCGAACATGCACAAAAACACTGAACAAATACGTTTCTTGTAATGTCGTTTCGTTTTCCTATATAAGGGAATTTGTATGCATTTTTGTGCTTTTATACCTAATAATGTAAAAAAAAACCCTCAAAATACAAGTTTTTGATAATTTATTTTTTTTCCATAAATAATGCTATTCAAACATTTTATCGTTTTCATACCTAAGAAGCTCAAAAAACATTCCTAATACACGTTTTTCGTAATGTTCTTTTCTTTTTCCATATAAGTAATGTTCTTTCAGTATATTTTGACGTTTTTGTACGTACCAAGGTCAAATAACACTGAAAATATATTTTTTTTGTTAGTTATTATGATCTCTTTAATGGGTGTTTTGCACGTTTTAGCGTTTTGGTACATAAATAGCTAAAAAAAAAAAAAATTAAAAAGACACATTTTTGGTAATGTTTTTTTTTTTTTTATTTCCATATACGGTGTTTACAATACTTTTTAATGTTTTTGGTGCCTAACACGCTCAAAAGGACACTCAATAGGCATATTTCTGGAAATGAGGTTTGAATTCACAAGTTTTTTTGTTTTTCTTTTTATGTATTTTGGTGTTTTGATATCTCTCAGTGTAAAAAAAAACATTTAAAATACACGTTTTTGTTAATATTATGTTATATTATGAAACGAAACGACATAATCTAAAGTTGTTGTTTTTTTTCAATGTTTTTAATGTTTTAGGCACCAAAACGCTAAAATACATAGAAAGCACCCTGCATTGGGATATAAGAGGACAATACGAAAAATACGTCTTTTGGGTGTTTTGTTTTTTTGACATTCTCATGTATCAAAACGTTAAAGAAAACATACAAAAAATGCTTATAGAGAAACAAATTAACATTACTAAAATCCTATATTTTCAAAGTTTTGAGTTTGTTACGTACAAAAATATAAAAATTCATTGAAAGTACACCATTAAAAAAAATAAAAAAAACTATACTAGAAAAACGAGTATTATAATTGTTCCTGATCTTCTTTAGTACCAAAACACTAGAACACGTGAATACCACTTTATATGGAGAAAAGAACAACATTAGCAAAAACGTGTGTTTTGAGATCGTTTTCCTTTGTTAGATACCAAAAGGACAAAATTCATGCTAAGTACCCTATATGGAAAAAGGAAAGGAAATTATGAGAAATGTGTATTAAGAGTGGTTTTCAGAATATTAGGTACCAAAATTCTAAACCGCGTGAAAGGTGCTCTAAACAGAGAAAGAAAATAACACTAAAAATATTTATTATAAGTGATTTTCACTTTGTTAGGTTCCAAAACGCCAAAATGCATGCAAAGAACTCTATACGGTGAAACGAAATGATGTGACAAGAAACATGTCGTTTGTGTGCTTTTGAGCGTGTTAGGCACAAAAACGTAAAAAAAAAGCATGGATAAGATGCTGTATGGGAACACAAAATAACATTACCAAAAACGTGTCTTTGGAGTGTTTAGGACCTTCTTACGTATCAAAATGCTAAAAGGCATGGAAAATTTTTTTTATGGAAAAACAGATAAAACAAACAAAAAATGTGTATTTTGAGCATTTTTAAGCTTGTTAGAAACAGAAACGTGAAAATACATTCAAAACAAAAACAAAAACGATATTATTATTTTTTTTTCGATTCTTAGGTATTGAAGTGCTAAAACGCGTGAATAGCATTTAACATTGAGAAATAGAACAACATAACGAAAAACTCTTTTTTTTTTTTTTGTATTGTTAAGTACCAAAACGCCAAAATGCATGCAAACCACTATATTTGGGAAACGAAAAGACATTATAAGAAACGTGTATAATGAGTGTTTCTGACGTTCTGCTGTACCAAAACGGGAAAACGCGTGAATAGCACTATATTTAGAAAAAAAGAAAGAAAAAAAAGCACTATTTTGAGTGTTTTTCACATTATTAGGTATTACAACGCTAAAACTCATGCGAAGCATTCAATATAGGGAAACTAAGCGACATTACCAGAAACGTGTCTTTTTCAATGTTTTTGAACCTGTTATATAAAAAAAATCCACCAAAATACATGAAAAGAACCCTATATAAGAAACACCGATATTATAAAAAAACGTGTATTAAAAGTGTTTCTTATCTTCTTAGTACCAATACGCTAAAACGCGTGTATAGCATATAATTGGGAAAAATAGAACATTACCAAAAACATTACAAAACAACATTACCAAAATGCATGCAAATTATCGTATATGGGGAAACGAAAGGATATTACAAGAAACGTGTATTATGAGTGATTTTGAGCTTCTTAGGTAACAAAATATAACGAACATAGGTAATAAAGAATTTTATATTAAGAAACAGAACATCACCGTTTATTTATTTTTATTTTTTTAATAATGTTAGGAGCTAAAACACCAAAAAGCATGCAAAGCATTCTATATAAGGAAATTAAATGACATTACCAAAGACGTGTCTTTTGTGTGTTTTTAAGCGTGTTAGGTTCGAAAACGCTAAAAGCATAAAAAGCACCCTATATTGCAGTATAAAAGAACATGACCAAAAGCGTGTCTTTTATTTAGTTTTCTTGAGCTTCTTATGTACCAAAAGGCTAAAGCGCACGCAAAACACCCTTTATGGGGAAACAAAAATGTGTTTTGAATATTTTTCTTAGCTTATTAGGTAGAGAGACGTCAAAATATATGCATATTACCCTATATGATGAAATATACGATATTATCAGGAACGTGAATTATGAGTGTTTTTTTTTCCAGATTCTTAGATACCAAAAGGCAGAAAACGCGTGAATAGCAGTCTATATGGAGAAACAGAACAAAACGTGTATTTTGAGTGTTTTTCATAATGTTGGCTACCAAAACACCAAAATGCATGCACATCACCGCATATGAGGAAACGAAACGACTTTAACAGAGACGTGTCTTTTTTAGTGTTTTTAAGCGCTGTAGGCACAAAAACGCTAAAATGCATGGAAAACATCCAATATTGGAATACAAAACAGTATTATAAAAAAAAAAGTCTTTTGTGTGTTTAGGAGGTTCTTACGTATCAATATGTTAAAACACATGTAAAACAACCTTTATGAAAAAAACAGAATACCATTACCAAAAATTTTTATCGACTATTTTTTGAGCTTGTTAGGTACAGAAACGGCGAAAAACATGCAAACTACCCTATATAATTAAATGAAACAATATTATCAGAGACGTTTATTCTCATTGTTTGTTTTGTTACTAGCAAAACCCTAAAACGCATGAATAGCACTCTATATGGGGATACAGAACTTTATATGGGGAAACGAAACGACATTTCTAGATACGTGCCTTTTCAGCGTTTTTCCCGTTTTAGGAACCAAAACACTTACAAGAATTTGAAACAGTTTATTGGAATACAAAACAACATTACCAAGAATGTGTCTTTAGAATGTTTTTGAGCTTCTTACGCACCAAAACTCCAAAATACATGCGAACGTCCGCATATAGGGAAACGAAAGGACATTATGAGAAAGGTGCATAATAAGTGTTTTCCAGTTTATTAGGTATCAAAACCTAAAACACGTGAATAGCACAGTCTATTGAGAAATAGAACGACATTGTAAGGTACCAATACACCAAAATGCATGCATGGTACTCTATGTGGGGAAACGAGAATACATCAGCAGAAACGTATCTTTTTGGTGTTTTTTGAGCGTTTTTGGCTCCAAAAAGTTAATATACATGGAAAGCACCTGATATTGGAAAACAAACCGTTACCAGAAACGTTTAATTTCAGTGTTTAGGTGCTAAAATGAGTGCAAAATGCATGCATCATTTTATGGAGAAAAAGAAAACCTTTACCAAAAATGTGTATTTTTATTTTTTGTTTTTTACATTGTTAGGATCCTCGAGAATAGCACTGCATATGGAGAAACACCAGCATTACCAAAAACGTAAATTATATGTGCTTTTCACATTCATAGGTACTAAAAGACCAAAATTATTGCAAATAACTTTATAAGAGGAAACGATACTATATTACCAGAAACATGTCTTTCAAGTATTTTTGAGTATTCCAGGCACCAAAATGCTAAAATGCATGGAAAGCACTCTATTTTGGAAAAAAAAAAAAATGTCTTGTGTGTTTTTCAGCTTTTTACGTACTAAAACACTAAGACTCATGGAAAACTCCCATTATGGAGAAACAATAAGATTACCAAAAATCTGTATTATCAGTGTTTTTTTGTTTGTTAGGTACAGAAACAGCAAAATGCATGCAAATTACCCTATATGGTAAAACAAAACGATATTACGAGAATGAATATTATGAATGTTATTGACAGTCTTAGGTAAAAAAAAAACGCTAAAACACGTGAATAGCGCTCTATATGCAAAGACAGAACATTACCAAAAAAGTGTTTTCACCACATTGTTAGGTGCCAAAACACCAAAATGCATGCAAGGTATCCTATATAGAATAACAAAAAGACATTAAGAGAAAAGTGTATTATGAGAGATATTGAATTTCTTAGGTTCTAAAACGCAAAAAAAATAAAAAATAAATAAATAATAGCACCCTATATGGAGAAACATAACATTAACAAAAAAGTGTATTTTAAATGCTTTTTACACTGTGAGATATCAAAACAACAAAATGCATAAAAAAAAAAAAACGTGGATTCAAACCTCATTTCCAGAAATATGCCTATTGAGTGTCTTTTTGAGCGTGATAGCACCAAAAACATTAAAAAATATTGTAAACACCCTGTATGGATATAAAAAATCATTACCAAAAATGTGTTTTTTTAATGTTTTTTTTTATTTATTTTTTTTATTTCTTTAGCTATTTACGTACCAAAACGCTAAAACGTGTAAAACGCCCATTAAAGAGATCATAATAACTAACAAAAAACGTATGTTTTCAGTTTTTTTTGAGCTTGCTACGTACAAAACCGTCAAAATATATTGAAAGAACATTACGTATATGGGAAAAGAACATTACGAAAAACGTGTATTAGGAATGTTTTTGAGCTTCGTAGGTATGAAAACGATAAAACGCTTGAATAGCACTATATATGGAAAAAAATAAATTATCAAAAACTTGTATTTTGAGTATTTTTTTACATTATTAGGTATAAAAGCACCAAAATGCATACACATTCCCTTATATAGGGAAACGAAACGACATTACAAGAAACGTTCAGTGTTTTTGTGCATGTTAGACAACAAACGCTAAAAATCATGGAAAGCACCCTCTACGGAAAAACAAAACAACATTACGAAGAAATGTGTCTTTTGAGTTTCATTAAGCTACTTACGTACCAAAATGCTTAAACGCATGCAAAACATCTTTTATTAAAACAAAGTGTAAAATCATAAAAAAAAAAAAAAGTATTTTCAGTGTTGTTGAGCGTGTTACGTACATAATTGCCAAAATGCATGCAAAGTATCCTATATGGGAAGTCAAAAGACATTACATTTATTATGAATGTATTTGAGCTTCTCGAGTAACAAAACACTAAACCGCATGAATTGTTCTCTATATTGAGAAGCGGAACTACAATGTTAGGTACCAAAAAGCCAAAATTCTTGCAAAACACCCTATATGGGGAAAGTAAACGATATTTCAAGAAACATGTCTGTTGAGTGTTTATGAACGCTTTAGGCAACAAAACGCTAGAAAGCATTGAAAGTACTTTATATGAAAACAAAAAAATGTCTTTAGTGTTTTAAGATACTTACGTACCAAAACGCTAAAACGCAGGCCAAATATTTTTTGAGCTTGTTTCATAGAAAAAGGTAAAAATGCATGAAAAGTACTATACATGGGGAAACGAAAGAATATTAAGAGAAAGTAGCTTCTTATCTACCAATACACTAAAACACATGAATAACACATAATAAGAAGAAACAAAACATCATTAATAATGACCTGTATTATGAGTATTTTTCCTATAGCTATGTACCAAACGCCAAAATGCCTGCAAAGCCACCTATTTGAAGAAAGAAAATGACATTACCAGAAACGTATCTTTAAGAGTTTTTAGCATGCTAGGCACGCAAACGCTGAATAGCATAAAAAGATCACGCTATATGGCAAAACAAAACATTACGTGTCTTGAGATTTTGTGAGCTACTTACGAACAAAAACGCTAAAACGTATGCAAAACACACTTTACAAAGAAACAAAAATATTACCAAAAACAAGTATTTTGAGAACTTGTGAGCTTGTTAAAAAAAAAAAAAGCCAAAATGCATGCAAAGTACTTTATATGAAGAAATGAAAAGACATTAAGAGAAACGCGTATTATGAATGTCTTTATGGGAGTCTTTATGGGAAGACAGAACATCAATAAAAAAAAAATTTTTTTTATCTTGTTACGTACAAAAACACAAAAATGCATGCAAAAAACTCTATATGGGGAAACGAAAAAAAAAAAAAAAAAACAATACGAGAGACATGTATTTTTTTTATGAGTTTGAGCTTTTTACATACCAAAACGCTAAAGCGAATAAATAACACTCTATATGGAGGAACAAAACAGTACCCAAAAAATGTGTATTTTGAGTATATTTCACATTAATAGATAACAAAACGTTCAAATGCATGTAAATCACACTACAAGGGAAAAAGAAACGACATTTAAAAAAGGTGTCTTTGAATGTTTTTGAGCGCGGTAGTCACGAAAGCGGTAAAAATATAATAAAAAAACACCTTATAAGGAAAAATAAAAGAACGTTACCAAGAACATCTCTTTTCAGTGTTTTTGATCTACTTACGTAGCAAAACACTAAAACGCATGCAAAACGCCATTTAGAGAGAAGCAGATTAACACAACGTGAACAAGTATTTTAAGCCAAAATACTTGGAGAAATACATGAGGTACAAGAATGCTAAAACGCATAAATAACACTCTGTAAGGAGAAACATAACAGCATTACTAAAAACTTTTTTTTACTTTTGAGTGTATTTCACATTCTAAGGTACCAAAACGCCAAAAGGTATGCAAAGTGCTTTATATGATGAAAGGAAACGAAATTTCAAGTAACCTGTCTTTTCAGTGTTTAGAAGCGGTTTAGGCATCAGAAAGCTAAAGAGCATGGAAATCACTCTATATAAGAATAGAAAACATTACGAGAAACGAGATTCCTACGTAGCAAAACGATAAAACTCATGCAAGATACTCTTTATGGAAAAACAGTATTACATAATATATATATATATATATATATATATATATATATATATATATATATATATATATATATATATATATATATATATATATATATATATATATATATATATATGGGATAAGAAACAAAGTTTCCAGAAACGTGTTTTTTGAATTTTAGGCACCAAAACGCTAAAAAGAATGAAAATCATTCCATATAGGAAAACAAGACATCAAGAAAAATGTGTTTTTAAATGTTTTTGAGCTTCTCACGTACTAAAACACGAAAAAAGCATGCAATAAATGATATACTATGAGTTTATATACTATGTTTTTAAGCTTCTTAGTTTTGAAAACGCTAAAATATGTGAAAAATGAATAGCACTCTATATGGAGAATTAACAACTTTACCAAAAACGTATACTTTGAGTTTTATTTCACATTGTTAGTTAACAAAACGCAAAAAAAAACTATGTAAAGCTATTTTGCAACAATGCAAAAGGAGAAACAAAACGGCATTACCAGAAACCGGTTTTTTTTTATTTATTTTTTTTTAGCGTATTATATGCCAAAATGGTAAAAACTATAGAATTCACCGAAAATATAAAAACGAAACATTACAAAATGTGTGTCTTTTGAGTCTTTATGAAAATTTTACGTACCAAAACACTAAAACGCATGAAAAACACACTTCTTGGAGACACAGAACAACATTAACAAAAACAAGTATTTTGAGTTTTTTTTTTTAGCTTGTTACATAGAAAAACGCCAAAATTCATGTAAAGTACCCTATATGGGAAAACGAAAAGACATTAGGAGAAACATGTATTATAAGTGTTTCTGATCTCCATGGGTACCAAAATGAGAAAACGCGTTAATACCACTTCATAGAGAACATTACCAAATAGGAGTATTTTGAGTATTTTTGAGATGCTTACGTATAAAAACGCATAACTGCATGGAAAGTATCCTATTAGAGGAAAGGGAAAGGAATTAGAAGAAACGTGTTTTTTGAGTGTTTTTTATTCTTTTTTTTTAGATACCTAAAACCTAAAACGCATGAAAAGCACTGTATATGAAAAAAAAACATTACCAAAAACGTGCATTTTAATATATTTCACATTTTTTAGGAGCCATAACGCCAAAATACATGCAAAGCACTATCTATTGGGAAAAAAAACGATATTTATAGGAAAGTGTCTTTTGAGAGTTCATGAGAGTGCTAGGCGCCTAAACGATAAAAAGCATGAAATGCATCCTATACGGGAAAACAAAACATTAAAAAATAATGAATTTTGAGTATTTTTGAGGTACGTATCAAAACAATAAAACGCATGCAAAACACCCATTATGGAAATGGGAATAACATTACCAAAATAAGTCTTTTTGTTTTTAGCTTGTTACATAGAAAAATGCCAAAATGCATTGAAAGGAAACCGACATTATTATAAGTTATTATTATAAGTGGTTTTGAGTTTCCTTCAAAACGCTACAACGCTCTATATATGAAGAAACAGAACAACATTATTAAACCGTGCATTTTGAATGTTTTTTTTTTCACATTGTTAGGTGCCAAAACACGAATATGATTGTAATACCTCCTATATATAGAAACGAATCGACACTACCAAAAACGTTTCTTTTCAGTGTTTTTGACCGTGTTAAAAACCAAAACGATAGTTTAACCAAAACGTAATGTTGTTATGGGAATCCATAACAACATGAAGAAAAACATGCATTTTTAGTATTTTTGAACTTCTTACGTACCAAAAAAGCAAAACGCATGCAAAACGTATTTTATGGAGAAACAGAATAACTTTACCAAAAGGAAGTATTTTGGGTGGTTTTTAGCTTGTTACGTAGATAAACGCCCAAAACCATCTAAAGTACCCTTAGCAAGGAAACAAAAACATTAAAAGAAGCGTGTATCTTAATTGTATCTTACATTCTTAGGTACTAGAACGCCTAACCTCATACAAAGCAATATATGGAAAAGAGATGAGATTTAAGAAACGTATTTTTTCAGTGTTTAAGACAATGATATGCACCAACACGCTAAAAAGCATGGAAATCACCCCATAAGGAGAGAAAAAAAAAAACGTAAAACATCTCTTTTGAGTGTTTTGAGGTATTTACGTACGTACCAAAACGCTAAAAGTCATCCATATAACCTTTATGGAGAAACAATAATATTAACAAAAAATAAATAAATAAATAAAAATTTGAAAAACATGTTACATAGAGAAACTCCAAAATGCATGCAAAATACCCAAAATCTGGAAACGAAAAGACATTACGAGAAACGTGTATTATGGATGTTTTTGAGCCTATTATGTACATAACCTCAAAAACGGATGAATAGCACTCTATATGGAGAAACAGAACAACATCACCGAAAACATTTATATTTCATATTCACTATATTTAGGAAAAGCAACAAGATTTCCAGAAAAGAGTCTTTTGAGTGTTTATGTGTGTGTTAGGCATCAAAACGCTAAAAGGCATGTAATGCACCCTCTATGGGGTAAGAAATCAACTTCATAAAAAAAAGCGTCTTTTTGAGTGTTTTTCAGCTACCTACGTATAGAAGCCCTAAAGCGCATGCAAAATACCTGTCATTGAGAAACAAAATGAAATTAGCTAATAAAAGTTTTTTTTCACTGTTTTAGAGCTTGTTACGTACATAAATGCCAAAAAAAAAAAAAAAATGAATAGCACCTTTTTATGGGGAAAACAGAATAACATTACCAAAAAACATGTTTTAAGTGTTTTTTCTTTTACATTTTTATATACCAGAACGTCAAAATGGAATTAAAGCACTCTATTTAGGGAAACAAAATGACATTACGAAAACGCCAAAATAAATGCAAAGCACCCTATATGGGGAAACAAAGGATGTTAAGAGAAATATATATTATGAGCGTGAATGAATGTTTTTTTTTTTACATTGTTATGTAACAAAACGACAAAGCACTCTATATAGGGAAAGGACAGATACGTGTGATTTGAGTGTTTTTTTTTTATTCTGTTAGGCACCAAAATGCTTAAAAGTATGAAAAGTGCCAAAATGCATATAAAATACACTATTTTGTGAAAAGAAAAGATCTTACAAGAAACGTGTTTAATAAGTGTTTTTTTTTTTAGCTTCTTAGGTACCAAAACACTAAAAAGCTTGAAAAACAACATTACCTAAAACGTATATTTTCAGTATTTTTCATCTTTTAGATACAGAAATTCAAAATATATTCAAAGTAACCTTAATGATGAAACAAAAAGATATAATCAGAAACATGTGTTATGAGTGATTTTTTTATTTTATTTATATATACCAAAGTGCGAAAGCGCTTGAATTGCACCCCATATGGACAAAATAGAAAAATATTACCAATAACGTGTATTTTGAGTGATTTTCATCTTGTTAGGAACCAAAACGTCACAATGCATGCAAAACACTGTATTTGAAGAAAAGAACATTACAAGACCCTTTTCATTGTTTTGAGCAGCTTTAGGCACCAAAACGCAAAAATCTATAGAAGCACCCTTAATGATAAAACAAAACGTTATCATCAGAAACATGTATTTTGAGCATTTTTGAGATTTATGTGTACCAAAACGTAAAAACGCTTGAATTGCACTCCATATGGACAAATACAAAAATATTACCAAAAACGTATATTTTGTGTTTTTCACCTTTTTAGGAACCAAAATGTCAAAATACACGCAAAGCACTGCATGTGGAGAAGAGAAACAGTACAAGAATATGATCTTTTCATTGTTTTGAGCGTTTTAGGCACGGAAACCAGAAAACCTATAGAAAGTTCATTTACATACAAAGGAACATAAGGAAAAACGTCTCTTTGTAGTGTTTAGGACGAAAACGCATGCAAAACACTTTTAGGGAAGAAACACTATATAATAATAAAAAATGTGTATGAGTCAGTTATTTTTCGGCTTTTTACGTACAAAATAAGGAAAACGCATGCAAAAAACCCTATAATGTAAAACAAAACAATATTACCAGAAAGATGCATTATAGGTGTTATTGACATTTTTAGTAAACAAAACGCTAAAATGCGTGAATAGCACTCTATATGTACAAACAGAACATTACCAAAAACGTGTGTATTGAGCGATATTGACATTGTTAGGTACCAGAACGTCAAAATGCATGCCAAGCACTTGATATGGGGAAAAAAAACGACATAACCAGAGAAACGTGCCCTTCAGTGTTAATCAGAATTTTAGGAATCAGAACGCTAAAATCTATGGAAGTCAGCGTATATTGGAATGCAACACATTACCAAAAACGTGTCCTTTGGATGTTTTTTAACTTCTTACGTACCAAAACGCTAAAATGTATGCAAAACGTCGTTTATGGAAAGGCAGAATAACATTACCAAAAACGTGTAATTTCAAGTTTTTTGAGCTTGTTACGTAAACGCCAAAATGCATACAAAATACCCCATATGGAAAACAAAACAATATTACAAGAAACGTGTATTATAAGTGTTTCTAAGCTTCTTAGGTACCAAAAGGTTAGAACGCTTCATTGACACTTTATATGAAGTAATAGAACAATATTACCAAAAATGTCTGTTTTGAGTGTTTTTACATTATTAAGTACCAAAACGCCAACATGCCTGCAAAGCACCCTATATGAGGAAACAAAAGGACATTACGAGAAAATTCTGTTCAGTGTCTTTGAGCTTCTTAGGTACAAAAACTCTAAAACGCGTTAATAGCACTATATATAAGATAAACAAAATGACATTAACAAAAACAAAAACTAAAACTTTTAATGTTTTTTTTTTTTTACATTGTTAGGTACCAAAACGCAAAAAAATGCATGCAGGTCATTTTATGTAGGAAAATGAAAAAGCATTACCAGAAAAGTGTCTTTTTCATTTTTTTTTTTTTTTTGAGGGTTTTAGGCACCTGAATGCTAAAATACATGGAAAGCACCCTATACTAGAATACTAAATAACATAACCAAATATGTGTCTTTTGAGTGTTTTGGACTTCTTACGTACCAAAACGCTAAACAGCATACTAAACACCCTTTATATATATATATATATATATATATATATATATATATATATATATATATATATATATATATATATATATATATATATATATATATATATATATATATATATATATATATATATATATATATATATATATATATATATATATATATATATATATATATATATATATATATATATATATATATATATATATATATATATATATATATATATATATATATATATATATATATATATATATATATATATATATATATATATATATATATATATATATATATATATATATATATATATATATATATATTTCTTTTTAGCTTCTTAGTTACCAAACCGCAAAAACGCGTGAAAAACACTCTATTTGAAGAAACAGAACAACTTGTATTTTGAGTGTTTTTCACATTGTTAGTTACATCTATGGCAAAATACATGCAAATCACTCAGTATGGAGAAACGAAATGACTAACAAACGTGTCTTTTCGATGTTTTTGACACCAAATTGCTAAAAATGTATGGAAATCACACTATAATGAAAAAACAAAACAACATTACCAAAAATGTATCTTCTCAGTGTTTTTGTGCTTCTTACGTACTTAAACACTAAAACGCATCCTAAACACCCTGTATGGGAAAAGAGAATAATATTACCAAAAACGTGTATTATCAGTGCTTCGGAGCTTATGTCCAAAAATGCCAAAATGCATGCAAATTATTCTATATGGGAACCAAACGTTTTTACAAGAAACGTATAAGTGCTTCTTAGTCTCTTAAGTAACGAAGCGCTAAAAAGTATGAATATGTGGAAAACCATTTTATGTGGAAAACCATAAAAATATTACCTATAACGATTGTTTTGAGACTTTTTTTTACATTATTAGGTACCAAAATATCAAAAAAAGAAAAAAAATGCAAAGCACCTTATATTGGGAAACTAAAAGACAATTTGACAAATGTGTATAATGAGTGTTTTTGAGTACCAAAAAGCAAAATCTCGAGGATAGAACTCTACATAGAGAACAGAACATCACCAAAAACGAGCAGTTTAGGTGTATTTCACATTATTAGGTACAAAAAAGCTAAAATGCATGCAAAGCACCCTATATGGTTAAAAGAAACACTTTAAAAAAAGTGTCTTTTAAGTGTTTTTGAGTGTGATAGGCACCAAACCCATAAAAAAAAAAAGACGCATGGATAGGTCTATTTTGAAAAAAAAAATTCAGTGTTTTAGAGAACATACCAAAACGCAAAAACGCATGCAAGGCACCCTTTATGAAGAAATCGAATAATGTTACCAAAAAATAAGTTTTTGAGTGTTTTTGAGATTGTTACATATAACAACGCCAGTATGTATGGAAAATACCCTATATAGGGAAACGAAAAGAAATTACGAGAAGCGTTTATTATGAGTGTTTTTGAGCTTCTTAGATATCAAAAGGATTAAACGCATGAAAACATTGTATAAAAGAAAAAAAAGCATTACCAAAAACGTGTATTTCGAGGGTTTTGACACTGTTAGGTACGAAAATGTCAAAATAAATACAAAGCCTCCTATTTTGAAAAAAAAAAAAAAAAAAAATCGACATCACCAGAAACGTGTCTTTTTAGTGTTTCTGAGCGTGTTAGGCACCAAAATACAAAAACGAATGGAATTCAGCCAAGCTATATATATATGTATATATATATATATATATATATATATATATATATATATATATATATATATATATATATATATATATATATATATATATATATATATATATATATATATATATATATATATATATATATATATATATATATATATATATATATATATATATATATATATATATATATATATATATATATATATATATATATATATATATATATGTACACAATATCACGAAAAACGTGTTTTTCAAGTGTCTTTGATCCTGCTTCATACGAAAACGCTCATTATCATGCAAAACACACTTAATGGAAAAAAAATAATTAAAATGTGCATTTTTACTGCTTTTAGCACTGTTAAGTAGCAAAACGCCGAAATGCATGCAAATCACCCTATATGAGGTAAGGAAACGAGATTTCAAGAAATCGTGTCTTTTGGGTGTTTTTGAGCGTGATATCAGAACGCTAAAAAGTACGGAAAGAACCCTCCCTATATCGGAAGACAAAACAACATAACCAAAAGCGTCACTTTTCAGGATTAATCAGCTACTTTCGTACAAAAGCGGAATAACCCGAGTAAAAGACCCTTCATCGAGAAGAAAATATCATTAAAAATAAATATTTTGAGAGTTTCTGAGATTGTTATTTAGAAAAATGCCAAAATATATGGAAAGCACCCTATATGGGAAAAAAAATAAAAACAAGATTTCCCAGAAACGAGTCTTTTACCAAAACCCTTAAAAGCTAGGAAAAGCACCCTATACGCGAAAACAAAACATCATTACCAATAACGTTTATTGTCTGTGTTTGTCCGCTACTTGTCTACGAAAACGTTACAACACATGCAAAACACCCCTTATGGAGAAAAGGAGTAAAAATACTAAAGCAAATATTTTGAGTAGAAAAATATGTAAATATGTAGAAAACGCCAAAATCCATAGAAATTACCAACTATAGGGATTAGAAAATACATTATTAGAAACATGTATTATGAATGCTTTTAGCTAAAATACATGGATACCACTATATATAGTAGAACAGATTAACATTACGAAAAACGTGAATTTTGAGTGTTTTTCACATTGTTAGGTAAGAAAACCTATATGGGAAGAGGAAACGACATTACCAGAAACGTGTCTTTTGAGTGTTTTTGAGAGTATTAGGCACCAATACGCTAATAAGTATAGAAATCACCCAATATAGGAATAGAAAACATTACCAAAAAACGTGTCTTTTAAGTGATTTGAATTTCTTACGTACCAAAACGTAAAAACGGATAGAAAACACACTTTTATAGAGAAACATAGCAAAATGATCTAAAACAAGTATTTTCAGTGTTTTTTAAGATAGTTACGTACAAAAAAAACGCCAAATGCATGAAAAGTATGGGGAAGTATGCG
This sequence comes from Scylla paramamosain, assembly GCF_035594125.1. Taxonomy (NCBI): domain Eukaryota; kingdom Metazoa; phylum Arthropoda; class Malacostraca; order Decapoda; family Portunidae; genus Scylla; species Scylla paramamosain. The sequence continues at coordinate 11,339,239 of NC_087163.1, forward strand.
AAAACGAAATGACATTAAGAGAAACGTGTATTATTATAAATGTTATTGAGCTTCTTTTGTTCAAAACGCTAAAACGCCTGAATAGCACTCTATGTGGAGAAACATAATAATACTACCAAAAAACGTGAATTATCAGTGTATTTTACATTGTTGGGTACCAAAACGCCAAATATATGCGAAGATATATATTCAATATTAGAAAAGAATATTAAAAAAGATATTAGAAAAGAAATGATATTTGAAGAAACGTGTCGAAAGTGTGTTTATGAGCGTGTTAGGCACCAAAACACTAAAAAAAAAAACGCATGGAAAACAGTCTATAGGGAAAATCAAAGTAACATTACTAAAAATGTCTCTTTTCATGCGCATAAAAATGCATAAAACGCAGCATAAAAATAACTACAAAAAAATTATTTTTTGAGCTTCATACGTACAAAAACTCCAACATGCATGAAAACTACAAAGTATGTGGAAACGAAAAGATATTATGAGTAACGTGTATTATGATGTTTTTTTTTTAAGCTTCTTAGGTACCAAAACATTACAACGAATGATTACAATTTTATATGAAAAAAAAATAATAATAAAAAATTACCAAAACATGTATTTAGAGTATTTCACTGTTAAGTGCCATTACGTCAGAATGCATGCAAAACTCCCCATATGGGGAAAGGAAACATTTCCCGAAATGCGTCTTTTGAGTGTTTATCATCGTGTTAGGAACGAAATCACTTAAAAAAAACGAAAAGAATTCTATTCGGGAAAAAGGAATCCACATTACTAAAAACGGTTCCTTTGAGTGTTTTTGAGCTACTTGCGTATGAAAACGCTAATATGCACGCAAAACACACATTAAGGAGAAACACAAACACCTTACCAAATGCTTGTATTTTTAGAGTTTTTGAGCTTGTTACTTACCAAAATGCATGAAAAGTACCCTATTTTGGAAGACGAAAGAACATTACTATGTATTACAATTTTTTTTTTCAGGTTCTTAGGTATCAAAACGCTAAAACGATTGAATAGCATTTTATATAGAGAAATTGAACATTAACAAAACCGAGTATTTTGAGTGTATTTTACATTATAAAATGCATAGGAGGAGGAGGAGGCAATAGACACCTGCCGAAACGATAATTACTCCCAGTAAGGTCTAAAGCACTGCTCAGGGGGTGCTGTGAACTTATCATTAAACCCAGCTGTGACCTTACTGAACGTTTCCCTTTGTGTCTCACAACACAAGGGGGCAGTCACAGCCTGCCCTCTAAAGACAACTCTCTTCCTCCACACAAAACTATAAGCACCTAATAACACACACAACCTTCACTCAAAAATTTTTAAATCATCATGGCAACTCCTACACCAGCCTCGGAGTCCCCATCTGGGGTGGGGACCATAAATGTCCCCAGGTCGGACTGCCTTTCTGTCGACGACCCTAAGTGTCTTGACACCCCCCTCAACTTTTTCTTCATTAACTTCTGCAATATTCGCGGTCTAAGATCTAATTTTCAATCTGTAGAATACCACCTCTCCTCTTCTAAACCTCATCTTCTTTTCCTCACTGAAACTCAGGTGTCTGAAGCAACTGACAGTAGCCCCTTTTCTGTTCCCTACTACTTTCTCTATCCTCATTTTCGATCCAAAGCTGGATGCTGCGTTTATGTGCGCAATGACTTAACCTGCTCTCGTGCCCACGCTCTTGAATCTTCCGAGTTTTCCACGATCTGGCTACGACTACAGAGTCACTCTCATACTAAATTTTTCTGTGCTGTATACCTCTCACCTAACTCCTCTGACTATAAGAAATTCTTTGACTACTTAACTTCCAAAGTGGAGCACATTCTGACCCTCTTCCCTTTTGCAGAGATCTCCATTCTTGGAGACTTCAATGTTCACCACCAGCTTTGGCTTTCCTCTCCCTTCACTGACCATCCTGGTGAACTAGCCTACAACTTTGCTATCCTCCATGACCTAGGGCAATTGGTGCACACCCTATTCCTATTCCTGACCGTCTTGGAGATACGCCCAACATTCTTGACCTTTTCCTGACCTCTAATCCTTCTGCTTATGCTGTCACCCTTTCTTCTCCGTTGGGCTCCTCCGATCACAATCTCATATCTTTATCTTGTCCTATCACTCCAATCCCTCCTCAGGATCCCCCTAAGCGATGGTGCCTCTGGCGTTTTGCCTCTGCTAGTTGGGGGGACCTGAGGAGGTATTTTGCTGATTTTCCTTGGAATGACTACTGCTTCCGTGTCAGAGACCCGTCTTTGTGTGCTGAGCGCATAACAGAGGTGATAGTGTCTGGCATGGAGGCATACATTCCTCACTCTTTTTCTCGTCCTAAACCTTCTAAACCTTGGTTTAACACAGCTTGTTCTCGTGCTATACATGATAGAGAGGTGGCCCACAAAAGGTACTTAAGCCTTCCATCACCAGAATCTCATGCACTTTATATTTCTGCCCGGAACCATGCCAAGTCTGTTCTCCAACTAGCCAAAACCTCCTTCATTAACAGAAAATTTCAAAACCTTTCAAGATCTAACTCCAGTCGTGATTTCTGGCATCTAGCCAAAAATATCTCCAATAACTATGCTTCTTCTTCTTTCCCTCCTCTATTTCAACCAGATGGCACCACTGCTATCATATCTATTTCTAAGGCTGAACTCTTTGCTCAAACCTTTGCTAAAAATTCTACCTTGGACGATTCTGGGCTTGTTCCTCGCTATCCTCCACCCTCTGACTACTTCATGCCACCTATTAAAATTCTTTGCAATGATGTTTTCCATGCCCTCGCTGGCCTAAACCCTCGGAAGGCTTATGGACCTGATGGGGTCCCTCCTATTGTTCTCCGAAACTGTGCCTCCATGCTTGCACCTTGCCTAGTCAAACTCTTTCAGCTCTGTCTGTCAACATCTACCTTTCCTTCTTGCTGGAAGTTTGCCTACATTCAACCTGTTCCTAAAAAGGGTGACCGTTCTAATCCCTCAAACTACCGTCCTATTGCTTTAATTTCCTGCCTATCTAAAGTTTTTTAATCTATCCTCAACAGGAAGATTCTTAAATATCTACCACTTTACAACCTTCTATCTGATCGCCAGTATGGGTTCCGTCCAAACTACCCTCCTACGGTTTCTATCCTTCTCTCTGTAACTTCATCTCAAGTTTCCTTTCTGACCGTTCTATTGCTGCTGTGGTAGACGGTCACTGTTCTTCTCCTAAATCTATCAACAGTGGTGTTCCTCAGGGTTCTGTCCTGTCACCCACTCTCTTCTTATTATTCATTAATGATCTTCTAAACCAAACTTCTTGTCCTATCCACTCCTACGCTGATGATACCACCCTGCACTTTTCCACGTCTTTTCATATACGTCCAACCCTTCAGGAGGTAAACATATCACGCAGGGAAGCCACAGAACGCCTGACTTCTGATCTTTCTAAAATTTCTGATTGGGGCAGAGCAAACTTGGTATTGTTCAATGCCTCAAAAACTCAATTCCTCCATCTATCAACTCGACACAACCTTCCAGACAACTATCCTCTCTTCTTCAATGACACTCAACTGCCCCCCTCTTCTACACTGAACATCCTCGGTCTGTCCTTTACTTATAATCTGAACTGGAAACTTCACATCTCATCTCTAGCTAAAACAGCTTCTATGAAGTTAGGTGTTCTGAGACGTCTCCGCCAGTTTTTCTCCCCCCCCCAGCTGCTAACTCTGTACAAGGGCCTTATCCGTCCATGTATGGAGTATGCTTCACATGTCTGGGGGGGGTTCCACTCATACTGCTCCTCTAGACAGGGTGGAATCAAAAGCTTTTCGTCTCATCAACTCCTCTCCTCTAACTGACTGTCTTCAGCCTCTCTCTCACCGCCGCAATGTTGCATATCTAGCTGTCTTCTACCGCTATTTTCATGCTAACTGCTCTTCTGATCTTGCTAACTGCATGCCTCCCCTCCTTCCGCGGCCTCGCTGCACAAGACTTTCTTCTTTCTCTCACCTCTATTCTGTCCACCTCTCTAACGCAAGAGTTAACCAGTATTCTTAATCATTCATGCCTTTCTCTGGTAAACTCTGGAACGCCCTGCCTGTTTCTGTATTTCCACCTTCCTATGACTTGAATTCCTTCAAGAGGGAGGTTTCAAGACACTTATTCATCAATTTTTGACCACTGCTTTGACCCTTTTATGGGACTGGCATTTCAGTGGGTATTTTTTTTATTAGATTTTTGTTGGCCTTGGCCAGTGTCCTTCCTACATAAAAAAAAAAAAATACAAAGCATCCCATGAGGGGAACGGAAAAGAAATTTCCAAAAATCGTGTCGTGATTGTTTATGAGCGTGGTATGCACCAAAAAGTATGAAAAGAGCCCTATAATGAAAAACAAAACAAAAAAGAATACTAAAAACAACTCTTTTCAGTGTTTTTGAGCTAATTACGTACCAAAACGTAAAAAAAAAAATCTCTTATGGAGATACAATAATATTACCCAAAACAAGTATTTTGAGTGTTTTTGAGTTAAGTAAAAAAAGCCAAAATAAATGCAAAGTACTCTATATAGGAAAAGAAAACGAGATATCCAGAAACCTGTCTAATGAGTGTTTTTATGAGCGTGTTAGGGACCAAAACGCTAAATAGCATGAAAATATCCCTTTATGGGAATATAAAACAACATTAAGAAAAACGTGTTTTTCGAATGTTTCTTATTATTATTGTTATTACGTACGAAAACGCTACTACGCATGCACAACATGTTTTATGGAAAAACATAATAACATTACCAAAAACAAGTATATTTTGTTTTTCATCTTGTTACGTACAAAAAACGTAAAAATTCATGAACAGCATCCTATATATATGGAAACGAAAAGACATTACGCGAAGCTTTTATTATGAAATATGGAGAAAAAGAACAATATTACTAAAGACGAGTATTTTCTGTGTATTTCATATTATTATGTCCCAAAGCGCCAAAATGCTCGCAAAGCATCCTATATGGGGAAAGGGAAAGAGATTTCCAGAAACGTGTCTTTTCAGTGCAAATTTTAAATTTACAACATGAATATACCAAAAACGTGTATTTTGAGCGTTTTTGAGCTTGTTACGTAGAAAAATGCCATAATGCATGCAAAATACTCTACACGGGGAAACAAAAACCTATTACGAGAAACGGGTTTTATGATTTGTTTGAACTTCTTCGGTTCAAAAATGCTAAAACGCATGAATAGCATTTTATATCAAGAAACAGAACAATATTACCAAAAACATGTCTTCTGAGTGTTTTGCATGTCTTATGTACCAAACCCCTAAAGCACATGCAAAACACTCTTTAATGAGAAACTGAATAACATTACCAAAAACGTTTATTTTCAGTGTATTTGAGCTTGTTGAAGAAAAGTATGCTATATGGAAAACAAGCCGTTATTATAAGAAACTTGTATTATAGACGATTCTGAGCAAAAAACGTGTGTTTTGAGTATTTTTTACCTTGTTAGGTACTAAAACTCAAAAATGTATGGAAAGCACGTTGATTGATGAAAGAGAACAAATTTATCAAAAACGTGTATTGCAAATGTGTTTGACCATGCAAATAACCATACAAATAACCCAATATAAGGAAACGAAAACTAATTACGAGAAACGTTAATATTTTCTTTAGCTTCGTAGTTACCAAACAGAAAAAATAAAAAAGAACACGTGAATAGCACACTATAATTAGAAAAATAACAACATAACCAAAAACGTATATTTTGAGTGTTTTCAGCTTCGTATGTACAAAAACGCTAAAATAATGCAAAATGCAAAATAACAGAATAGCATTACCAAAAAGGTGTATTGTGAGTGTTTTTGAGCTTGTTAATTACAAAAACGGCAAAATGCATGCAAAGAACTTTATATGGTGAAACAAAACGTACTTACCAGACGCGTGTTTGAACTTAGGTAACTAAAACGCTAAAACGCGTGAAAAGCACTCTATATTTTGCAACTGAACAGCTTTACAGAAAACGTGTTTTGAGTGTTCTTTTTTTCTTTTTCGCATTCTTAGGTACCAAAACGTGAAAATGAATGAAATGCACCTTTTATAGAGAAACGAATCAACATTACCTGAAACGTGCTTTTTCGGGTTTTTTTTTAGCGTTTTAGGCACTAAAACGCTAGAAAGAATGGAAACCATTCTATATTAAAATACAAAACAATATTATCAAAATCGTGTCTTTTAGTGTTTTTAAGCTTCTTACGTACCAAAACCCTAAAAAGAATGCAAAAAAAAAAAAAAAAAAACTATGTCGAAACAAAATAACACTACCACAAATGTCTTTTTGAGATTCTAAAAAACAAAAATGGCAAAATGCATGAAAAATACCCTTTATGGGAAACGAAATGATATTAAAGTAACGTGTATTACAAATGTTTCTGAATTTCTTATGTACCAAAATGGTAAAACGCATGAATCGCACTTTCTATGGAGATAAAAGAACAACATTGACAAATACGTCTTTTCATTTTGTTTTATATTGTTATGTATCAAAACGCCAAAATGCATGCAAAACACTCTTTAAGAAAAAAAAAAAACACACATTACGAGAAACGTGTATTGTGAGTGGTTTTAAGCTACTCAAGTACCAAAATTCTACAATACGTCAATAGTACCCTGTATGGAGGAGCAAAACAACATTATCAATAAAGTTTATTTTGAATTTTATTTTTTTTATTGTTAGGTACCAAAGAGCTAAAATGCATGAAAAGCACTCTATATTCGGAAACCGAAACGACATTACCAGAAACATGTTTTTAGAGTGTTTATGAGCACCAACATGCATGGAAAGCACTCTATATTGGAATACAAAAGCACATTACGAAAAGCTTCTATTTTGAGTGGTTTTGGCTTCTTATGTACCAAAACGCTAAAATCCGTGCTAAACATCCATTATGGAGAAACAGAATAACATTACCAAAAATGTATATTTATATGTTGAAACAAAACTACCAGAAACGTGTAATATTTTTTTTTTTTACCTTCTTAGGTATCAATATCTTAAAACATGTGAATAGCACTCCATTTTAGAAACTGAACATTACAAAAAAAAAAAAGTGTGTTTTTGGTATTTTTCACAATGTTAGGTACCAAAATGCCAAAATACCTACAAACAACTTTAAGAATAAGAACATTACCAGAAAAGTGTCTTTTCAGTGTTTTAGGCACCAAAACGCTAAAATGTACAGAAAGCACGCTATATTGTAATACATAACAACATTACAAAAATGTGTCTTTTGAGTGTTTTGTATTTATGAGTTTCGTAAGCACCAAAACGCTAAAAAGAAAGCAAAAATTTCCTTTTCTTTAAACGAAATAGCATTACCAAAAACATATTTTATATATATATATATATATATATATATATATATATATATATATATATATATATATATATATATATATATATATATATATATATATATATATATATATATATTTTGAGCTTGTTACGTACAGAAATGTTATAATACATGAAAATAATCTATTTTGGAAATGAAACTATATTAAAAATGTGTATTATGAATTATCCTGAGCTTCTTTAAAACGCGTAAACAGCACTTTATATTAAGGAATGGAAATTTATCAAAACGTTTGTTTTGAGTGCATTTTACATTGTTAGGAACCAAAACGCCAAAATATACACAAAGCACTTTATATGGAGAAAAGAAAAGACATTACGAGAAACGTGTATTATGATTTTTTTTTGGGGGGGGGATTTTTAGGTACCAAAACTCTAAAACGTATGAATAGCACACTATCTGAAGAAAGAAAACAAATTTACTAAAAAAAAACTTTTATTTTTTTGTGTTATTTTACTTTATTAGGTACCAGAACTCTAAAATGCATGTAAAGCATAGTATAGAGTGAAACAAAATGACATGACCAGAAACGTGTCGTTTGAGTGTCCAAACATTTTTCTTCGTAACAAGCTAAAAAAAAAAAGATACTCGAAATACGTTTTTTTTTTTTTTTTTTTTTTGTAAAGTTATGGTTTTTCCATGAAGGGTTTTACATGGTTTTCAGTGTTTTGGTACATATCCAGCTCAAAAACCCTAAAAAAAGTAGTTTTTCGTAATATAGTTTCTCTTTACCATATAAGGTGCTTTCCAGGCTTTTTATCGTTTTGGTGACTAGAACGTTCATAAGATACACGTTTCTGAAAATCTCGTTTCCTTTCCTCTTACAGGGTCCTTTACAAGTATTTTAGGGTTCTGATACCTAACTATGAAATATACTCAAAATACACGTTTTTGGTCATGATGTGTTTCTCCATATAGAGTGCTAATGAAACGTTTCTTTGTTTTAGGTACCTAAGTAGCTCAAAAACAGTCTTAATACATGTTTTTCGTAATGTCTTTTTGTTTCCCCTTATAGTTTGGATGTATTTTGGCAATGTTGTACGTAACAAACAGAAAAACACTCAAAAATAATTGTTACTCCGTTTCTCCATAAATTGTGATTTGTATGCTTTTTAGCGCTTTGGTACATAGATCAAAACACTCAAAAGACACGTTTTTTTTTTTTAAGTTTGTTTTTTCCTCATGTGGTCGGCTTTGCAAGCATTTTGGTGTTTTGGTACCTGATAATGGGAAAATACCCAAAATATGCGTTTTTTTTTTTTTTTTTGTAATGTTCTTTCTCGATATAAATTGCTATTCGTGCGTTTTACCATTTTTGGTAACTAAGAAGCTCAAAAGCTCTCATAATACACGTTTCTTATTTTCGTTTTCCCATATAGAATGCTTTACATGCATTTTGACATTTTTGTACGTAACATTCAAAATTAGGAAAAGTTATGATGCTTCTTCATAAATTTTTTTTGCATGCTTTTTAGTGTTTTGGTACATAAGTAGGTTAGAATAGTGTTTTGTTAGAATGTTGTTTTGTTTTTGCATATAGGGTTCTTTCCATGTTTTTTTTTTTTTTCGATCGTGTAGATGTCTAGCACGCTTGTAATAACTCAAATAGCCTAAGATCAAAAACGTTTTTGGTAATGTTATTCTGTTTCTCCATATAGAGTGCTATTCATGCGTTTTATCGTGTTGGTACCTAAGATTCTCAAAAAGACATGTTTCAACTAATGTCTTTTCGTTTTCCCATAGCTGGTCATTTCCATGAATTTTTTTTTTCCTACGTAACAAGCTCGAAAGACCACGAAACCTTGTTTTTTTTATATGTTTTTGTTCAGTTTTTCTATTAAAGGTGTTTTGCATGCGTTTTTTTTTTTGTACGTAAGTAGCTCAAAAGCACTGAAAAAGAAACAATTTTGAAAAAGGCTTTGTTTTCTCATGCGGGATGCTTTCCATGCTTTTTACCGTTTTGGTCTTTAGCACGCTTATTAACACCCAAAAGAGAAGTTTTTTTTTTTTTTAATCTCGTTTTCATGCATTTTGCCGTTTTCTTACCTAACAATGTCAAATATACTCAAAATACACGTTTTTGGTAATGTTGTTCTCATTCTTCATATAAAGTTCTCGAGTTTTAGTACCTAACAAGCTTAAAAATTCTAAAAAATGTGTTTTGATTTTTTTTGGGGAATGTTATTGTGTTTCTCCTTAAATGATGCTTTGCATGCGTTTTAGCGTTTTGATACGTAAGTAGTTGAAAAACACTCAAAAGATACGTTTCTAGCAATATTGATTTTTTTTTCCCCCACATAGGGTGCTTTTGATGCTTTTTAGCGTTCTGGTGCCTAACATGCTCATAAGCATTCAAAAGAAACTGTTCTGGATTTTTTTTTTCCAAATAGGGTGCTTTTTGCGTTTGCGTTATATTACCTAACAATATGAAACAATCTCAAAGTACACGGTTTTGGTAATGTTTCTTTACTCCATATAGAGTGTCATTTATACGTTTTAGCGTTTCGGTTCCTATGAAGCTCAAAAACACTCATAATACATGTTTCATGTGCTGTTTGCTCATTCTCTCATTCAGGGTACTTTGCATGCATTTTGGCGTTTCTTTGTACGTACAAAGCTCAAAAACTCTAAATAGCTGAAAAATACTCAATAGACATGTTTTTTTTATAATATTGTTTTCTTTTTCCATATATGGTGCTTTTGATGCTTTTTAGCGTTTTGGTGTCTAACACGTTGTTGTTACACTAATAATACGTCTGTTTGTTTTTGGTAATTTTACTGTGTTTTCTCCATAAAGAGTGTTTTACATCAGTTTTAGCGTTTTGGTTGGTAATAAACTTAAAAATACTGAAAAGACTTTTTTCGTAATGATTTCTATTTCCGTATGCGGCGATTTCCATGTTTTTTAGTGTTTCGTCGTCTACCACGTTGTAAAACACACAAAAGACTCGTTTCTGGTAATGTCGTTTCCTTTACCCACATAGGAGGCTTTGCATGTATTTTGGTGTTTTGATATATGATAACATGAATAACATTCAAAATACATGTTTGTTTTTTTTATGTTGTTTTATTTCTCGATATAAAGTGCTATTAATAGGTTTTAGCATTTTGGCACCTAAGAATCGTAAAAACTCTCATAAAACACGTTTCTTGTGATTTTTTTTTTTTTATGTAGGAAAGGCACTGGCCAAGGGCAACAAAAATCTAATAAAAAAATGCCCACTGAAATGCCAGTCCCATAAAAGGGTCAAAGCAGTGGTCAAAAAAAAAGATTACCCTATAAGAGTTTCCTCTTATAGGGTAATCTGCATTCATTTTGGCGTTTATATAGTACTTAAAATACATGTTTTAGGTGAAGTTATACTGTTCCTCCGTAATTTTTTTTTTTTCAAGGGTTTTAAAATCACTAAAAAGAGACTTTTTTTTGGTAATATTGTTTTGTTTTCCCCAAGAGTGTGTTCTCTATTATTTTTATCGTTTGTTTCCTATCTCGCTCTTAAACACATAAAATATACTTTTGTGGTCATGTCTTTTCGTTCCCGTATATAGGAGGCATTGGCGTTTTGATACTTAACAATGTGAATTACACTAAAAAAAAATAAGATAAAAAAAGGTTTTTGATGTTATTTTTTTTTTCGATATAGACAACATGTGTTTTAACATTTTGGTACTTAAAAAGCTAAAAATAACACTCATTATACACGTTTCTCATAAGGTGGTTAGGCACCAAAACGATATGATGCATGGAAAGAAGTCTGTACTGCAATACAAAAATACATTACAAAAACCGTGTCTTTTGAGTTTTTTTTGAGCTTTTTATGTAATAAAATGCTAAAAGGTATGCAAGACTTTCTTTCTGGAGAAACAGAATAACATTACCAAAAATGTGTATTTTAAATATTTTTGCGCTTGTTAAGTACAGAAACGGGAAAATTTCATGCAAAGTACCTTACATGGTGAAACAAAACGATATAAGCAGAAAACTTGTATTATAAGTGTTTTTTTTTATATTCTCAAATAACAAAAAGCTAAAACGCGTGAATACCACTCTATAAGTAGAAATTGAACATTACTAAAAACGTGTGTTTTGAGTATTTTTCACAATGTTAGGTACCAAAGCGCCAAAATGCATACCAAGTACTTCGTATGGGGAAATGAAATGACATTACCAGAAAGGTGTTTTCAGTGTGTGTTTTTTTCTTTTTTTAGTGTTTTAGAAACCAAACACGAAAATACATAGAAAGAAGCTTATATTCGAATACAGAATGTCTTTTCAAATGTGTTTTTCAGCGTCTTAGGTACCAAAACGCAAAAAAAAAAAATCTTCAAAACACCGATTATATATAATGTGTTTTTTTTTTTTTTACTTAATATTTGAACTTAGGTACCAAAACAAAAAAAAAAGTGAAAAGCACTCAATATGGAGAAGCAAAACATTACCAAAAACGTGTGTTTTATGTTTTTCACCTTGTTCGGTACAAACACGACAAAATGCATACAAACAACGTGATTTAAAGAAAAGAACAGTTATCAAAAACGTGTATTGTGAGTGTTTTTGAGCTTAATAGGTACTAAAACGCCAAAATGCATGCAAAACATATTATATGAAGAAATGAAAGGACATTATGAGAAACGTGCATAATGAGTATTTTTGAGCTTCTTAGGTACCAAAACGTTAAAACACATGAATAGCTCTTCATATAGAGAAACAGAACATTACTAAAGATGTTCTTTTTTTTTATCTTGTGTGTGTATATTTCACATTGATAGGTACCAAAACGCCAAAATGCTCGATATGGGGAAACCAAAAGACATTACCAAAAAAGTATCTTTTAACTTTAACAGCTTGGCACCAAAATGATAAAAGAAAAAAAAAAAAAAAAAAAAACAAGGAAAGCACCCTCTTTGGGAAAACAAAACGGTATTAACAGAAACGTCTCTTTTTAGCATTTTTTATCTATTTATGTACCTGAAGGCTAAAATTAAAAGCAAAAAACCCTTAATGGAGAAACAGTATAACTTTACTAAAAACGTGTATTTTGAGTATTTTTGAGCTAGTTATCTATATAAACACCAAAATGAATTCAATTTACCCTATATGTGTAAACAAAAAGACATCACGAGAATATATAAATAGCACTCCAGATCGAGAAACAAAACAACATTAACGAAAAAGTGTATTATGTGTGTTTTTGCACATTATTAGGTATCAAAACACCAAAATGCATGCAAAACAGGGAAAAGAAATGACATTAGAAACATGTCTTTTGAGTGTTTTACAGAGTGCTAGGCATCAAAACGCTAAAAAAAAAAAAAAATCGGAAATCACTGCAAATCGGAATACAAAACATTATGAAAAAGTGTCTTTTGATTGTTTTTGAACTTATTTCTCACTAAAACTCTAAAACGCAAGCAAAACAACCTTTATGGAGAAAATAACTACCAAAAAATAAATAAATAAATAAATAAAAAAAATGTGTTTTTGTACTTGTTACGTACAAAAACGACAAAATGCATGTAAAATACCATATATGGGGAAACGAGAAAATATTACAAGGAAAATTTATTATTAGCGTTTTTTTTTTTTTAGTTTCTTAGGAACCAAAACGCTAAAACGTATGAATAGCACTCTAAATGGATACAAAAAAAATTACCAACAACGTCTATTTTCAGAATTTTTTACATTGTAAAGGAGATAACGCCAAAATGCATGGAAAGCACCCTATATCGAAAAATAAAAATAAGTTTCCATAAACGTTTTTTGTGGGTGTTTATGTGCGTGTTAGGCACCGAAACGCTAGAAGAAATATATATATATATATATATATATATAATCTACCCCATATGGGAAAAGAAAAGAACATTACTAAAAACATATCTTTTGAGTGTTTTTGAGCTAATTACGTATAAAAAAAAAAAACGCTAAAACGCAAGCAAAACATCCTTTACGGAGAAACAATTACCAAAAGAAAAAAACAATCATTTTGAGTGTTTTAGAGCTTTTTAGGTAATAAACTCGAAAACTATATATGAAGAATCAGAACAACATTACCAAAAACGAGTGTTTTGAGTGCATTTCACATTGTTAGATAAATAAAATGCATGCAAATCACCCTATATGCGGCAAAGAAACGACGTTTCCAAAAGACTTCTCTTTTCAGTGTTTATTAGCGTGGTAGGCACCAAAACACTAAAACGGATAGAAAGCACCCTACTTGAGAAAACAAAACATTATTATCAAAATTGTCTCTTTTCAGCGCTTTTGAGCTATTTACGTACAAAAAAAAAAAGAAAGAAAAATATATGTAAAACACCCTTAATAGAAGAAACAGATTATAACCAAAAACAAGGTTTCAAGGGTTTTTGGACTTCTTACGTAGAAAGATAAATGGTAATTACAAACTATGAGGAAAGGAAAAGACACTAGTCGAAACATGTATTATGAATGTTTTTTAGGTTTTTAGGTACAAAAAACGATAAAGCGCATGAATAGCATTATATATTGAGAAACAGAATAACAGTGAAAAACGTGTATTTTTACTTTTTTTACAAAAGTGCCAAAACGCCCAAAAAATAATGCAAATTTTCCTATATGGGGACACGAACCGACATTACCAGAAACGTGTGTTTTCAGTGTTTTTGTGCGTGTTAGCACCACAACGCTTAAAAGTATGCAAATCACTCAACGCATGCAAAACACCCTCAATAAAGAAACAAAATAACATTATTAAAAATAAGTATTTTGATTGTTTTGAGGTTGTTACGTACAAAAAAACGCCAAAATGTATGTAAACTTCTCTATTTGGCGAAGGGAAAGGACTTTAAGAGAAATTTGTACTATGACTATTTATGAGGTTCTTAGTTACAAAAACGCTTAAACGCATGAACGACATTCTATATGGAGAAAAGGAATAACATATACAAACATTTGTATTTTGAGTGTTTAACACTGTTAGGTAACAAAATGTCAAAATGCATGTAAGGCACCCTAAATAGGGAAAGAAAACGAGATTTTAAGAAATGTCTTTTTTTGAGTGTTTCTAGAGCGTTCTTAGCACTAAAAGGATATATATAGGGTGGAAAGCCCCCTTTATGGGAATAGACCCTTTATGGGGTTTCCTTCAGTGTTTTTGAGCTACTTAAGTGACAAACCGCTGAAACGCTAGCAAAAATCTTTATGGAGAAAAGTATAATTTTACCGAAAACGTATTTTCATTTTTTTTTCAGATAGTTAAGCAGAAAAGAAAAGTTTATTATGAGAGTTTCTTAGTTTCTTTGGTACCAAAACGCTAAAACGCCTGAATAGCACTCAATATGGAGAAATAAAATAACATTACCAAATGTGTTTTTGATCTTCTTAGTTACCAAACCCTAAAAGGCATGAATAGTGCTCTGTATAGAGAAACAAAACATTACCAAAAACATTTATTTTGAGTGTATTTCACATTGTTAGGTACCAAAAATGACAAAATGCATGCCAACCACCCTATATGTGGAAAGGAAACAAAATTTCCAAAAACGTGTATTTTGACTTTTCATGAGCGTGCTGGGTTTGCAAATAATAAGAAAAAAGTATGGAAAACACTAAGAGAAAAAAAAATTCCAAAAACGTATCTTTTCAGTGTTTCTAACCTTCTTATGTACCAAAACGCTGAAAACATGCAAAAAAAACTTTATGGAGAAACATTATAACTACCAAAACAGTGCATTTTGAATGTGTTTGAGCTTGTTACGCAGAAAATTATAAAATGCATGCAAACCACTCTATATGGGGAAAAGAAGACATTACAAAAAACGTGTATTACAAGAGTTTTTGAGCTTCTTAGGTACCAAAATGCTAAAACTCCTGAAAAGCACTTTACTTTGAGAAACAGAACAACATTACCAGAACGTGCATTTTGAGTGTTTTTTTTTTTTTCCATGATTAGGTACTAAAACGCCAAAATGCGTGTAAAGCCCACCATATGATGAAAAAGCTAAAACGCATGAAAAAAAAACCCTTTATGGAGAAACAGAGTAACATTACCAAAAAGAACTTATTTCATTGCTTTTGAACTTGTTACGTACAAAAATGCCAAAATGCATCCAATGTACCCTACATGGGAAAACGACAAAACATGAAAAACGTGTATCATGGTTGTTTTTGAGCTAGTTACGTACCAAAGCAATAAAATGTATCAGTAGCACTCCGTTTTGGAGAAACACAATATCATGACCAAAAATGTGTATTTTAAGTGTATTTCACAGTTAGGTATCAAAACGCCAAAATGCATGCAAAGCACTCTATATTTGGGAAAGGAAACGAGATTTCGATAAACGTGTCTTTAGCGTGTTTATGAGCGTTGTAGACACCAAAATGATTAAAAGCATAGAAACACCGTATATGGTAAAAGAAAACAGTATTACCAAAAACATCTCTTTCCATCGTTTTTAAGCTAGTTATGTACCAAAACGCTGATAAGCATGTAAAAACACTTTGTTGAAAAACAGTATAACTTTACCAAAAAACGTGTATTTTGATTGTTTTTTAATTTGTTACGTAGAAAAAATGAATGGAAAAGCATTTTTATAGAGACGAAACGACAATCCAAGAATCGAACTTTTTGTGTGTTTCCATGCAAAACGCTAAAAAGCATTAAAATCATGTTATATGAGAATAAAAACCAACATTACCAAAAATGTGTCTTTTGACTGTTTTTCAGTTTCTTACCTACCAAAACGCTTAAAAGCATTTAAAAAGGACCCTTTATCGAGAAACAGAATAACATTACCAAAAACAAGTATTTTATGTGTATTTTAGTTAGTTTTGTACAAAAATACCAAAATGGATGAAAAGGAAGATATGGGAAAACGAAATTACATTACAAGATGTGTATTTTGAGCTTCATAGATACTAAAATGTTACAAGGAATGAATAACACGCTATATCGAGAAATAGAACAACATTACCAAAAACATGTATTTGGGTGTTTTTCCAATTATTATGTACCAAAACGTCAAAATGCATGGAAAAACCCACCATGTGGAAAAGGAAACGTGTCTTTTGAGTGTTTTTGAGGTACATACGTACCAAAACACTAGAATACATTTAATAACATCCTTTTTTTTATGGAAAAACAGAACAACATTACCTAAAAGAACTAATTTGAGTGTTTTTGACCTTTTTACGTACAAAAAAAAAACGCAAAAAGGCATGTAAAGTACCTTATATTGCGAAACGAAAAGACATTACGATAAAACTGCATTATGGGCGTTTTTAATCGTTTTAGGTATCAAATCGATCAAAGGCGTCATTAGCAATTTATATGGAGAAACATGATATAAAAAAAAAAAAAACGCTTTTACTTTTTTTTCTTTTTTTTTTGTATTTCACAAACATCAAAACACCAAAATGGATGCAAATCACTCTATATGAGGAAAGGAAACGAGATTTACAGAAACATTTTGAGTGTTTATGAAGGACATAGGCACCAAAACATTTAAAACATGGAAAGCACCGTATATTCGAAAATTAAACAATATTACCAAAAACGTCTCTTTTCATTGTTTTTGTGTTACTTATGTACTAAAGCGCTGAGAAGCATGCAAAAATCCCTTAATGGGGAAACAGTATATCTTTACGAAAAAAAAAAAAACGTTTATTTTGAGTGTTTTTGAGATAGGTAGAAAAATTTATAAAATGCATGCAATGGAAACTAAAAGAGATTACGAAGAATTTGTATTATGAGAGTTTTTTTCAGCTAAAAAAAAAAGACGCTAAAACATAAATATCACTGGATATGGAGAAAAAGAATAAAATAAACAAAAAAACCTATATTTTGAGTGTTTTCACATTAGGTACCAAGACGCCAAAATGCATCCAAAGTCTCCGATATTGGGAAAAGAAACGAAATTAACAGATATGTGTCTTTTGAGTGTTTTTGAGCATGGAAGTCACCCTATATGGTTAAAGAAAACAACATTAAAAAAAACAAATCTTAAGACTTGTTTTTTTTTTTTTTACTTCTTACATACCAAAATACCAAAATTCAAGGAAAACACACTTTATTGAGAAACAGAATAACATTACCAAAAACAAGTATTTAGAGACTTTTTAGCTTGTTATATAGAAAATTTCCCTAAATGTATGCAAAAAAAATCTATATGAAGAAAAAAAGTCAATGTGATTATGAGTGTTCTTCAGCATCTCAGTTACGGAAACGAGAAAACGCGTTGATACCACTCTATATTAAGAAAAAAAGAACATTACCAAGAAAAAATTGTGTTTTCACATTGTTTGATACCAATACGCCAAAATGCATAGAAAAATCCCATTATATGTAGAAACGAAACGACTCAGAAACTTAGCTTTTGCGTTTTTTTTTTTTTTTTGTGCATGTTAGGCACCAAAACGCTAAAAAGCATGGAAAGCACCACATGTCAGAAAACAACATTACCAAAAACGTGTTTTTTTTTCTTTTTTCTTTTTTTACGCTAAAACGCATGCAAAACTTCCTTTACGAAGACACAGAATAGCATTACCAAAAACAAGTATTTTGAGTGTTGTTGAGTATGTTATGTACAAAACAACAAAAATGCATGCAAAACAACCTATAGCAAAAAGAACAGTACCAGAGACGTGTATTATAAGTGTTTTGAGCTTCTTAGGTACCACTTTATATGAAGGAACAGAGCAACATTACCAAAAAACATGTATATTGAGTGTATTTCACATTGTTAGGCACCAAAACGGCAAAAAGCATGCAATAAAGCCTACACGAGGAAAGGAATCAAGTGTTCCAGAAACATGCCTTTTTGAATGTCTTGAATGTGTTAAACAACATAACGTAAAAAAAAAAACATGAAAATCAACCTATATCGGAAAACAATACAACATTACGAAAAAGATGTCTTTTAAACGTTTTTGAGCTTCTCACATACTAAATCACTTAAACGCATGCAAAACAACCTTCTTGAAGAAACAGAATAATAAGTGTATTTCACATTGTCAGGTACCAAAACGGCAAAAAGCATGCAATAAAGCCTACATGAGGAAAGGAATCAAATTTTCCAGAAACATGTCTTTTGAATGTTTACAGCGTGTTAAGCAACATAACGTTAAAAAAAAAAAAAACATGAAAATCAACCTATATGGGAAAACAAAACAACTTTAGAAAAAAATGTCTTTTAAACGTTTTTGAGCTTCTTAGATACTAAATCATTTAAATGCATGCAAAACAACCTTCTTGTAGAAACAGAATAATATTGCAAAACATAAGTATTTATAGCATTTAAATGCATGCAAAATACCCTATATGGGGAAACGAGAGAACATTACCAGATACGTGTATTATAAGTGTTACTATATGGAAAACCAGAATATTTATGAAAATGTATATTTTGATTGCTTTTACATTGTTATTTACCAAATCGCGAAAATGCATGCAAAGCCTCCAATATGAGGAAGCGTAACGACATTACCAAAAACGTGTCTTTTCATTGTTTTTGAGCGTGTAAGACACTAAAACACTAAAAAGCATGGAATTCACTTTGTATGCCAATAGAAAACAAAATTACGAAAAACGTGTCCTTTGGGTGTTTTCGATCTTACCTACCAAAACAATAAAACGCATGCAAAACACACTTTATGGAGAAAGATAATAACAATCCCAAAAACAAATATTTTGAGTGTTTTTTTTCAGCTTGTTACGTACAAAAACATCAGAAGCATGGAAACGAAAAGGCATTACGAGAAACGTGTATTTATGAATGTCTTTTTTTCTGCATCTTAGGTACAAAAACTTGAAATAGATTGAATAGCACTCTATATTGTTTGGAAATGCATGCACGCAAAATGCATGAAAAGCACACTATATGTGGAAAGAAAATGTCGTTTCCACAAACGTGACTTTTGAGTTTTTATGAGGGTATTATCCAGAAAAAAAACATAAAAAAAAAACATATAAAGCATTCTATATACGAAGATAAAACCTTATGAAAAACGTGTCTTTTGAGTGTTTTAAACTACTTACGTAACAAAACGTTAAAACCCATGCAAAATATTGTTTATGAAAAAAAAATATATATATTTTCATTGTTTTTAAACTTGTTACGAACAAAAAACATCATGGAAAGTACCTTATATGACGAAACGAAAAGTCTTTACGAGAAAAGTGTATTGTGAGTGTTTTTGAACATATTAAGTAAAAAAAAAAAAAAACTGGAAAGCGCAAAAAAAAAAAAAAATCTATATGAAGAAACAGAACAACATACCAAAAATGAACATTTTTAATGTATTTCATATTCTTATGTACTAAAACGGCAAAATGTACGTAAATCACACTATATTGGTAAAATAAACAAGACTTTTAGAAATGAGTCTTTTGAGTTTTTATGAGCGTGTTAGGCACTAAAAAATTTGATAAGCAAGGGAAGCACCCTATGTAAGACAGCAAAACAACATCACCAAAAACGTTTCTTTTCGGCGTTTTTAAACTACGTACGAAAACTCTAAAACATCTAAAAAACCACGCTTTATGCAGAAACAAAATAACATTACCAAACATAAGTATTTTCATTGTTTTGAGCTTGTTACGTATAAAAAGGCTAAAATCCGTGCATACGAGGAAATTAAAAGGCATTACAAGAAACCAGTATTATTAGTGTATTTTAACTTATATAAGAAACAGAGCACTACCAAAAAAAAATGTAATTTGAGTGTATTCCACACTGTTAGGTACAAAACGCATAAATACAAGCAAAGGAGGGGAGATTTCCAGGAACGTGTCTTTTAAGTGTTTATGGGAGTACTAGGGACCAAAACACTATAAAGCATGAAAATCACCGTATGTGGAAAAATAAAATAACTACCAAAAACGTCTCTTTTCAGTGTTTCTGAGCTGTTTGCGTATTAAAACGCTAAAATGCATGCAAAACACCTTTTATGGAGAAATAGGAAAACATTACCGAAAACAAGTATTTTGAGAATTTCGGACCTTGGTAGGTAGAAAACAACAAAATGCATGGAAAATACACTGTATGGAGAAACGAAAAGACATTACGAGAAATATGTACCAAAATTGTTTTTGAGCTTATTAGGTATGAAAACGCTGAAATGCATAAATAATTCTCTATATGGAGAAACAGAAAATTCTCAAAAAAAAAAAAAAACGTGTATTTTAAGTGTTTTTCACATTATTAGGTACCAAAACGACAAAATGCATGCAAAACCCTTATATGGGAAAACGAAGCGACATTAAAAGAAACGTGTCTTTTGAGTGTTTTTGAGTGTTAGACACAAAAAGCCCTAAAAAGCCTGAAATTTACTCTATATAGCGATAAAAAACATACGAAAAAAATACGAATACGAAGATACGAAAAATGTGTCTTTTCAGTCTTTCTGAACTTCATAAGTACCAAAACACTAAAAAAGCCTGCAAAACACACTTTTTGGAGAAACAGAATAGCATTATTATGAAGAAAATTATAGTATTTTTTTGTGTTTATTACGTAAAAAAAAACGTCAAAATGCATGCAAAGTACCCTATATGGGGAAACGAAAAGACTTTACGAGAAACGTGTGCTTCTTGCATGAGTATTTTTAAGTTTCTTAGGTAACAAAATACTAAAAGACATGAATAGCACTCTATATTGAAAAAAAAAAAAAAAAAATAGACCATTACCAGAAACGTGTTGTTTTAGTGTATTTCATACCGTTAGGTAACAAAACGTAAAAAAAACCATGCAATGCATCTTCAAGAAGGAAAGAATACTAGATTTCAAGAATCGTGTCTTTTGAGTGTTTATGAAGAAAAACGCACTCTATGAGGGAAAATATACCAAAAAAAGTGACTTTTGAGTGTTTTCAACTACTTACAAAAACGCTAAAAAGCATGCAAAACACGCTATATTGAGTAACGCAATAATATTAGCAAATAAAAGTATTTTGAATGTTTTCAGCTTATGTACAAAAATTTAAAAAACGTACTCCTAAATGAGGAAACGAAAAGACTACGAGAAACGTGTATTTTGAGCGTTTTTGAGGCTCTTATGTATTAAAACATGAAAATGCATGAATAGAGAACTCTATATAAAAAAAAAAAAAACTTTAATTTAAACAAATTTTAAGAGTATTTGACAGTTAGATATGAAAATGCCAAAAATGCATGCATCGCATCATATATGGGGTAAGGAAACTAGATTTAAAAAAACAAAAAAATCTCGAGTGTTTATGAGAGTGTTCAGCACCAAAACCAAAAAGAAACAAAAAAAAAAAAAAACACACCCTATATGAAAAAAAAAGAAAAAAGATTCTGTTTAGTGTTTTTGAACGTCTTTCGTACCAAAAAGCTAAAACGCACTTAAAACACCCTTAATAGAAAAAAAACAGAATAATTTGACGAAAAACAAGTATTTTGAGTGTTTTTTGAGATTCTTACGAAGATAAACGCCAAAATACATAGAAAGTATCCTAGATGGTGAAACGAAAACACATTACGAGAAACGTGTATTATGATTGTTTTAGAGCTTCTTAGGTATCAAAAGGCTAAAATGCATAAATAACACGCTATAAGTAGAAACAGAACGGCATGACCAAAATGTGTATTTTTTTGTTTTTTTTTTCATATTTTTAGGTACCAAAACGCAAAAAGTCTCTTATGTGGTTAAACCATGCGGCATTACCAGAAACATGTATTTTAATTGTTTTTTGAGCCTATTACGCAGCAAAACGATATATGGGAATACAAGATAATAATTACGAAAAACATGTATTTTCAGTGCTGTTGAACTTCATATGTACCAAAACGATATAACGAATGCAAAACACACTTTATGCAAAAAAAGAATAAAATTACTATTTTCCAGTCTTTTTGAGGTTACGCAGAAAAACGGGAAAAAGCATGTAAATTACTCTATATGGGGAAACAAAAAGCCATTACCAGAATCGTCTAGGTATTATAAATGTTTTTTGAGCTTTTATGGTACCAAAACACGAAAATCCGTTAATATCACTAATTCAAAAAACAAAACAATATTACGAAGATGTATTTTCAGTGTTTTTCACATTAGAAGGTAGCATTATGCCAAAATGCATGTAAAGCAACCTATATCTGTAAAAGAAACGCCCTTTCCAGAAACATGTGTTTTGAGTGCGTGGGTGTAGGCTCCAAAAGTCTAAAAAGCATGAAAGCACCCTATATAGGGAAACAAAACAACTTTATAAAAAACGTGTCTTTTAAGTGCTTTTAAGCTACTTACGTATGAGAAGGTTAAAAAGCATGCAAAACACCTTCATGGTAAAACAAAATAACATAACCAAAAATAAGTATTTTGTGTGTTCTTGAACATGTTAAGTATAAAAACGACAAAATGCATGCAAAGTAAATTATACGGCGAAATCAAAAGACATTACGGTAGCCGTGTATTTCAATGTTTTTTCAGCTTCTTACGTACCAAAGCGCTAAAACACTTGAATAGCATTATATATGGAAAAACAGAACAACTTAACTTTTTTGGAGTTTGTTTCTCAGTGTTAGGTACCAAAACGTCAAAATGATGAAACAAAACGATATTATCAGAAGTTGAGTGTTTTTAAGATTCCTAGGTACCGAAATGCTAAAACGTGTGAATAACAGTCCCTATATGAAATATACCTACCTATTTCCATCTATTATCCCCATCCAAAAACCTGTCTAGAATGCAAAGAACTTTTTATGTGGAAACGAAAGCATAACTTGCCTTTTTAGTGTTTTTTTCATCGTTTTAGACACCAAAACGCTAAAAAGTATGAAAATAACCAAAAAACATGCGTTTTAAGTGTCTTTAAAGAAAAAAAACGTGTATTTTGAGTGATTTTGAACTACGTACGAAAACACAAAAATGCATGTAAGCACCATTTCTTAAGAAGCAGAATAACATTACTAAAAACGTGTTTTTTTTATTGTTTTTTTTTTTTTTTTGGTTTTTACGTACGAAACGATATTACAACGATATTACAATATTTCAAGTGTTCCTGAGCTTCTTAGGTACAAAACGCTTGAAGAGCACTTTACATGGAGAAACAAAACAACATTCTTAAAAACGTCTATTTTAAGTGTTTTTACAATGTTACGTACCAGAACTCCCAAATCCATGGAAAGCACCCTATATGGGGAAACGAAAGGATATTACGAGAAGCGTGTATTGTGTTTTTGAGCTTCTTAAGTACCAAAACTCTAAAATGAGTCAACACGCTATATGTAGAAACAAAACAACCTATTTTTTTCACAATCATAAGTACCAAAGCGCCAAAATGCATGTGAAACACTCTATATAGGGAAAAGAAACGATATTACTAGAAAAATATCTTTTGACTTTTTTCAACTTGTTAGGCACCACAGCAATAAAATCCATGGAAAGCACTCTATATTGGAAGATAATAACACATTACAAAAAGCGTGTCTTTGCAGTGTTTTTCATCTTTATGTATCTAAACACTAAAACGCATGGAAAACATCCTTTGTGGAGAAACATAATAACATTACCAAAAATGTGTATTTTGAGTGTTTTTAAGCTTGTTACCTACAGAAACGGGAAAATGTAAGCAAAGTACCTCATATCGTTCAACAAATCTTTATCAACGTGTATTGTAACTGTTTTTGAGCTTCCTATGTAAAATTCTAAATCGCGTGAATGGCACTCCATATGCAGAAACTGAATAACATTGATAAAACGTGTTTTGATTTTTTTTTTTCACAGTGTTAGGTCCTAAACGCTAAAATGTATGTAAAGAACTTCATACTGGGAAACGAAACGACATTATCATATAGATGTCTTTTCAGTGTTTTTGAGTTTTTAGGCACGAAAACGCTAAAATACATATAAAGCACCCTATATTGGAATACAAAATGCGTCTTTTCAGTGTTTTGTGTTTTAGAACTTATTACGTACCAAAACGTTAAAAAGTACGCAAAATACCGTTCACGAAGAAACAAAATAATATTACCAAAAGCGTGTATTTTCAATGTTTTGACCTTCTTACGTACAAAAAATGCAAAATTTCATGGAAAGTACCCTATTTCAGAAATGAAAAGACATTACAAGAAACGTGTATTATAAGTATTCATGAGCTTCTTAAGTACCAAAACGCTAAAACGCGTGAATACCACATTATATGGAGAAACAGAATAACATTACCAAAAACCTCTATTTTGGGTGCTTCTTACATTGTTAGGTACGAAAACGCCAAAATGGATACAAAGCACCCTGTATAGGGAAAGGAAAGGACATTACAAGAAACGTGTTTTTTCATTTTTTTTCTTTTAGATTTTTTATATACTAAAACTCTTAAACGCGTGAACCGCACTCTATATGGAGAAACAGAAGAACATTACTAAAAGCGTTCATTTTTAGTGTTTTTTCACTTTGTTATGTACCTAAATGCCAAAATGCACGCAAATGATGCAGAAACGTGTAGAATGAGATTCTGAGCTTCTAAGGTACCAAAACGCAAAAACGCGTTAAGAGCACTATATAATGATAAACAAAACAATAAAAAAACAATAAACGCGTATTTTTTTTTTTTCATATAGTTTCCAAAACGCTAAAAATGCTTACGAAGAACTCTATATAAGGAAACGGAGCGATATTACGAGAAACGTGTATTATGAGTCCTTTTAAGCTAGCTTCTTAGGTATCAAAAGTCTAAAACGCGTGAAGAGCACTATATGAAACTATATGAAACGCGTCAAGAGCACTATATGGAGTAAGAGAACATCACCAAAATCATTTATCTTTTTTTTTTTCATATCGTTAATTACCAAAACACCAAAATGTATGCAAAGCTCTTTATGTTGGGAAACGAAATGGCTTTACGAGAAACGTGTCTATTGAGTGTTTTCGAGCGTGTTAAAAACGAAAACTTTCCATGCATTATAGTATTTTTCTTCGTAAGAAGCTCAAAAACTCTGAAAATTCACTTTTTAATAAAGTTATGCTATTTTTCTATAAAGGGTGTTTTACCTGCGTTTTAGAGTTTTGGTAAGTAAGTTGCTTAAAAACACTGAAAAGAGACGTTTCCCCATATAGGTTATTTCAGATGCTTTTTGGTGCTTAGCGTTTTGGTGCCTAACACATTCATAAACATTCAATAGAAGCATTTACTGAAATGTCCTTTCCTTATCATATAAACGGTGATTTTCCTGCATATTGGCTTTTTCATACTTAATAATGTGAAATAGACTCAAATACTTATTTTTTGTGATGCTGTTCTGTTTCTCCATATAAAGAGCTGTTCATGCGTTTTAGCGTTCTGATACTTAAAAAACTCAAAAACACTCATAATACACGTTTATGGTAGTGTTTTTTCGTTTCCCCATATAGGTTATTTTTTTAATGCATTTTGGCGTTTTTGTACGTAACAAGCTCAAAAACTTTTGTAATGTTACTGTTTCTCCATAAACGCTGTTTTGCATGCGTTTTGCCAATTTGGTACGTAACAAAAAAACGACTTTTTTTTTCCTGTATTATATTGCTTTCCATGCTTTTTAGCGTTCTTTTTTCTAACATGCACAAATTCATTTAAAAGATATATTTCTTATAATGTTTTGCTTTCCTATATAGAGGACTGCGTGCATTTTGGCGTTTTGGTACATAAAAATGTAAAAAAAAAAAAAAAAAAATCTCATAAAATATACGTATTTGGAAATGTTGCTGTTTCTCCATATAGAGTGTTATTAACCAATTTTCACGTTTTTGGTACCTAAGAAGCTCAAAAACACTCCTACTACTCGTTTCACGTAATATCCTTTCGTTTTCCCATATAATATCCCAAAATGCATGCATTTTGGTGTTTTTGCACGCAACAAGCTCAAAACACTCAAAATACTTGTTTTTGGTAATGTTATTCTGTCTCTCCATAAAAGGTATTTTGTGTGCATTTTACCGTTTGGTACGTAATTAGTTGAAAATATCTCAAAAGACACGTTTTTTGGGGGATGTTATGTTCTTTTACGGGGAGCTTTCCATGCTTTTTTGGCGTTTTGATGCCAAAATGCCCATCAACACTTAAAAGACATATTTATGGAAATATCTTCTCGTTTCACCATAGAGAGTGATTTCCATGCATTTTGGCATTTTGGTACATAACAATTTGAAAAACACTGAGAATATAAGTTTTTAGTGATGCACTATTTCTCCATATAGAGTGCTATTCTTGCCTTTTACCGTAATGGTATCTACGAAGGTAAAAAAAAAAAAAGAAACATTCAAAAACACCTCTCACGTAATGTTCTTTTATTTTCCCATATTGTGTACTTTATATACATTTTGGTGGTTTTGTACCTAACAAGCTCAAAAACACCCAAAACACGTTTTTGGTAAATTACTGTGTCTTCTATAAAGGATGTTTTACATGCCTTTTAGCGTTTTGGTAAGTACCAAAGAAACTACAAAAACACGTTTTTGGTAGTTTTTTTTTTTCATATAAGGTGCTTTCATGCTTTTCAGCGTTATGGTTCCTAACACACTCCAAAAGACACTTAAAAGACATAATTCTTCAAATGAGATTTTAATTTACCATAGAGAGTTCTGCATGCATTTTGGCAATTAGGTAGTTAGCAATGTGGAAAACAGTCAAATTACACGTTTTTGGTATTGTTGTTGTTTCTCCATATAAAGTGTTATTCATGCGTCTTACCATTTTTGTACCTAAAAAGCTGAAATACGTATTTATGTTCGTTCTTACGCAGTTCATGTTCGTTACCCCATATAGGGGTAAAATAAGCATTTTTGGTAATGATGTTGTGTGTGTGTGTGTGTGTGTGTGTGTGTGTGTGTGTGTGTGTGTGTGTGTGTGTGTGTGTGTGTGTGTGTGTGTGTGTGTGTGTGTGTGTGTGTGTGTGTGTGTGTGTGTTTCATATAGAGTGCTATTCACATGTTTTTGCGTTTTTCATGTATTTTAGCGGAATTTGTATCTGATAAGCTCAAAAACTTGTTTTTAGTAATGTTTTTTTTTTTTTCGTTCTCCATTGTCTTTTTTTTTTCTTTTTGCATGCATGTTTTTTGGTAACTTTTTTTCTTTTACTTAAATTCTTTTTTTTTTTTTTCATGCATTTTGTCGTTTTGTTACTGAACAAGGTGAAAACACTTAAAACACTCGTTTTTGGTAAAGTTTCGTTTTTCTTTATGAATTGCTTTTCACGCGTTTTAGAGTTTTGGTACCTACAAAGAATATTAACACTCATTATACACGTTTTTTGGTAATATTTTAGTTTCACAATAAAGGGTACGTTCCATCATTTTCATTCATAAGAAGCTCAAAAACATTTAAAATAAGCATTTTTGGTAATGATGTTGTGTGTGTGTGTGTGTGTGTGTGTGTGTGTGTGTGTGTGTGTGTGTGTTTCATATAGAGTGCTATTCACATGTTTTTTGCGTTTTGGTACTTAAGTTTTAAAACAATCTAAAAATACGTTTCTTGAAGTATAGTTTTTTTTCAAATGATTTTTAGAGTTCTGGTACCTAAGACGCTTAAAATCGCCTTAAAACACACGTTTCTGGTAAGGTTATATTGAGTTATATTGAGTTATATTTAGTGTTTTTCATGTGTTTTTACGTTTAGGTACCTAACAATGTGAAATCACCTCAAATACACGTTTTTGGTAATGCTATTTTATTTTTTCATGTAGAGCGCTATTCACGCAATTTTGCTATTTGGTACCTAAAGAGCTCAGAAATAATTATTATACACGTTTCTCATAATCTCCTTTCTTTCCCTTATATAGTGAATTGCATGCATTTTTGCGTTTTGGTACCTAACTAGCTCAAACCATTTTACAACACACGTTATTGGAAACCTTATTCTATTTCTTGAAATCACGTGCTTTAGATTCATTTTAGTGTTTTGGTACCTAACAATGAAAAACACTCAAAATACACGTTTTTGTTAATGTCGTTCTGTGTTTCCACACAGTGTTTTTCCCCATGTAGAGTACTTCGCATACATTTTGGCGTTTTTGTATGTAATAAGCTAGAAAACAATCAGATTTACGGTTTTGGTAATGTTATTCTCTTTGTCCATAAAAGGTGTTTTGCATATGTTTCAGCGTTTTGGTATGGAAGAAGCTTAAAAACAATGAAATACACATTTTTGGTAATATTATTTTGGTTTCCCAAATAGGATGCTTTTTAACATTTTGGTGCCTAACACCCTGAAAAAGCACTCAAAGACATCTTTCTGATGATGTTTATTTTCTCCGTATCAAGTGTATTTAGTGCAATTTGTCGTTTAGTACCAAACAGTGCGATAAACACTCAAAAATACATGTTTTTAGTGTTTTATTTTTCTGTCTCTCCATATAGTGCTTTTTTACGCGTTTTTTTTTTTTTTTGCGTTTTGGTACCTAAAAAGCTCGAAAACGGTAATTTTACACATTTTTGGTAGTTTTTTTTTTTTTTTTACATGATTTTTACAGTTTGGATAACTGACACGCTCAAAGACACTTCAAAAAGAAGGCAAAACACAGTTTATTTCAACAAGATAGCATTACCACAAACATATTTTCATTGTTTTGAGCTTGTTACGTACAAAAATTCTAAAATGAATGAAAAATAATCATTTTCGGAAATTAATCGATATTAAAAGAAATTAACATAAATGTTCCTGAGCTTCTAAAGTACCAAAGGGTTAAAACGCGTAAATCGTACTCTATATTGAGAAACAGAAAATTACCGAAAACGTTTGTTTTGAGTGTATTTTACTTTGTTAGGTACCAAAACGCCAAAATATATACAAAGCACCTAATAAGAGAAAACGAGAAGACATTACAAGACACGTGTGTTAAGATTTTTTTATTTTATTTTATTTATTTATTTTTTTTGTACCAAAATTCTAAAACGCATGAATAGCACACTATCTCAAGGAACAGAACAACCTCACTAAAATCGTTTATTTAGATTTTTTTCAGTCATGAGGTACTGAAACGCCAAAATGCATGCAAAGCACTGAATATGGTGAAACAAAATGATATGACCAGAAACGTGTCGTTTGAGTGTTTTTGAGCGCGTTAGGCATCAAAACATTAAAAAGCATGGAAACCACCCTATATGGTAATATAACACAACATTACCAAAAACGTTTCTATATAGTTTTTAGGAGCTTCTTACGTACCAAAATGCTAAAACACATGAAAAAACATTCCAATGGAGAAAGAGAATATCATTTCCAAAAATGTATATTTTTTGTATTTTTATCTTTTTAGGAAAAGAAATGTCAAAATGCATGGAAAGTATGATGAAACAAAATGATATTCTCAGAAACGTGTATTATGAGTGTTTCTTTTCAGATTCTTAGGTACCAAAATGCTAAATCTCGTGAATAGTATTTAATATGGAGAAATAGAACACTACGTAAAACATGTATTTTTGAGAGTATTTCACATTGTCAGTAATCAAAACGCCAAAATGCAAGGAAAGCACTCTATATGGGGAAATAAAAACCAGAAACGTGTCTTTTGAGTGTTTTTGAGAATATTAGGCATGAAAACGTTACAAAGCATGGAAAGCACCCTAAATGGGAATGCAAATTGAGATTAACAAAAGCGTATGTTTTGAAGCTTCTTCCCCATCAAAACGCTCAAATGCATGCAAAACATCCTTTATGGGCAAACAAAATAACATTAAAGAAATCATGGAGTGTGAGTGTTTATTTTTTTTTATTTTATAAATAGAAAAACGCCAAAATACATGCAAAGTACCCTATATTATATTAAGAAACGAAATGATATTACGAGAAATGTGTATAATGAGTGTTTCTGAAGTTTTTGGTACCAAAACACAAAAACGCGTGAAAAAAAAAAAAATATTCGGAGAAACAGAATATTACCAAAATCGGGGGTTTGGTTGTTTTTTTTTACTTTATGAAGTAAAAAAACACCAAAATGCATACAAAACAAGCGAGTGATTTGAAGAAGCAGAAAATAATGTTCCTAAAAAAGTGTGTTGTAGGTGAGTTTGAGCTCGTTACGTACTAAAACACCAAAATGTATGCAAATCACTCCATATGGTGAAACGAAAATAAAAAACATTATGAGAGTACGTGCATAATGACTGTTTCTAAGCTTCTTAGGTACCAAAACACTAAAACGCTTGAATATCATTTTATATTGAAAAAAAAGAACATTGCAATTTTTGTTTTGTTTTTGGTTTTACATGTTAATTACGAAAACGTTATAAACCATGCGAAGCATTCCATAAAATGAAACAAAGCGGTTTTTCTAGAAACGTGTCTCATCAGAATGTTTGAGCTTGTCATGTACAAAAACACCAAAATCCATGCAAACAACCCTATATAGGAAATAAATCGATATTATAAGAAACGTGTATTTTAAGTGCTTCTTACCTTCTTTGGTAACAAAACGCTAAAATGCGTGATTAAGTAATCTCTATTTAATAGGTAGAAACAACAAAATTTCCAGAAACTACATTTTTTTTATTAAAGACCAAAAAACCAAATGCATGGAGAGTACCCTATAAGGGGAAACAAAAAAGACTTTACGAGAAACGTGTATTATAAGTGTTTTTGATTTTTTTAGGTACCAAAACCATAAAACGCCTGAATAGCATTTTATATGGAGAAATAGAATAACATCATCAAAAACATTTATTTTAATTTTTTTTTTTTTTTTAGACTTAGATACCAAAATGTAAAAAAAAAAAAATCAATGGAAAGCACTGTATAGGTTAAACGAAATGACATTACCAAAAGCGTGTCTTTTGAGTGTCCTTCAGTGTGTTAGGCACGAAAGCGCTTAAAAGCATGTAAAGCAGCCTACATTAAAATACAAAACAAAACCAAAAAAATATCTTTTGAGTGTTTTTGAGCTTCTTACGTATCAAAACAATAAAACGCATGCAAAAGAGTTTATGAGGAAACAAGAAATAGAATAACATCAGCAAAAATGTGTGTTTTCAGTATTTTTGAGCTTATTAGGAAGAGAAACATCAAAATGCATGGAAATTACCCTATATGATGAAATAAACGATATTATCAGAAACGTGTATTATGACTGTTTTTTTAGATTCTTAGGTACCAAGAGTAATAAACGCGTGAATAGTATTCTATATTGAGAAATATTACCAAAAAAGTGTATTTTGAGATTTTTTACATTGTTAAGTACAAAACACGCCAAAATCAATGCAGATCACTGTATATGTGGAAGCGAAGCAACATTACCAGAGACGTTTTTTTCATTTTTTTTTTTTTTAGCGTTTTAGGAAACAAAACACTAAAATCCATAGAAAACACCTGGATTGGATTATAAAGCATTATTTCCCCAAAAATTATTTTCATTGGTGAGGAGGTTCTTACGTATCAAAATGCTAAAACTCACGTAAAAAATCGCTTTATAAAAAAAAGAACATTACCAAAATATTTATTCAGAGTGTTCTTGAGTTTATTAGGTATAAAAACGACAAAATACATGCATAATACCCAATATGGTGAAAAAAAACATAATTTCCAAACGCGTGTATTATGAGTGTTATTGACCTTAAGCAACTAAACTTAAAAACGCGAGAAGAGCACTCTACATAAAAAAAAAACGAAGCAGCTATACAAAAAGAAAACAAAAGTGTGTTTTGAGTGTTTTTCATATTGTTAGGTATCAAAACGAAAAAAATGTACACAAATATTTTTTTATAGAAAAACAAATCAACATTACCTCAACAGTACTTTTCAGTTTTTTTTTCAGCCTTTTATGCACAAGAACTCTAAAATGCATGGAAGGCACTTTATTTTGCAATACAAAACAACATTACCAAAGATTTGTCTTTTGAGTGATAATTTTTAGCTTCTTATGTACCATAACGCTAAAACTACTACAAAACACACTTCATGACGAAACAGAACGACACTGCCAAAAAACGTGCATATTCATTGTCTTTGAGTTTCTTTAGTACAAAAATGCCAAAATTCATGCGATGTACCCTATACGGGAAAACAAAACGATATTAAAAGAAACATGTCTTTTGAGTGTTTTTTGAGCCTCTTAGACACCAAAACGCTTAAATACATGGAAAATAATGCATGGAATACAAAAACGCATTACAAAAGAGTGTCTTTTCAGTGATTTTGAGCTTCTTACGAACAAGTGTTACAAATATTATCTAGTACAAGTATTTCTGAACTTTTTAGGTCCAAACGGTAAAACACATAAATATTTTTTTTTTATGGAAAAATATAAATGTCTTTTTTTTTTTAGTGTTTTTCTTTACATAGTCAAGTAATAGAAAGGCAAAATGCTTGCAAAGCACCCTATATAGGAAAACGAAAGTACACCAGGAAAAAAACGAGTATTGTTAGTGTTTTTGAGCTTCTTAAGTACCAAAACTCTAAAATGCATCAATAGCACTCTATATGGAGGAGCAGACATTACCAAAAACGTCTGTTTTGAATATATTCATATTGTTAGGTACCAAATTGCATCCAAATGAAGAAACGAAACGACAATACTTTTTTTTCACCCTGTTAGTCACTAAAACGCTATAATGCTTGGAAAGCACATTTTGGAATACTAAAATGCATCACAAAAAAGAGTCTTTTGAATGTTTTTTGACCTTTTTACGTGCCAAAACTGTAAAAGGCATGCAAAATATCTTTTGTGGAGAAACAGAAAAACATTACCAAAATTGTGTATTTTGACTTTTTTTTAAGCTTGTTAGGCACAGAAACCGGAAAATGCATGCAAAAAACCTTATATAGTAAAAAAAAAAAAAAGATATAAACGGAAACATGTATTATAAGTTTTTGATCTTAGGTAAAAAAAAAAAAATGCTAAAACGCTTGAATAGCACTGAGTATGTAGAAACTGATTACCTAAAATGTTTGTTTTGAGTATATCTTTTAAGAATGTTAGTTACCAAAACATACATATATACATACATACATACAAAGCAAATTATATGGAGAAACGAAACGACATTACCAGAAAAACGTCTTTTAAGGGTTTTTGACCTTTAGTGAACAAAATCCGAAAATACATAGAAAACAACGCATGCAAAACACCATTTATGGAAAAACACAATAATTTTACAAAAAAAAAAAAAAGCATTTTACGTTTTTAAGCTTGTTAAGCACGAAAACCGGAATATTCTATATGGAGAATCAGAACATTACCAAAAACTTGTATTTTGAGCGTATTTCACATTGTTAGGTAACAAAACGATACATTGCATGAAAACCACCCCATATGGGGTAAGGAAACGGAATTTCCAATAATCCTCTCTTTTGAGCATTAATGAGCGTGCTGGCACCAGAACGCTAAAAAGCACCCCGTGCATGAGAAAACGAAATATTTTCAAAATTGTTATTTTTTTTTTTTTTTTGCTTTTGAGCTACTTACGTACAAAAAACGGAAAAACGCTTGCAAAACATTCTTAATGAAAAAAAAAACATATAACCAAAAACAAATCTTTGACTGTTTTTGAGCATATTTCGTAGAAAAAAAAAATAAATGGAAATTACCAACTATGGGGAAACAAACGAAAAGTCATTAGTTGAAACATGTACTATGAGTTTTTTTGAGCTTCTTAGGTACCAAAACGATGAAGTGCATAAATTGCACTCTACATGGAGAAACAGAATAACATTACCAGAACCATTTTTTATCTTAGGTGTTACAACGCTAAAATGCATTAATAGCTCTCTTTAAAGAGAAACAGAATAACATTACCAAAAAATATTTACTTTGAGTGTATTTCACAACGTTAAGTACCAAAACGCTAAAATGCATGCAAAGCACCCAATATAAGGAAAGAAAACGGAATTTCCATAAACGCGTATTTTGAATTTTTATAAGCGTGTTAGGCATTTAAACGATAAGAAAAAAAAAAGAAAACACTCTATATGGGAAAACAATAATCTAACAGAACAATTTTCTAACCAATATGTACCAAAATGCAGAAAAGCATGCATTTTTTTTTATAGAGAAACATTGTAACTTCAAAAACGTATATTTTTAATGTCTTTGCCTTTCTTATGTACAAAATTACAAAACGCATGAAAACCACTCTAAATGGGGAAACGAGAATAAGAAACGTGAATTATGAAAGCTTTTGAGCTTCTTAGTTACCAAATATGGTAAAACGCATGAATAGCACTCTGTATCGAGAAATAACAATACCAAAAACGCGTATTTTGCGTTTTTTCCCTATTATTAGATACGCACAAATGGTTGCAAAGCCGACGAGATGAGAAAACAAACGACTTTACAAAAAACGTGTTTTTTTGAGTATTTAAAACGTATACAAAATACTCGAAATACTTACTTTTGGTAAAGTTATTCTGTTTCTGAATAACAGGTGTTTTCCATGCGTTTTAGTAGTGTTTTTGTACGTAAGAAACTGAAAAACACACACAAAATACGCTATTCGTTATGTGTTTTTGTAGTCCAATATTGAGTGCTTTCCATGCCTTTTGGTGCCTAAGAGGCTCAAAAAACA
Source organism: Scylla paramamosain (assembly GCF_035594125.1). Classification (NCBI taxonomy): domain Eukaryota; kingdom Metazoa; phylum Arthropoda; class Malacostraca; order Decapoda; family Portunidae; genus Scylla; species Scylla paramamosain. The sequence continues at coordinate 11,374,093 of NC_087163.1, forward strand.
CTTAAAATACAAGTGTCAGGTAATGTATTTTTTTTCTTTCCTCGTATAGAATGCTTTGCATTCTCAAAATACTCTCATAATACACGTTTCTCATCATGTCCTTTCGTTTCTCTATATAGAGTGCTTTGCATTCATTTTGGCGTTTTTTGTGTATACAATGTAAAAAAAAAAAACACTCAAAACAGACGTTTTTGGCAAGGTTGTTCTGTTTCTCCATATAAAATTATTTTCGTGTATTTAAACGTTTTGTTACCTAAGATGTTCAAAAACACTCGTTTCTTGTAATATCGTTTCTTTTTCCATAAAAGGATACTTTACATGCATTATATCGTTTCTTTTTTTTTTTTGTAAGAAGCTAAAAAATTGAATATACATTTTTTTTATTAAATTATTCTGTTTCTTCATAATTGATGTTTTGCATGTGTGTTGGCGTTTTGGTACGTAAGAAGCTCAAAAACACTCAAATGACACGTTTTGGTAATGTTTTGTATTCCAATAAAGAGTGCTTTAATCATATTAGCGTTCTAATTAAATAATATATTTATTATACCAATAATTAGCGTTTCTTAAAATCACGTGTTTTCGATACGTCTTGGAATTTTGGTACCTAAAAAGGTGATAAAAACTCAAAAGACACGTTTTTGCTAATGTTATTCTTTTTCTCCATATGGAGTGCATTTTACGCGTTTTAGTGTCTTGATACCTAAGAAGCTCAGAAACACTTATAATACATTTTTCTTGTAATAACTTTGTTTCCCATATAGGATACTTTGCATGGATTTTGACGTTTTTGTACGTAATACACTTAAAGCACTCAAGGGACACTTTTTTGATAATGTTCAGTTTCTCGCTATTCATGCGTTTTACCATTTTGGTACCTTAGAAGCTCATAAACTCTCATAACACACGTTTCTCGTAATGTCTTCTCGTTTCCCCATATTTAGCATTCATATTGGTATTTTTTCTACGTAAAACGCTCAAAAGCACTCAAAATACACGTTTTTTGGTAATTATACTGTTTATGCATATTTTTTTTCTTTTTATAGCGTTTCATCGATTGTACGGTACGTAAGTACCTCAAATACAATGAAGAGAAATGTTTTTGGTAAAATTGTTTTGTTTACCCAAATAGGGTCCTTTCCATTTTTGTTATCGTTTTAATGCCTACCACGTCCATAAGCATTCAAAAGATACGTTTCTGGAAATCTCTTTCCTTTCCCCATACAGGGTGCTTCGCATATATTTCGGTCTTTTGGTAACTAACAATGTGAAATACACTCAAAATACACGTATTTGGCAATGTTATTCTGTTACTCAATATAAAGTGCTATTCATGCTTTTTAGCTTCTTCGTACCTAAGAAGCTCAAAAACACTCATACTATCCGTATCTTGTAATATCTTTTCGCTTCACCATATAGGGTACTTTGCATGCATTTTCGCGTTTTTATACGTCAAAAACTCATAAACTGTCACATTACTTGTTTTTGGTAATATTATTTCGTTTCTCGAAAAAGGATGTTTTGCTTGCGTTTTACATATATAGAATACATATATATATATATATATATATATATATATATATATATATATATATATATATATATATATATATATATATATATATATATATATATATATATATATATATATATATATATATATATATATATATATATATATATATATATATATATATATATATATATATATATATATATATATATATATATATATATATATATATATATATATATATACATATATATATATGTCACGCTCACGTGTTTTTGAGTGGTGCAAGAGGTTCAAAGAGGGCCGGGAGGACGTGGAAGATGACCCCAGGAGTGGAAGACCCTCAACGAGCAGGAATGAGGCCAATGTTGAGCGTGTCAAGCAGATGGTGCGTGACGATCGTCGGTTGACTGTTCGAAAGATCGCAGATGAGCTTGGCATGAACCACAACAGCGTGTGGAAGATTATCACTGAAGATCTGGGCATGCGGAAAGTCTGTGCGAAGATGGTGCCGAGACTCCTGAACGATGACCAGAAGGGACGACGCATGCAGGTGTGTCAGGACATCCTCGAGCGTCTGGAAACTGAACCAGACTTGCTCAGGAGAGTCATCACCGGCGATGAGTCCTGGGTATTTGAGTACGACCCGGAGACCAAACGCCAGAGCCTTCAATGGAAGAGTCCGGCGTCGCCACGGCCGAAGAAAGCAAGGCAGTCCAGGTCCAGCTTCAAGGTCATGTTGATCGCTTTCTTCGATGTGAGGGGCATCGTCCACTGCGAGTTCTTGCCACAGGGCCAGACAGTCAACCAACATGTGTACAAAGAAGTACTGCGGCGTCTGCTTCGTGCAGTGCGCGAGAAGAGGCGGGAGTTGTGGCAGGGCAACTCGTGGCTGCTTCACCACGACAATGCGCCTGCTCACAATGCCCTGAGCATCAGAGAGTTCTTGGCCAAGAAGAACATCGCCGTGCTGGAGCAACCGCCCTACTCACCTGACCTCGCTCCGTGCGACTTCTTCCTCTTCCCCAAGCTCAAGGAGGTCATGAAGGGGACCCGTTTTGATGATGCGGACGACATCAAAAAGGCCGTGACGACGGAGCTGAGGAGCATCCCGCAAGAATCCTTCCAGCAGTGCATGCAAGCCTGGCAGAGAAGGATGGACAAGTGCATGCGGTGCCAGGGGGATTACTTCGAAGGAGATAACCTATAGTTTGTAGCCTGGATGTGAAATAAAACTTGTGTGGCACCAGTCCTGGAACTTTAATGACACACCTCGTATATATATATATATATATATATATATATATATATATATATATATATATATATATATATATATATATATATATATATATATATATATATATATATATATATATATATATATATATATATATATATATATATATATATATATATATATATATATATATATATATATATATATATATATATATATATATATATATATATATATATATATATATATATATATATATATATATATATACACGTTTATCGAAATGTTGTTTTGTATTCCTATATAGGCTGATTTCTATGCTTTTTTTGCGTTTTGATGCCTACGTTCAAAAACCCTCAAAATACACGTATCTTGTAAGGTCATTTTGTTTTCCCATATATATGGCTTTGCAAGCATTTTGGCGTTTTGGTACCTATTAATGTTAAAAATACTCAAAATACACATTTTGGGTAATATTAATTTTTTTTTTCTATATGGAGTATTATTTATGCGTTTTATGATTTTGCTTCCTAAGAAGGTGAAAACCTCATAATATTCGAAAATAGTCGAAAATAATTCTTTTTGGTAATGGTTTTCTGTTACACATAAAGTATGTTTTACATGCGTTTCAGCGTTCTTGTACGTATGAAGTAAAAAAAAATACTCAAAAAATATTTTTTTCCATAATGTTATTTTGTATTCCCATATAGGGTGAACTCCATGTTTTATAACTTTTATGTGGCTAACGTCCGTAAACAATCAAAAGAAACATATCTGGTAATATTGTTAGGTATCCCCAGATAGGAGGTGTTGCATGCATTGAGACGTTTTGTTACCTGATAATGTGAAAAACACTTAAAGTATACGTTTGTGGTCATGTTATGCTTCTTTTTATAGAGTGTTATTCATGCGTTTTAGCCGTAATAAATTTTCGTTGCCCCATCTAGGGTACTTTCTATGCATTTTGGCGTTTATCTATGTAAGAATCTCAAAAGTAATATATTTTTTTTTCATAAAGGGCGTTTTACATGCATTATGGTATGTAAGGCGTTCAAAAACAACCAGAAGACACTTTTTTTTTCACTATATAGGGTTTTTTCATTGCTTTTCACCATTTTGGTGCCCAACACGGTCATAAACACTAAAAAGATACGTTTTTTGTATATCTCGTTTCCTTACCTTCACACAGGATGCTTTGCATGCATTTTCGCATTTTGGTATCTAACAAAGTGAAATGCACTTGAAATACATGGTTCTGGTATTGTTCTGTTTTCCTTTTATATTTTTACATATAGAGTGCTACTTATGCATTTTCGTGTTTCAGTAAATAAGAAACTTAAAAACACTCATAATGCACGTTTCTTCTAATGTCTTTTCGTTTCCTCATATAGAAGTATGTTTTTGGCGTTTTGGTACGTAAGAATTACCATTACCATTTTGGTACTTCATATAGAGTGTTTTGCATGCGTTTTAGCGTTTTGGTACGTAAGAAGTTCAAAACACTTAAAATACACAATTTTGGTAATTATTATTATTTGTTGTTTTTCCATATAGGGTGTTTTAGATGCTTTTTAGCGTTTTGGTTCCTTACACGCTCAGAAACACTCAACTGACTCATAGAATATGCTTTGCATGCATTTTTTACGTTTTAATACCTAACAATGTTAAATATACTCAATATGCATGTTTTTTGTAATGTGGTCTTGTTTCTCAATATAGAATACTATTGATGCCTTTTTAGCGTTTTGTTACCTGAGACTCAAAAACTCTTATTCGAGTAATACATATTTCTCGTAATGTCTTTTTTATTCCTCCGTATAGGGTACTTTATATACATTTTAGCGTTTTTCTACGTAACAAGGCCAAAACTCTAAAAATAATTGTTTTTGATAATGTTATTGTGTTTCTCCATAAGTGTGTTTTGTATGCCATTTAACGTTTTGCTGCGTAAGAAGTTCAAAACAGTGAAAAAAAAAAAAACACATTTCTCGTAATGTTTTGTATACCCATATAGGGTAAATTCCAAGGTTTTAAGCTTTATTATGCCTAAGACTCAAAACACTCAAAAGACGCTTTTCTTGCAATTCGCTTCGTTTTCCCGTATAGAGGATTTCGCATGCATTTTGGCGCTTTTGTTCCTAATAGTGTAAAAAAAAAACACTTAAAATTCACGTTTTGGTAATGTTTTGTTTCTCCATATAGACCGCTATTCATACGTTTTAGCCTTTTGATTCCTAAGAAGTTCAGGGAGCCGCCGTGGTACAGTGGAACCGCGCGCGCTTTGGGGGCCAAGTGGTCATCAGGCACACGGGTTCGAATCCTGGCTACGGTCCGAGGGTAGGAAGGGCATCCACTCGGGGTAACGGTTCCCAAATGCCAAATCCAAAAGTCCTTCATCAGGAGGCACCGTCTCAGCCCTAACAGACTAGGGAAAACTAGACGTAAAAAAAAAAAAAAAAAAAAAATTCCTAAGAAGTTAAAAAAAAACTCATAATACATGTTTCTCGTTATGACTTTTTGTTTCTCCATACAGGGCACCTTCCATGTATCTTCCATGTATACGAAGATCCGAAACACTTAAAATATTTATTTTGAGTAATGTTTTTTTTTCTGATTTTCCATAAAATGTGTTTTGCATGCGTTTTATCGTTTTGGTACGTAAACACCTCAAAAAAAAAAAAACACTGAAAAGAGACGTTTTTGGTGATGTTTTATTTTCCCACATAGTGTGCTTTTCATGCTTTTTTTTGTGTTTTGGTGACTAATACGCTCATAAACACGAGAAAGACACGTTCCCGGTAATCTCGTTTCCTTTCCACACATAGGGTGCTTTGCTTGTATTTTTGTGTTTTGGTTCCTATCATTGCGGAATTCACACAAAATACAAGTTTTTGGTAACGTTGTTTTGTTTCGCCATATAAAGAGTTATAGAGGGTTTTGGTAATAAAGAAGCTGAAAAACACTAATAATATACGTTTCTTGTAATGTGTTTTCGTTTACTCATATGTATACATTTTCGTTATTTTATATATATTTTTTTACGTAACAACCTGAAAACAATAAAAAATACGTGTTTTTGGTAATATCATTTTGTTCCTGCATAAAGGCAGATTTTTTAAGGCGGTTTATCGTTTTCATACGTTGAAAAGAAACATCTTTGGTAATGTTTTTCTCTCTTTTATAGCTTTTCATGTTTTTTTAATCTTTTAGTGTCTAGCACGATCATAAACTCAAAAGACACATTTTTGAAAATTTCATTTCCCAATATAGGGTGCTTTACGTACATTTTGACATCTTAGAACCTGACATTGTTTAATACATGTTTTTGGTAATTTTCTGTTTCTTCATATAGTTTCTTCATATATATATATATATATATATATATATATATATATATATATATATATATATATATATATATATATATATATATATATATATATATATATATATATATATATATATATATATATATATATATATATATATATATATATATATATATATATACTTTCTAAGCTTTTTGACGTTTATGCACGTAACAAGCTCAAAAACTCTTAAAAATAGTTGTGTTTGGTGATGTTAACTTTTTTTTCCATAAATGGTGTTTTTTTATGCGTTTTACTATTTTGTTACGTAAGTAGATAAAAAAAAACTCAAAAGACACGTTTTTGGTAATGTTTATTTTCCTATCGTATATAAGAAGCTTTATATGATTTTTTTTTCAATATAATACGTTTATAAATACTCATAATACATGTTTGTGGATGTCATTTCCCATATAGTGTGCTCTCATGCATTTTTGCGTTATGGCACTCAACAATGTGAAATGCACTCAAAATACACGTTTTTGGTAATATTGTTGTTTCTCCATATAGAGTGTTATTAAAGCGCTTTCGTGTTTTCTACCTAAGATGCTCAAAAACACTTATAATACACGTTTCTCGTAATTTTTTTTTTCTTTTGCGTTTACATCATTTTTTCGAAATGATAAGATACTTTCCATACTTTTTGACGTTTTTGTACGTAGCAAGTAAAAAAAAAATTTTTTTTTTTGGTGGGGGGGGTTAATATTTAAGTGTGCTTTGCATGCGTTTTACCGTTTTGGTATGTAAGATCAGAAACACCCAACAGACACGTTTTTCATAATATTATTTTGTATTGCCAAACAGGATGAATTCCATGCTTTTTTTTTTAGCGTTTTGGTGCCAAACATGCTCAAAAACACTCAAAAGACACTTTTCTGGAAATGTATTTCACATTGTTGGGTACCAAAACACCAAAATGCATGTAATAAACCCTACGTGAGAAAAGGAAATAAATTTTCCATAAACCTGTCATTTGATTGTTTTTGATCGCGTTTGATAGCGCTAAAAAGTATGTAAATTATGGGGATGTGGAAATGCTTTTCCAATATAAGATGCTTTTGTATGTATTTTGGTAGCTAACGATGTGAAAAACACTCAAAATACACATTTTCGGTAATGGGCTGGTTTTCCACATTTTAGACTTTGGTACCCAAAATGCTCAATAGTACTCATAATACACGTCTCTAATAATGCAGCTTCGTTTCCACATGAAGAGTATTTTGCATGAATTTTGGCGGTTTTTTTAATAATCTCAAAAACATTCAAAATACTTATTTTTTGTATTATTATTCTGTCTCTCCATGAAGGTTATTATTTTGTATATGTTTTAGCGATTTAGTACGTATGAAGTTCAAAAACACTCGAGACACATTTTTTTTTTCCCTAAAGTTGTTTCGCATTTCCATATAGATTGATATCCATGTTTTTTTTTTTAGTGTCATAGTGCATAACATGCTGAAGAAAAAAAAATACACTGCAAAGAAACGTTTGTTGAGAATTTGCTTCCTTTCCTCATGTAGAGGTTATTGCATGCATTTTGGCATTTTGATACCTAACCATGTGAAATACACTCAAAATACACGTTTTTCGTTAGGTTGCTCTGTTTCTCCATGTAAAGTGCTATTCATGTGTCGGTGTTTGGGTGCCTAAGAAACTGAAAATAGTTATAAAGCATGTCTATGGTAATTTCATTTTGGCCCTTTATATAGAGTATTTTGCATTAATTTTTTTTCTTTTTACGTAAAATGTTCAAAAACACTCAAAATACATGATTTTGGTAATGTCATACTCTTTCTTCACTGATGGTGTTTTGCATGCGTTTTAACCTTTTGATATGAAATAAGTTCAAAAACACTCAAAAGAGACGTTTTTCGTAATAATGTTTTGTAGTCCCTTACAGGGAGATTTCCGTGGATTTTAGTGTTTTTGGTGCCTATAACACTTCATATAAACACGTATATAAACACTCAAAAGATTAAAATAAAATTAAAATTAAAATAATCGTTATTAAAAATTTGCTATTTTCTCGATATAGAATGCTATTTATGCGTTTTTGCACTTTGATAACTGAAAAGTACGGAAACTCTCACTATAAACTTTTCTCACAATGTATTTTCGTTTCATCATATAGAGTACTTTGGATGCATTTTGATATTTTCTACCTAACAAGCTGAAAAACAATCAAAATAAACGTTTTTCATTAAGTTATACTTTTCATCATTTTAGATTTTTTTTTTTGCATACGTTTCAACGTTTTGGTACGTAAATAACTCAAAACTACTGAAAGGAGACGTTTTTTCCTTTTTTTCTCGTTTCCCATGTAGTGTGCTTTACTTGTTTTTTTTTTTATTGTTTTTGACCCTCGCACGATCATAAACACTCAGACACTTTTCTGGAATTCTCTTTTTAGTTTCTCCATTTAGAGTGGTTTGCATGCATTTTGGCTTGTATGTACTTAAAAATGTGAAATATACTCAAAATACACGTTTTTGGTAATGTTCTTCTGTTTCTCCATATATGTAGAGAGCTATTTATTACTTTCAACATTTTGATACCTAGGACGCTCAAGAACACTCATAGTGCACGTTTCTCGTGATCTTCTTTCGTTTCTCATATAGGGTAATTTCCATGTATTTTGGTGTTCCTTTACGTAAGAAGTTCAAAACACCCAAAATGTTTGTTTTTTGTAATATTATTCTCTTCCTCGATACAGAGTTTTGCATGTGTTTTAGCGTTTTGGTACGTAATTAACTAAAAACACTTTAAAGGCATTTTGTTTCCTAACACACTCATAGCCATTCAAAAGACATGTCTTTAGTAATGTCGATTATTTTACCCATATAAGGTGCTTTACCTGCATTTTGGCGTTTTGGCATTTAATAATGTGAAATACACTGAAAATACTCGTTTTTGATAATGTTATTCTGTTTCTCTATATAGAGTGCTCTTCAATAGTTTTATCGTTTTGGTACCGAAGAATTACCAAAACACATAATACACGTTTCTCGTAATGTCTCTTCGTTTTCCAATTCCGGGACTTTGCATGCATTTTGGCGTTTTTGTATGTAACAAGCTCAAAAATAGTCAAAATATTTGTTTCTCGTAATGTTATTCTGTTTATAAAGGGTATTTTTGCATGCATTTTAGCGTTTTGGTGCGTAAGAATCAAGAAAAAAAAAAAAACACGCTATTGGTAATGTTTTATACTTCTGTAAATGGCACTTTCCATGCATTTTATCGTTTTGGTGCCTAACATGCACTCCACGCAAAAAATACGTTTCTTGAAGTGTCTTTTCGTTTTTCAATATGAACGGCTTTTTCTATGGATTTTGTCGTTTTGGTATCTAACAATGTGAAAACACTCAATTTTCATGCTTTTTGCAATATTGCTCTGGTTCTAAATATAGAGTGGTATCAACGTGTTTTCGTGTTTTGGTACCTAATATGCTGAAGAACACTCATAATACACGTTAATCGTAATGGCTTTTTTTTTTTATTTTTGTTTCTCCATATAGAGTAATTTGTATTTGCTGCAATTTTACGTAAGAAGCTGAAAAAAAAAACTGTAAATAATGATAATGTTATTATATTTCATTATAAAGTGTGTTTTCCATGCGTTTTGTCGTTTTGGTACGTAAAAAGTTCCAAAACTCTCAAAAGATATGTTTTTCGTAATGTTGTTTTGGATTCGTATACAGAGTGACTTCCATGCTTTTTAGCGTTTTGGTGCCTAATACGCTCGAAAACACTCGAAAGACACGTTTCTGGTAATGTTGTTTCATTTCACAATATTGGAGGCTTTGGATGCATTTTGGTGTTTTGGTAACTAATATGTAAACACGCTTTCGTTTATTTTATTCTGTTTCTCCATAAAGAGCGATATTTATGCATTTTAGCGTTTTGATACCTGAGAAGTTCAAAACACTCTCATAATACATGTTTTTTTCTTTTTTTTCGCATCTCTTTGTAGAGTAGTTTGCATTACATTTTGAGATTTTTCTACGGAACAAGCTCAAAACACTGAAAATACACGTTTTTGGTAAAGGTATACTGTTTCTCCATAAAGGGATTTATACCCTCCATAAAATGGTTTTCTCCATTAAAGAGTTTTCTCCATAAAGGATTTTCAGTATTTTGCCACATGAATAGGTGACAAACACTGAAAACTGTGTTTTTTTTTATTGTAGCATTTTTTTCCTGCTTTTTCCTGCTTTTATTGATAATGTCGTTTCGTTTCCTAATACTGGAGGCTTTGGATGCATTTTGGTGTTTTGGTAACTAATATGTAAACACGCTTTCGTTTATTCTATTTTGTTTCTCCATAAAAAGCGATATTTATGCATTTTAGCGTTTTGATACCTAAGAAGTTCAAAACACTCTCATAATACATGTTTTTTTTTTCTTTTTTTTCCGTATCTCTTTGTAGAGTTGTTTGCATTACATTTTGAGATTTTTCTACGGAACATGCTCAAAAACACTGAAAATACACGTTTTTGGTAAAGATATACTGTTTCTCCAAAGGGATTTATACCCTCCATAAAATGGTTTTTTTTCCATTAAAGGGTTTTCAGTATTTTGCCACATAAATAGGTGACAAACACTGAAAACTTTTTTTTTTATTGTAGCATTTTTTTTTTCTTTTCACATGCACGGTCTTTTTCGTGCTTTTATTGTTTATTGAACGCTCATAAATACTCAACAGACACGTGTTTGAAAATCTCGTTTACTTTCCCTATAGAGATTGCTTTACATGTATTTCCATATCTAACTGTGAAACACACTCAAAATACACGTTTTTGATGATGATATGTTTCTCTGTATAGAGTCGTATTGTTACTTTTTATCTTTTGATACCTAAGATACCTTTTGATACCTTAAAAACACCCATAATACACATTTCTTGTAATGTCTTTTCTTTTCCCCATACAAGGTACTTTACGTACTTTTTTTTCGTTTTTGTTAGCTCAAAAACACTCAAAAGAATTGTTTTAGGTAATGTTATTCTGTTTCTCTATAAAAGGTGCTTTTCCACGTAATTTAGCGTTTTGGTACGTAAGTAGCTCTTAAACACTGAAAAAACTCATATGTTGGGTTTTCCATGCATTTTGGCGTTTTGGTACCGAATTATTAGAAAAACACTCAAAATACATGTATTTGCTAATGCTGTTCTGTTCCTCGAGATAATGTGCTATTAATAAATTTTCAGATTTTGGTACCTAAGAGGCTCAAAAAACTTTCATATTACACATATCTCGTAATGCCCTTTCGTTTCCCATATATGGTCCATCGCATCGTACAAAGATCAAAAACTCAAAATACTTTTTTTCATTGATAACATTATTCTGTTTCTACATAAAGGGTCTTTTTGAATACGTTTTAAATACTCAAAAGACACGTTTTTTGTAACGTTGTTTGTTTCCTCATCTCGTCGGCTTTACAACCATTTGTGCGTATCTAATAATGGGGAAAAAACACAAAATACGAGTTTTTGGTAATGTTGTTTCTCGATACAGAGTGCTATTCATACGTTTTACTATATTTGGTAACTAAGAAGCTCAAAACTTCTCATAATATACGTTTCTTATTCTTGTTTCCCTATATAGAGTGGTTTTCATGCGTTTTGTAATTTTGTACGTAAGAAAGGCAGAGACATTAAAAATATACGTTTTTGAAGTTACAATGTTTCTCTATAAAAAAAAAATGCATGCTTTTCTGCATTTTGGTACATATTGGTTAGAAAATTGTTCTGTTAAATTATTGTTTTCCCATATAGGGTGTTTTCATTTTTCTTTCTTATCGTTTAAATGCCTAGCACGCTTATAAAAACTCAAAATGCACGTTTATGGAAATTTCGTTTCTTTTCCTTATATTTGGTGCTTTGCATGCATTTTAGCGTTTTGGTACTTAACACAATACACTCAAAGTACATGTTTTTGGTAATGTTGTTTCTCTTAATAGAGAGCTATTAATGCATTTTAGCGTTTTAGCACCTATGATCAAAATGGTTCTGGTAATGTTATTCTGTTTCTCCATGTAGAGTGCAATTTATGCGCTTCATCGTTTTGGTACCTAAGAAGCTCAAAAACTCTTATAATGCATGTTTCAACTCATGACTTTTCGTTTCCCCATAGTTGGTAATTTCCATTTACTTTGTCTTTTTTTTTTTTCTACGTAACAAGCTCAAAAACACTCAAAGCCTTGTTTTTTGGTTATATTATTATTTTTTTTTTCATTAAGAATGTTTTGCAAGCGTTTTTCCGTTTTTGTACGTAAGTAGCTCAAAAGCACCAAAAAAAAAAAAAGACAATTTTGAAAATATTTTGTTTTCTCATTCACGGGGCATTTCTTGCTTTTTTAGCGTTCTGGTGCTAGCACGCTCATTAATGCTTGAAAGAAAAGATTATTGGAAACCTCGTTTCCTTACCCCATATAGGGTCGTTTTTCAGGCATTGTATCGTTTCGTTACCTAACAATATGAAATACGCTCAAAATACAAGTTTTGGTAATGTTCTGATTCTCCATATAGTTTTCGAGTTTTCGTGCTTAACAAGCTTAAAAACTCAAAATGCTTATTTTTTGTAACATTATTGTGTTTCTCCATAAATGGTGTTTTGCATGCGTTGTTTTCTATGTATTTTCGGATTTTGTTGACTAAATCTCAAAAAACTTTCAAAAGACGTTTTTCTGGTAATGTCGTTTCGTTTCCCCATGTAATTTGCTTTGTATGTATGTATGTATGTATGTATGTATGTATGTATGTTTTGGTGACTAAAATTGTTAAAAAAATGACTCAAAACAAATATTTTAGGTAATCAGTTTCTACATATGGAGTGCTATTCAAGCGTTTTAGCATTTTTTTTTTTTTTTTACCAGAGAAGATCAAAAACTTTAATACATGTTTCCGGATATATCTTTGTTTTTTCTTTTTGTTTTTGTTTTTACCATATATATATATACCTAACAAGCTTAAAAAAAGTCAGAATACACAATTTTGGTAATGTTTTTCTGTTTCTCCACAAAAGATGATTTGCATTCGTTTTACAGTTTTGGCACGTAAAAAGGTCAAAAAACATTCAAAAGACTCTTTTTTGTGATGCATTTAAGTATTCCAAAATAGAGTGCTTTCCAAGCATTATAGCGTTTCAGTGACTAACAGAGTAAAAAAAAAAAAAACTGAAAACACATATTTCTGGTATTGTCGTTTCGTTTCTTCATTTGGATGCATTTTGGTACCTAACAATATGAATATATTCAAAATAAACGTTTTTGGTAATGTCTGCTCTTCCATATAGAGTGCTATTGGCGCATTTTAGAGTTTTGGTACTTAAGAAGCTCAAAAACACTAACAATACTCGTCTTTTCCTGATGTACTTTCGTCTTCCCATATAGGGTGGTTTGTAAGCATTTTGCCGTTCTAGTACTTAACAATGTAAAGAAAAACACTACAAAAAAAAAGACATTGATGGCAATGTTGTTCTGTTTTTCCATAAAAAAAAAAGAAAATACTATTTATGCGTTTTACCGTTTTGGACCTAAAAAGTTCAGAAATACTTTTACTAGATAATATTTGTAACACGTTCGTAAGAAGCTCAAAATCACTCAAAAGACACGCTTTTTGTAATGCGTTTTTGTATTCCGTGCATTATTTTCCATATATTTAAGCGTTTTGGTGCCTAAGAGGCTCAAAAAACACTCAAAAGACGTTTTCCTGGTAACGTCGTTTCGTTTCCCCATGTAATTTGCTTTGTATGTATGTATGTATGTATGTATGTATGTATGTATGTATGTTTTGGTAACTAACATTATTAAAAAAATACTCAAAACATACATTTTATGTAGTCAGTTTCTACATATGGAGTGCTATTCAAGCGTTTTAGCATTTTTTTTTTTACCTAAGAAGATAAAAAACTTATAATACTTGTTTCCGGTTATATCTTTTTTTTTTTTTTTACCATATAAGGTTCTTTGCACGCATTTCCCGGTTTTTATGTTTCTTTTAATATCGTTTTGTTTCCCGTATAGGGTACTTCGCATGAATTTTGGCATTTTTGTACTAAAGAAACTCAAAGACAATGAATATGCACGTTTTTGGTTGTGTCATTCTGCTTCGTCATGATGTATGTTTTGTAGTCGTTTTAGCGTTATGGTAAGTAAGAAGCTAAAAGAAATAACTCAAAAGACAAATTTTTGGTAATGTTGTTTTGTATTCCAAAACATAGTGTCTTCCATGCATTTTAAAGTTCTTGTGCATAAAACGCTGAAAAAAAAATGAAAAAGTACTGTTGAGGTAATGTCGATTTGTTTTTCTATAAAAAATATCTTTGTGTACATTTTTTTTCTTTTTTGATACCTAACAATATGAAAAACACTCAAAACACACTTTTTTTTTTTCTTTTTGTATAGCTGCTTCGTTTCTTCAGGTAGAGTGCTCTTGACGCGTTTTAGAGTTTAGCTGCTTAAGGTCAATAACACTCATAATACACGCGTCTGGAAATTACGTTTCTTTTTTTTTCACCATATAGGGTATTATGCATGTATTTTGTCATTTTTGTACCCCATAAGCTCAAGAACACTGAATAAACATTTTGGTATTGTTTTTTTTTTTTTCTATAAGCGATTTTTTTACGTGGGTTTTAGCATTTTGATACGTAAGAAGCTCCTTACCAATGAAAATATTTTGGAGGGGAAATAATGCTGTGTATTCCAATATAGGGTGATTTCTATAGATTTTAGTGTTTTGTTGCCTAGAACGCTAAAAAAAAAAAAACTTAACAATGTAAAATAAACCTCTAAATACACATTTTTTGGTAATGGTGTTCTGTTTCTCCATATAGAATACTATTCACGCGTTTTTTACTCTTGGTACCTAAGAATTAAAAAAAAACAGTCATAATACACGTTTCTGATAATATCGTTTATTTCATCATATAGGTTAATTTCCATGCATTTTGATGTTTCTCTTCTAATAAGCTCAAAAATACTGAAAACACACATTTTTTGCTGATGTTATTCTATTTCTTGTTTCCTCATAAACTCTTTTGCATGCGTTTTAGTGTTTTGATACGTAAGAAGCCCAAAAAACACTCAAAAGGTAGTTTTTGGTTATGTTGTTTTGTATTTTAATGTAGGCTGCTTTACATGGTTTTAGGCACTTTCGTGCCTAACACACTGAAAGACACTCAAAAGACACGCTTTTGGTAATGTCATTTCGTTTCACCTATACAGTGCTTTCCATTGATTTTTTTTTACATTTTTGTATCTAACAATCTAGAAAAAAAAATGAAAATAAATGTTTTTGATGATGTTATTCTATTTCTCCATATAAAGTGCTATTCAGGCGTTTTATAGTTTTGGTACTTAAAAGATCAAAAACACTCATAATACACGTTTCTCGTAACGTCTTTTTTGTTTCCCCTTATAGGGTACTTTGCATGCATCTTTGTGTTTTGGTACCTAAAAAAAAAAAAAGATAGTTTCTGGAAATTTTGTTGTTTTTACGTATTAAATGGAGATCACTTAATCACGCATTTTAGCGTTTTGTTACCAAAGAAGCTAAGAAGCACTTAAAATACACGTTTCTTATAATATCGATTTATTTCCTATATAGGGGTGTTTGCATGGATTTTGGCGTTTTTGTACATAACAAGCTCAAAAACTGTGATAAGACACGTTTCTAGAAAAGCAGCTTTGTTTCATTTTATGGAATGCTTCGCATGGTTTATAACGTTTTGGTAATTAACATTTAAAAATAAAAATAGATAAAATTGCAATGTTCTTCTTCTTTTCAATATAGAGTGATATTCAAGCGTTTTAGTCTTTTGGTACCTAAGAAGCTTAGAAACAGTCATTATGCACGTACTCTCATAATGTTTTTTTCGTTTCCCCATATGGAGTGATTTGCATACATTTTGGTGTGTTAGTACGTAACGAGCTCAAACTCACTTACAACACACTTTTTGAGGAGCATTTTTTTCTGCTTCTTCAAATCATTCGCTTGTTTTGTATGCATTTTAGCGTTTTGTTACTTCATAAAGTGAAAAAAAAAAAACACCCAAACCCCCGATTTTGGTAATATTCTGTTTCTCCGAATAGTTTTTTTTTCACGCGTTTTAGTGTTTTGGCACCAAAACCCTCAGAAACCTTCATTATACACATTTCTCGTAATATCATTTCGTTTCTCAATATAATATAGGGTACTTTGCATTTATTTTGGCGTTTTTCTATTAAAAAAACACTCACAATTAATTATTTCGTTAATGTTATTCTGTTTGCCCATAAAGGATGTTTTGCATGCATTTGAGTGTTTTGATGGGGAAGAAGCTTCAAAACATACGCTTTTGTTAATCTCGATTTGCATTCCTATTTAGTGTGCTTTCCATGCTTTGTAACGTTTTCATGCCTAATATTCTCAAAAACACTCAAAAGACACGTTTCTGGTTTTTATTTCCCCATATACAGTGCTTTCCTTGCATTTTGGCGTTTTATTACTGACAATGTGAAATACTCTCAAAAATACATGTTTTACGTAGTGTTCTATTTCTCCATATTAAATACTATTCACAAGATTTAGGATTTTGGTACCTAAGAATCTGAAAAGAAACACTCATAATACACGTTTCTGAGAATATCATTTTGTTTCATCATATATGGTACTTTGCATGCATTTTGACAATTCTTTTCCTAAAAAGATAAAAATACTAAAAATATACATTTTTGGAAATGATATTCTGTTTCTGCATTGGAATGTTTTTTTTTATGTGTTTTAGCAGTTTGGTATGTAAGAAACCCCTAAAAACTACAAAGAAACGTTTTTGGTAATGTTGTATTATGTTACCATGTAGGGTGGTTTCCATGCTTTTTAATATTTTGATGTCTAACGCGCTCAAAAACACTCAAACGACACGCTTCTGGTTATGTCATTTTGTTTCACCATATACAGTGCATTGTATGCATTTTGGCGTTTTGGTACCTCATGAGTGAAAAAAAAAATCAAAATAAACGATTTTAGTGAGGTTGTTCTGTTTCTTGAGATAGTGTGCTATTCATGCGTTCTAGAATTTTGGTACCAAAAAATCTTTAAAAAAAATAAATAAAAAAAATCTTAATACACGTGTCTCGTAATGTCTTCTCGTCTTCCCTTATTAGGTGCTTTGTATATATTTTGGTGTTTTGGTACTTAACAAAGTAAAATACACCCAAAACAAACGTTTACGGTAATTTTCTGTTTGTCAATATAGAGTGCCATTTACGCGTTTTAACCCTTTGGTACTTTAGAAGCTCAGGAACATTTATATTAGACATTTCTTTTAATATCGATTCATTTCCGAAACTGATTATCTTTCATTTATTTTAGAATTTTTGTACGTAACAAGTTCAAAACAATGAAAATATGTTTTTGGTAATGTTATTTTGTTTAAATAAACTGTGTTTTGCCTTCTTTTTTAAGTGTCTTTGAGCGTGTCAGTTATCAAAACTGTAAAAATCATGTAAAAAAAAAAACATAACCAGAAACGTGTAATATGACCGTTTTCGAGCTTTTTAGGTACCAAAACGCAAAAAAAGAAAAAGCGTAAAAAGCACTCTATATGGAGAAACAGAAAAAAATAAAACTGAAAAATCATGTATTTTTGTTTATCGCACTGTTTGGTACTAAACGACAAATTGCACTAAATACACTTGATACGGAGAAAATAAACATCATCAGAAAGGTGTCTTTGAATGCTTTTCCAGGGTGTTAGGCACCAAAATGTTAAAAAGCATGGAAAGCATCCTATTTGGGAATACAAAACAATATTACCAATAACGTGTATTTCATTGTTTTTAAGCTTCTTCCATACCAAAACGCTGAAACATGCAAAACACCTTTTATGGACAAACAGAAAAACATTACGAAAACCGTAAATCTGATTGTTTTCTAGCTTATTACATACAAAAACGCCAAAATGTATGCTAAGTTTTCTACTCGTACATGGGGAACCGAAACGATATTACCTGAAACGTATATAATGCTTCATAGGTATCGAAACACTAAAACGCCTGAAAAACACTGTATGGAAACACAGAACAACATTACCAAAAACGTGTATATTGAGTGTTTTTCTTCTTGTTAGGTACCAAAACACTAAAATGAATCTAAAGCACGTGATTTCAAGAAACAGAATAAGGTTTCCAATAACGTGTATTGTAAAATGGTTTGAGCTACCAAAACGCAAAAATGCATGAAAACCACTATATAAGGGAAAGAAAGGACATTATGAGAAACGTGTATAATAATTATTTTTGAGCTCTTTAGGTACCAAATAGCAAAATTGCGTGAATAGCGCTCTACATGAAGAAATAAAATAGCATTACCAAAAACGTGTATTTGGAGTGTTTTCACATTGTTAGGTACCTAAACGTTAAAATACATGAAAAGCACTCAATATAACTCAATATAACTCAATATAACTTTACCAGAAACGTGCGTTTTAAGGCGATTTTGAGCGTCTTAGGTACCAGAACTCTAAAAATCAAGTGAAATAAAACTATACTTCAAGAAACGTATATTTTGATTGTTTTAAAACTTCTTAAGTACCAAAACGCAAAAACATGTGAATAGCACTCTATATGAAACACACACACACACACACACACACACACACACACACACACACACACACACACACACACACACACATACACACACACAACAGCATTACCAAAAACGCGTATTTTATATGTTTTTGAGCTTCTTACGAATGAAAACGATGGAAAGTACCCTTTATTTTGAAACGAAAATATTACCAAAAAACGTGTATAATGAGCGTTTATGTTCTTTATAGGTACAAAAACTCTAAAACGCGTGAAAAGCACTTCATATGGAAAAACGGAACATTACCAAAAACAAGTGTTTTAAGTGTTTTCACCTTGTTCAGTAACAAAACGACGAAATGCATGAAAAAAAAAAACGTGAATTAAAGTAAAAGAAAAAGTAAAAAAAAACATGCATGGAAAAAGAAAAAAACATTTAATGGAGAACGAAAAAAAAAAACATTACTACAAACAAGTTTATGAGCTTGTCAGATACAAATTCCACCAAAATAATGGAAAGTACCCTATATGGGGTAACGAACATGAACTGCGTATGAACAAACATAAATACGTATTATGAGTGCATTTGAGCTTTTTAGGTACCAAAATGGTAAGACGCATGAATAACACTTTATATGGAGAAACAACAACATTACCAAAAACGTGTATTTTGACTGTTTTCCACATTAACTACCTCATTGCCAAAATGCATGCAGATCTCTCTATGGTAAATTAAAATCACATTTAAGAATTATGTCTTTTAAGTGTCTTTTGGAGTGAGTGAGGAACCATAACGCTAAAAAGCATGAAAGCACCTTATATGTGGAAAAAAAATAAATGAAAAATACCAAAAACGTGTTTTTGCATTTTTTTTTGGTACTTACCAAAACGCTAAAAGACATGTAAAACATTATTTATAGAAAACATAGTAATTTACCAAAAACGTGTGTTTTGGATGTTTTTGAGCTTGTTACGTACAAAACCACCAAAATGTAAATAAAGTACACAATATGGGGAAATAAAAGAACATTACGTGAGAGGTGTGTTTGAATGTTATCTTTTTTTTATTACTTTAGATACCATTACGGTAAAAGGCAAGAATAGCACTCTATATGGAGAAATAGTACATCACTAAAAACTTATATTCTCAGTGTTTTTCACATTGTTTGGTACCAAAATGCCAAAATGCAATATCAATATTACCAAAAACGTTTATTTTGAGTTTTTATCGTATTGTTAGGTACGAAAACGCCAAAATACATGCAAAGCACTCTATATGGGAAAACGAAACTTTATAACAACAAACGTGTCTTTTAGATGTTTTTGAGCATTTTTGTTCCCAAAACTGTGAAAATCATGTGAATATCGCCAAAAAATTTATATTAGTACTCGTTTTTGAGCTGCTATGGTACAAAAACGCAAAGACGCATGAATAGCACACTATATGTAGAAATAGAAGAATATCATTAAAACAGTGTGTTTTGAATGTTTTGACATTGTTTGGTACTAAAACGCCTAATGTATGCAAAACACATTATCAGAAAGTTCTCTTTTGAGTTTTTTCAGGGTGTTAGGCATCAAAATGTTAAAAACCATAGGAAACACCCTATATTGGAATGCAAAACAACATAAAAAAAATATATATATTTTGAGTGTTTTTAAGCCTCTTCCATACAAAAACGGTGAAAAGCATACAAAAGAACCTTTACGTACAAACAGAATATTACCAAAACCGGGGATTTTGATTGTTGTTGAGCTTCTTCCTTACATAAACGCCAAAATGTATGCAAAAGAATTCTATATTGGGAAACGAAAAAATATCACTAGACATGTATATAATGAGGGTTTCCGAGCTTCTTAAGTACCAGAACAATTAATCGCGTGAAAAAAAACTCTATATAGAGACCCAGAACAACATTATCAAAAAAAAACGTGCGTTTTTAGTGTTTTCACCTTATGTACCAAAACACCATGCAAAGCATGTGATTTGAAAAAAAGAACGTTACTAAAAAACGTGTATTGTTTGAGCTCGCTAGGTACCAAAACGCATAAAGCAGCCAAAACACTCTATATTTGGAAACAAAAGGACAGGTGTATAATAAATGTTTCTGTGCTTTTTAGCTACCGAAACGGAAAATTGCGTGAATAGCATTCTATGTGGAGAAACATAAGAACATTACCAAAAACGTTTTTTTTTTTTTTTTTTTTCACATTATTAGGTACAAAAACGTGAAAAATGTAAGAAAACCACTCTATAAGGAGGAAACGCAACTTTACCAAAAAAACGTGTATTTTAAATACTTTTGAGCGTGTTAGGCACCAAAATGCTAAAAATCATGTGAAGTAAAACGATACTTCCAGAAATTTGTTTTTTTTTTTTTTTTTTTTGCTTATCAGGTTCCAAAACAAAAAACACATAAATATATGGAAAACATATGTAAACCAAAATGACCAAAATGGGTCTTTTTGAGCTTCTTATATAAGAAACCGAAAAAAAACAGGCAAATCACCCGTTATGGATAAATGTAATAACATTACCACAAAAGAGTATTTTGAATAATTTTCAACTTGTTAGAAAAACGGCAAAATGCATGCAAAATACTCGATATGGTGAAACAAAACGTAATTACCAGAAACATGTATTATGAGTGTTATTGACCTTAGGTAACAAAAGGCTAAAATGCGTGAATAGCACTCTATATGTAGTAACAAAACATTATATATATATATATATATATATATATATATATATATATATATATATATATATATATATATATATATATATATATATATATATATATATATATATATATAAAACGTGTTTCGGGTGTTTTTCTCATTGTTAGGTACCAAAACGATAAAATGCATAGAAAATTTTTTTTCACTGGAAAACGAAACGACATTAGCAGAAACGTGTTTTTCATCGTTTTTTGGGTAAAAACGCTAAAAAGCATAGGAATAACTTTATATGGGAATACAAAACAACATTATATGTTTTTAGAGTGTCTTGAAGCTTCTTCATTATCAAAACGTTAAAACGTTTGCAAAAACACCTTTTATGAACAAGGAAAACAACGAAAAGGCTAAAATGCATAGAAAGCTGACAATACTGGAACAATACAGAACATTATCAAAAAGGTATCTTTAGTGTGTTTTGAGCATCTTACGTACCAAAATTATAGAACGCATTCAAAACACCCATTATAGAGAGAGAGAGAGAGAGAGAGAGAGAGAGAGAGAGAGAGAGAGAGAGAGAGAGAGAGAGAGAGAGAGAGAGAGAGAGAGAGAGAGAGAGAGAGAGAGAGAGAGAGAGAGAGAGAGAGAGAGAGAGAGAGAGAGAGAGAGAGAGAGAGAGAGAGAGAGAGAGAGAGAGAGAGAGAGAGAGAAAGTGTACTCTGAGTGTGTTTGAGATTGTTAGATACAAAAAACAGCAAAATGCATGCAAAGTACCTTATGTAAACGATATTACCAGAAAAGTACATTATGAATATTACTGACCTCCTTCATTAACAAAACGTTAAAACGAGTGAATAACACTCTACATATAGAAACAAAACAACATTACCAAGAACGTGTGTTTTGAGTGTTATTCACATTGTTACGAAGGAAAACGCTAAAATTCATGCAAAGTACCCTATATGGAATAACGAAACGACATTACAAGAAACGTCTATTATAAGTATTTTTGAGCTTCTTAAGTACCAAAACGCAAATAAAGCTTTAAAAGCATTAATAGCATCTCTGTATTGAGAAACTGAACAACATTATCATAAAAGTGCATATTCAGTTTTTTTTTTAATTGTTAAGTACCAAAATGCTGAAATGCATGTAAAGCAACATATATTGGGAAAATAAAAGATATTTCCAAAAACTTGTTTTTGAGTGTTTATGAGCATCTTAGGCACCAAAACATAATATGGGAAAACCAAACATTACGAAAAAACGTGTCTTTTGAGTGCTTTTGAGCTTCTTACTTACCAAACGCTAAAACGCATGCAAAACACCCTTTATGGAGCAAGAATAAAAATTACCAAAAGGAAGTATTTTGAGAGTTTTAATTCTTGTTACATACAAAAAATGCCAAAAGGCAGAGAAAATACCCTATATACGGTAACAAAAAACAAAAAAAAACATTACTAGAAATGCGTATTGAGTGATATTGAGCTTAGGTAGCAAAACGGTAAGACACATGAATGTCATTCTATATGGAGAAACCGATTAACATTGCCTAATCCGTGTATTTTTAGTTTTTTTTTCACAATTTTAGATCCAAAAATGCCAAAATGCATACAAACACAGTAAAATAAACCACATATCCAGAAACATGCCTTTTGAGTATCTTTTTGAGCATGTATTTTGAAACGAAACGACATTTCCAGAGACATATCTTTTGGTGTTAGGCACCAAAACAATGAAAAGCATGGAAAGCACCTTATATAAAGAAAGAAAATTCCAAAAACGAGTCTTTTGAGTGTTTTATTTTTTATTTCTAGCTATTTACGTACCATAAAGCATGCAAAACAGCCTTTATAGAGAAACAAAATAACTTTCATAAAACGTGTATTTTGCCTGTTTTTAAACTTATTATGTTCAAAAGCATCAACATGTATTGAAAGTACACTATATGGGGAAAGAAAAGAACATTATTACAGACGAATTTTGAGTGCTTTAGATCTTCTTAGTTACAAAAGCAGTAAAACATATAAATATAATTCTATATGGAGAAACAGAACAGCATGTGTCCTTTGAGTGTGCTTTTGAGTGCCGGCAAAGCACCCTCAATGGTGAAACGAAACGACATTTCCAGAAACATGTCTTTCGAGTGTTTATTGGCGTGTTAGCCACTAAAATGCTAAAAAGCATAGAAAGTAACCTATATGGGAAAATAAAACATTACCAAAAACGTTTCTTTTCATTGTTTTTAAGCTAGTTACATAACAAAACGCTTAAACGCATGCAAAAACACTCTTAATGTTGAAACAGAATAATATCATTTTGAGTGTTTCTGAGTTTGTTACATGAAAAAAAAAAAAAAAAAACACACCAAAATGGGAAAACGAAAGGAAATTATGTGGAAAGTGTATTAAGAGTGTTTTTAAGCTTCTTAAATATCAAAACACGGAGAAGTACTAATAACTTTCTATATCGAGGGAAAAAAAAACGTACATTTTGAGATTTTTTGTTTTATATTTTGGATACCAAAACGCTAAAACGCATGCAGAGTTTCATATATGGAAAACAAAATGACATTACAAGAAACGTACGAAAACCACAAAAATACACACAAAGCACCGTTTGTAAAAACGAAACGACATTTGAATAAACGAGTCTTTTAACTCTTTTTAAAGGTTTTAGCCAGCAAATCGCTTAAAAAGCAGGGAAATTATCTTATAAGGGAAAATAAAACTACAAAAAAACTTGTCTTTTGAGTTTTTTTTTTTTACTTCTAACGTAATAAAACACTAAAACGATGCAAAGGAGAAAAAGAATAGCACTGCTAAAAACAACAATTTTGATTGTAACAAACTCAAGTTTGTTACATAAAGAAACGACAAAATCCATGGAAAATACCCTAAATTAGGAAACAAAAAAGATATTTCAAGAAACGTGTATTATGTGAATTTTTGAGCTTAGGTATAAAATGGAAAAGGAGAACAATATTACCAAAATCTTGTAATTTGAGTTTTTGTTTTGTTAGGTGCCAAATTGACAAAATGTAGGCAAAGCACACTATATGGGGAAATTATACAACTTTTCCAGAAAGTTGTCTTTTGATTGTTTATGGTGTTAAGCACCAAAACGCTAAAAAGCATGCACAGCATACTATATAGGAAAAAGATAAGAACGTTACAAAAAACGTGTTTCGAGTATATTTGAGTTAATTCCGCACCAAAATGCAAAAAAAAATAAAAAATGCTAAACTCCCTTTAATGAGAAACACAGTAACATTAGCAAAAACAAGTATCTTTCAGTGTTTTTTGAGCATGTTACGTCCAAAAACGCCAAAATGCATTGAAAGTACCCTATAATGGTAAACAAAATGTTTACCATTATACCACATATGAAATATGTGTATTAGAAGTGTTTTCGAGCTTTTTAGGTAAAAAAAAAAAATACTAATATGAATAAATACCACTCTATATAGAGAAATAGGAATGCATTACCAAAAACGTTTATTTTCAATGATTTTGCATTACGTACTAAAACTAGAAAATTTGTGGGAAACTAAACATTAACAGAAAAAGTGTCTTTTATTTATTTTTTTTCAGTGCGTTAGGCACTTAAAACGCTAAAAAGCATGTAAAGCAATCTTTATCAAAAAGAAAAAAATAATAACAATACAAAAAAAAGTGTCTTGATTTTTTTTCAACTTCTTACGTACCAAAAACGCTAAAATTTATGCAAAACACCCTTTACGGAGAAACGTAATAACATTACCAAAAAACAACTACTTAAGTGATTTTCAGATTGTAACGTAGAAAAATGCCAAAATGCATACAAAATAATCTATGTGAGGAAAGGGAAAGATATTACGAGAAAGGTGCATTATGAGTTTTTTTTTTAGGGGGGATGGGAATTTAGATAACAAAACGCAAAAATCCGTTAATAGCACACTATTTGTAGAAACAGAACAAAATAAAAAAAAACGTGTATTTTGAGTGTTTTTAGGTTTTTTTTATATACAAAACTGCCAAAATTCCTGCATATGCATTCCTGCATATGGGGAAACAAAACGATCCTACATGAAACGTGTCTTTTAACTGTTTTTATGCGTGTTAGGCACCAAAGCGCTAAAAAGCATGGAATTCACCCAATACAGGAATACAAAATATTACGAAGAACGTGTCTATTGAGTGTTTTTGAACATCTTACGTACCGAAATGCTAAAACGCATGAAAAATTCAGTTTATGAAGAAACAGAATAATATTACCAAAATAATTATTTCGATTATATTTTGTCCTTGTTACGTAGAAAAAAGCCAAAATATATTCAAAGTAATGAGGAAAAGAAAAAAAGTATTACGAGAAACGTGTATTATGAGTGTTTTTCATATTCTTAGATTCCAAAACGCTGAAACGCATGAATTACACTGTATATGGAGAAATAGAACATTACAGACAGGTGTATTTTCAGAGTATTTCACAGTTTGGTACCGAAACGCCAATAGGCATGCAATGCACCATATATGAACAAAGGAAACAAGATTTTCAGAAACGTGTCTCTTGAGTGTTTATAACCGTGGTAGGCACCAAAATACTACAAAGCATGGAAAGCACCATATATGGGAATAAAAAAGATCATTACAAAAACATGTCTTTTTAGTGTTTTCTTCGACTGCTTACTGAAATCTTAAAACGCATGCAAAACACCCTTTTATGGAGAAATAGAACAACAATACCAAAAAGCAGAATTTTGACTTTTACAAAAAAAAAAAAGCATGAAAAGTACTCTATGTTACGAAAGAAATGGTCATTACGAGAGACGTGTATTATGTGTTTGTTTTTTAGCTTTTTTAGTTACCTAAATGCTAAAACGTATGAACAACACTCTATATGAAGAAATAAAATAATATTACTTAAAACGTATATTTTGAGTGTATTTCACATAATTAGGTACCAAAAAAGCCATGGAAAATACCCTATATGGAGAAAAATACATGGAAAATACCCTATATGGAGAAAATAAACGATAAATCCAGAAACATGTCTTTTCAGTATTTATAAGCGTTTTAAGGAAAAAAAATAGATAGAACTCTATATTGAAAAAAAAAATGTCTCTTTTCAGTTACTTACGTAACAAAACGCTCATATAGGGTGCTTTTTCTTCGTAAACACGCAAAAGACACGATTCTTGAAATCTAGTCTTCTTTTCTTATTGAGAATGCTTTGCAAGCTTTTCTTGACGTTTTGATACCTATCGATATGAAATACACTAAAAATACACCTTTCTGGTAATGAAGTTTTTTTTTTTTTTAATATAGAGTGCTCTTCATGGCTTTTAGTGTTTTGCTACCTAAAAAAATTAAAAACACTCATGCGAAAAATACATGTTTCTCGTAAAGTCTATTCGTTTCCCCATATAGGGTACTTTCCAAGCATTTTGACGTTTTTTTACGTAATAAGCTCAAAAACCACTTTTTTTTTTTATAATAATGCTCTTCTGTTTCTCCATAAAGTGTGTTTTGCAGGCTTTTTTTTTTTAGCGTTTTGGTACTTATGAAGTTCAGAAAGACTGAAAAGACACATTTTTCGTATCTTCGCATTCGTATTTTTTCGTATGTTTTGTATCGCCATATAGAATACATTTCAGGCTTTTTAGTGCTTTTTGTACCTAAAACTATCAAAAACGCTCAAAACACACGTTTCTTTTAATGTCGCTTCGTTTTCCAATATAAGGGCTTTGCATGCATTTTGTCGTTTTGGTACCTAATAATACGAAAAACACTTAAAATACACGTTTTTTTTTATAGAATTTTTTGTTTCCCCATACAGAAAATTATTTATGCATTTCAGCGTTTTCATACCTAATAAGCTCAAAAACACTTTTAATACATATTTCTCGTAATGCCTTTTCGTTTCTCTATACAAGGTACTTTTAATGCATTTTGGCGTTTTTCTACCTACCAAGATCGGAAATACTCAAAATACTTGTTTTCGGTAATGTTTTTTTTCTGTTTCTCCATAAAAAAAGTGTTTTGCATGCATCTTAGCGTTTAAGTACTTAAACAGCTCAAAAACAATGAAAAGAGTAGTTTTTGGTAGTTATTTTATTTTCCCACATACGGTGATTTTCATGCTTTTTAGTGTTTTGGTACCTACTAGTCTCATAAACACTCATAAGACACGTTCCTGGAAATCTCCCCTCCTTTCCACGCTTGTATTTTTGCGTTTTGGTACCTAACAATGTGGAATACACTCAAATTACATTTTTTTTTTAATGTTCTGTTTGTCATATAGAGTGTTATTTATGCCTTTCAGTGTTTTGGTACTTAAGAAGCTCAAAGAACACTAATAATATAAGTTTCTTGTAATGTCTTTTCATTTCCTCATATAGGGTACTGTGCACGGATTTTAGACTTTTTATACGTAACGAGCTCAAAACAATCAAAATACTTATGTTTGGTAATGTTATTTTGTCTCCGCATAAAGCATGGTTTTTGAGGCGCTTTGGAGTTTCCGTACGTAAGTAGTTTAAAAACGCTGAAAAGAAACGTTTTTGGTAATGTTATTTTCCTGTCTTACATAGGGTGCTTCCCTTCTTTTTAGTGCCTAACACGCTCATAAAAAACTCAAAAAACACATTTCTAAAAGTCTTGTTTATTTTACCAATAGAGGGTGATTTACGTACATTTTGCCGTTTTAGTACATAGGAATATGAAATACATTTTCTTTCCATGTATATTGTGTGCTTTCCATGCATTTTGCGTGCATGCATTTCCATACATATAGAGTGCTATTCAATCTATTTCAAGTTTTTGTACCTTAAATGAAGAAAAAAACATTCATAAATACACGTTTCTCGTAATGCCTTTTCGTTTCCTCATATAAGGTACATTCCATGGTTTTGATGTTTTTGTACGTAACAAGCTGAAAAACACTCAAAATACTTGTTTTTGGGAGTTATTATCTTTCTCCATATAGTGTGTTTTGCATTCGTTTCATTGTTTTGGTACATAAGAAGATCAAAAACACACAAAGGACATGTTTTTCGTAATTCTATTTTGTATTGGCATAGAAGATGAATTCCATGGTTTTTAGCGTTTTGGTGTCGTACATGCTCAGAACATTAAAAAGACACGTTTCTGGTAATGTCGTTACGCTTCCCCATATTGGAGGCTTTGTATGCATTTTCGCGTTTTGGTAACTAACAATGTAAAAAACACTCAAAATACACATTTTCGTTAAAGTTCTGGTTTTCCATATGAAAAATCATTTATTTTTTTTAGAATTTTAGTAACGATTATAACACACGTATCTGGTAATGTTCTCTTGTTTCCCCATATATGGTATTTTGCATGCATTTAAATGCTATAAATACTTATGTTTTCCAATAATATTCTATTTCTACAAGAATGTTGTTTTGCATGCGTTTAAGTAATTTAGTATGTAAGAAGCTCATAAACGTTTAAAAGACATCTTTTTCGTAAAGTTGTTTTGTTTTCCCATATAGCTTGATTTTTATGCTTTTTGGAAAACTTTATGCTTATTTTGGAAAACTTCCTCATGTAGGCATTATTGCATTTTGGTTTTGGTAGCTAACAATGTGAAATACACTCAATATACACGTTTTTGGTAATGTTGCTCTGTTCCTTCATATAAAGTGCTATTTATCCGTTTTATGGTTTTGGTACCTAAGAAGCTCAAAATACTAATAATACACGTCTCTGATAATATTCTTTTTGCTCTTTATATAGGTTATTTTCCATGCATCTTTGTTGTTTTTGTACATAACATGCTCAACAACACTCAAAATACTTGTTTTTGGTAATGTTTTTTTTTTTCTTTCTAATTCATCTTCACAGGTACCGAGATGCCAAAATTCGGGCAAAATTCAGGAAATTATGTGAAATAAGAACATTATCAAAAAAGTTAAATTTAGCTTTTTTTTTCGGACTATTATGTACCAAACCCCTAAAGTGCATGCAAAGCCACCTATATGGAGAAATTAAACGTTTTTGCCAGAAAAAGGTCTTATGAGTGTTTTTTTAGCATCTTAGGAACCAACACGATAAATAACATGGAAGTCAATCTATATGGGAATCCAAAACAATATTGCTAAAAACGTCTTTTCGGTGTTTTACGTAGAAAAACGCTAAAACGGATGCAAACCAACCAATATGAAGGAATAAAATAACATTACCAAAAAGGTATATTTTGAGTGTTTTTGAAATTGTTACCTACAAAAAACGCGAAAATAGATGGAAAGCTCTCTATATTGGGAAGCAAAAGGACATTACGAGAAACGTGTATAATGTGTGTTTTATAGTTTCACAAGAAGTACAAGGCAAAAAACGCAAAAACTCGTGTATATAGAGAAGTTTCTTACATTCCAAAATGCTGAAACTCAGGAACAACACTTTTAATTGAGAAACAGAACAATCTTACTAAAAAGGAATCTTACCAAAAGGAAGTATTTTGAGAGTTTTAATTCTTGTTACATACAAAAAATGCCAAAAGGCAGAGAAAATACCCTATATACGGTAACAAAAAAAAAAAAAAACATTACTAGAAATGCGTATTGAGTGATATTGAGCTTAGGTAGCAAAACGGTAAGACACATGAATGTCATTCTATATGGAGAAACCGATTAACATTGCCTAATCCGTGTATTTTTAGTTTTTTTTCACAATTTTAGATCCAAAAATGCCAAAATGCATACAAACACAGTAAAATAAACCACATATCCAGAAACATGCCTTTTGAGTATCTTTTTGAGCATGTATTTTGAAACGAAACGACATTTCCAGAGACATATCTTTTGGTGTTAGGCACCAAAACAATGAAAAGCATGGAAAGCACCCTATATAAAGAAAGAAAATTCCAAAAACGAGTCTTTTGAGTGTTTTATTTTTTATTTCTAGCTATTTACGTACCAAAAAGCATGCAAAACAGCCTTTATAGAGAAACAAAATAACTTTCCTAAAACGTGTATTTTGCCTGTTTTTAGACTTATTATGTTCAAAAGCATCAACATGTATTGAAAGTACACTATATGGGGAAAGAAAAGAACATTATTACAGACGAATTTTGAGTGCTTTAGATCTTCTTAGTTACAAAAGCAGTAAAACATATAAATATAATTCTATATGGAGAAACAGAACAGCATGTGTCCTTTGAGTGTGCTTTTGAGTGCAGGCAAAGCACCCTCAATGGTGAAACGAAACGGCATTTCCAGAAACATGTCTTTCGAATGTTTATTGGCGTGTTAGCCACTAAAATGCTAAAAAGTATAGAAAGTAACCTATATGGGAAAATAAAACATTACCAAAAACGTTTCTTTTCATTGTTTTTAAGCTAGTTACATAAAAAAACGCTTAAACGCATGCAAAAACACTCTTAATGTTGAAACAGAATAATATCATTTTGAGTGTTTCTGAGTTTGTTACATGAAAAAAAAACACCAAAATGGGAAAACGAAAGGAAATTATGTGGAAAGTGTATTAAGAGTGTTTTTAAGCATCTTAAATATCAAAACACGGAAAAGTACTAATAACTTTCTATATCGAGGGAAAAAATAAACGTACATTTTGAGTTTTTTTGTTTTATATTTTGGATACCAAAACGCTAAAACGCATGCAGAGTTTCATATATGGAAAACAAAATGACATTACAAGAAACGTACGAAAACCACAAAAATACACACAAAGCACCGTTTGTAAAAACGAAACGACATTTGAATAAACGTGTCTTTTAACTCTTTTTAAAGGTTTTAGCCAGCAAATCGCTTAAAAAGCAGGGAAATTATCTTATATGGGAAAATAAAACTACAAAAAAACTTGTCTTTTGAGTGTTTTTTTTTTTTACTTCTTACGTAATAAAACACTAAAACGATGCAAAGGAGAAAAAGAATAACACTGCTAAAAACAACAATTTTGATTGTAACAAACTCAAGTTTGTTACATAAAGAAACGACAAAATCCATGGAAAATACCCTAAATTAGGAAACAAAAAAGATATTTCAAGAAACGTGTATTATGTGAATTTTTGAGCTTAGGTATAAAATGGAAAAGGAGAACAATATTACCAAAATCTTGTAATTTGAGTTTTTGTTTTGTTAGGTGCCAAATTGACAAAATGTAGGCAAAGCACACTATATGGGGAAATTATACAACTTTTCCAGAAAGTTGTCTTTTGATTGTTTATGGTGTTAAGCACCAAAACGCTAAAAAGCATGCACAGCATACTATATAGGAAAAAGATAAGAACGTTACAAAAAACGTGTTTCGAGTATATTTGAGTTAATTCCGCACCAAAATGCAAAAAAAAATAAAAAATGCTAAACTCCCTTTAATGAGAAACACAGTAACATTAGCAAAAACAGGTATCTTTCAGTGTTTTTTGAGCATGTTACGTCCAAAAACGCCAAAATGCATTGAAAGTACCCTATAATGGTAAACAAAATGTTTACCATTATACCACATATGAAATATGTGTATTAGAAGTGTTTTCGAGCTTTTTAGGTAAAAAAAAAAAAATGCTAATATGAATAAATACCACTCTATATAGAGAAATAAGAATGCATTACCAAAAACGTTTATTTTCAATGATTTTGCATTACGTACTAAAACTAGAAAATTTGTGGGAAACTAAACATTAACAGAAAAAGTGTCTTTTATTTATTTATTTTTTTTTCAGTGCGTTAGACACTTAAAACGCTAAAAAGCATGTAAAGCAATCTTTATCAAAAAGAAAAAAAATAATAACAACAATACAAATAAAAGTGTCTTGATTTTTTTTCAACTTCTTACGTACCAAAAACGCTAAAATTTATGCAAAACACCCTTTACGGAGAAACGTAATAACATTACCAAAAAACAACTACTTAAGTGATTTTCAGATTGTAACGTAGAAAAATGCCAAAATGCATACAAAATAATCTATGTGAGGAAAGGGAAAGATATTACGAGAAAGGTGCATTATGAGTTTTTTTTTAGGGGGGATGGGAATTTAGATAACAAAACGCAAAAATCCGTTAATAGCACACTATTTTTAAAAACAGAACAAAATAAAAAAAAAACGTGTATTTTGAGTGTTTTTAGTTTTTTTTTTATATACAAAACTGCCAAAATTCCTGCATATGCATTCCTGCATATGGGGAAACAAAACGATCCTACATGAAACGTGTCTTTTAACTGTTTTTATGCGTGTTAGGCACCAAAGCGCTAAAAAGCATGGAATTCACCCAATACAGGAATACAAAATATTACGAAGAACGTGTCTATTGAGTGTTTTTGAACATCTTACGTACCAAAATGCTAAAACGCATGAAAAATTCAGTTTATGAAGAAACAGAATAATATTACCAAAATAATTATTTCGATTATATTTTGTCCTTGTTACGTAGAAAAAAGCCAAAATATATTCAAAGTAATGAGGAAAAGAAAAAAAGTATTACGAGAAACGTGTATTATGAGTGTTTTTCATATTCTTAGATTCCAAAACGCTGAAACGCATGAATTACACTGTATATGGAGAAATAGAACATTACAGACAGGTGTATTTTCAGAGTATTTCACAGTTTGGTACCGAAACGCCAATAGGCATGCAATGCACCATATATGAACAAAGGAAACAAGATTTTCAGAAACGTGTCTCTTGAGTGTTTATAACCGTGGTAGGCACCAAAATACTACAAAGCATGGAAAGCACCATATATGGGAATAAAAAAGATCATTACAAAAACATGTCTTTTTAGTGTTTTCTTCGACTGCTTACTGAAATCTTAAAACGCATGCAAAACACCCTTTTATGGAGAAATAGAACAACAATACCAAAAAGCAGAATTTTGACTTTTACAAAAAAAAAAAGCATGAAAAGTACTCTATGTTACGAAAGAAATGGTCATTACGAGAGACGTGTATTATGTGTTTGTTTTTTAGCTTTTTTAGCTACCTAAATGCTAAAACGTATGAACAACACTCTATATGAAGAAATAAAATAATATTACTTAAAACGTATATTTTGAGTGTATTTCACATAATTAGGTACCAAAAAAGCCATGGAAAATACCCTATATGGAGAAAAATACATGGAAAATACCCTATATGGAGAAAATAAACGATAAATCCAGAAACATGTCTTTTCAGTATTTATAAGCGTTTTAAGGAAAAAAAATAGATAGAACTCTATATTGAAAAAAAAAATGTCTCTTTTCAGTTACTTACGTAACAAAACGCTCATATAGGGTGCTTTTTCTTCGTAAACACGCAAAAGACACGATTCTTGAAATCTAGTCTTCTTTTCTTATTGAGAATGCTTTGCAAGCTTTTCTTGACGTTTTGTTACCTATCGATATGAAATACACTAAAAATACACCTTTCTGGTAATGAAGTTTTTTTTTTTTTTAATATAGAGTGCTCTTCATGGCTTTTAGTGTTTTGCTACCTAAAAAAATTAAAAACACTCATGCGAAAAATACATGTTTCTCGTAAAGTCTATTCGTTTCCCCATATAGGGTACTTTCCAAGCATTTTGACGTTTTTTTACGTAATAAGCTCAAAAACCACTTTTTTTTTTTATAATAATGCTCTTCTGTTTCTCCATAAAGTGTGTTTTGCAGGCTTTTTTTTTTTAGCGTTTTGGTACTTATGAAGTTCAGAAAGACTGAAAAGACACATTTTTCGTATCTTCGCATTCGTATTTTTTCGTATGTTTTGTATCGCCATATAGAATACATTTCAGGCTTTTTAGTGCTTTTTGTACCTAAAACTATCAAAAACGCTCAAAACACACGTTTCTTTTAATGTCGCTTCGTTTTCCAATATAAGGGCTTTGCATGCATTTTGTCGTTTTGGTACCTAATAATACGAAAAACACTTAAAATACACGTTTTTTTTTATAGAATTTTTTGTTTCCCCATACAGAAAATTATTTATGCATTTCAGCGTTTTCATACCTAATAAGCTCAAAAACACTTTTAATACATATTTCTCGTAATGCCTTTTCGTTTCTCTATACAAGGTACTTTTAATGCATTTTGGCGTTTTTCTACCTACCAAGATCGGAAATACTCAAAATACTTGTTTTCGGTAATGTTTTTTTTCTGTTTCTCCATAAAAAAAGTGTTTTGCATGCATCTTAGCGTTTAAGTACTTAAACAGCTCAAAAACAATGAAAAGAGTAGTTTTTGGTAGTTATTTTATTTTCCCACATACGGTGATTTTCATGCTTTTTAGTGTTTTGGTACCTACTAGTCTCATAAACACTCATAAGACACGTTCCTGGAAATCTCCCCTCCTTTCCACGCTTGTATTTTTGCGTTTTGGTACCTAACAATGTGGAATACACTCAAATTACATTTTTTTTTTAATGTTCTGTTTGTCATATAGAGTGTTATTTATGCCTTTCAGTGTTTTGGTACTTAAGAAGCTCAAAAAACACTAATAATATAAGTTTCTTGTAATGTCTTTTCATTTCCTCATATAGGGTACTGTGCACGGATTTTAGACTTTTTATACGTAACGAGCTCAAAACAATCAAAATACTTATGTTTGGTAATGTTATTTTGTCTCCGCATAAAGCATGGTTTTTGAGGCGCTTTGGAGTTTCCGTACGTAAGTAGTTTAAAAACGCTGAAAAGAAACGTTTTTGGTAATGTTATTTTCCTGTCTTACATAGGGTGCTTCCCTTCTTTTTAGTGCCTAACACGCTCATAAAAAACTCAAAAAACACATTTCTAAAAGTCTTGTTTATTTTACCAATATAGGGTGATTTACGTACATTTTGCCGTTTTAGTACATAGGAATATGAAATACATTAAAAATGCACGTTTTTGGTATATTGTTCTGTTTCTCCATATAGATTTCTAATCTAGCGCTTTCGATTTTTTTTACCTAATATGTAAAAAACACTCATAATACACATTTCTCGTAATGTCTTTTCGTTTCGTCATATAAAGTACTTTCCATGCTTTTTTATTTTTTTTTGTACGTAACAAGCTCAAAAACAATGGAAATTTTTTTTTTTTTCATAAACAGTGTTTTGCATGCGTTTTAACGTTTTGTTACGTAAGTAGTTTAAAACACTCAAAAGACTCGTTTTTCATAATGTTTTATCTTTGTATATAGAATCTTTATATGTTTTTTTTTAGCGTTTTTTCTGGATAATACCCTCATAAAAACTCAAAAGTCACGTTTGTGGAAACGCCATTTTCTTTCCATGTACATTGTGTGCTTTCCATGCATTTTGCGTGCATGCATTTCCATACATATAGAGTGCTATTCAATCTATTTCAAGTTTTTGTACCTTAAATGAAGAAAAAAAACATTCATAAATACACGTTTCTCGTAATGCCTTTTCGTTTCCTCATATAAGGTACATTCCATGGTTTTGATGTTTTTGTACGTAACAAGCTGAAAAACACTCAAAATACTTGTTTTTGGGAGTTATTATCTTTCTCCATAAAGTGTGTTTTGCATTCGTTTTATTGTTTTGGTACATAAGAAGATCAAAAACACACAAAGGACATGTTTTTCGTAATTCTATTTTGTATTGGCATAGAAGATCAATTCCATGGTTTTTAGCGTTTTGGTGTCGTACATGCTCAGAACATTAAAAAGACACGTTTCTGGTAATGTCGTTACGCTTCCCCATATTGGAGGCTTTGTATGCATTTTCGCGTTTTGGTAACTAACAATGTAAAAAACACTCAAAATACACATTTTCGTTGAAGTTCTGGTTTTCCATATGAAATATCATTTATTTTTTTTAGAATTTTAGTAACGATTATAACACACGTATCTGGTAATGTTCTCTCGTTTCCCCATATATGGTATTTTGCATGCATTTAAATGCTATAAATACTTATGTTTTCCAATAATATTCTATTTCTACAAGAATGTTGTTTTGCATGCGTTTAAATAATTTAGTATGTAAGAAGCTCATAAACGTTTAAAAGACATCTTTTTCGTAAAGTTGTTTTGTTTTCCCATATAGCTTGATTTTTATGCTTTTTGGAAAACTTTATGCTTTTTTTGGAAAACTTCCTCATGTAGGCATTATTGCATTTTGGTTTTGGTAGCTAACAATGTGAAATACACTCAATATACACGTTTTTGGTAATGTTGCTCTGTTCCTTCATATAAAGTGCTATTTATCCGTTTTATGGTTTTGGTACCTAAGAAGCTCAAAATACTAATAATACACGTCTCTGATAATATTCTTTTTGCTCTTTATATAGGTTATTTTCCATGCATCTTTGTTGTTTTTGTACATAACATGCTCAACAACACTCAAAATACTTGTTTTTGGTAATGTTTTTTTTTTTCTTTCTAATTCATCTTCACAGGTACCGAGATGCCAAAATTCGGGCAAAATTCAGGAAATTATGTGAAATAAGAACATTATCAAAAAAGTTAAATTTTGCTTTTTTTTCGGACTATTATGTACCAAACCCCTAAAGTGCATGCAAAGCCACCTATATGGGGAAATTAAACGTTTTTGCCAGAAAAAGGTCTTATGAGTGTTTTTTCAGCATCTTAGGAACCAACACGATAAATAACATGGAAGTCAATCTATATGGGAATCCAAAACAATATTGCTAAAAACGTGTCTTTTCGGTGTTTTACGTAGAAAAACGCTAAAACGGATGCAAACCAACCAATATGAAGGAATAAAATAACATTACCAAAAAGGTATATTTTGAGTGTTTTTGAAATTGTTACCTACAAAAAACGCGAAAATAGATGGAAAGCTCTCTATATTGGGAAGCAAAAGGACATTACGAGAAACGTGTATAATGTGTGTTTTATAGTTTCACAAGAAGTACAAGGCAAAAAACGCAAAAACTCGTGTATATAGAGAAGTTTCTTACATTCCAAAATGCTGAAACTCTGGAACAACACTTTTAATTGAGAAACAGAACAATCTTACTAAATGCGTGTATTTTGAGTGCTTTTCACATCCTTAGTTACCAAAACCCCAAATTGCATGCGAAACCAGTTTTATGTGGGAAAAAAATGACATTACCAGAAAAATGTCTTTTAAGTGTTTTTGAGCGTGTTAGGTAATAAAGCACTAATAAGCAGGGCAATCACATTACATTGAAATAAAACCAATTTTTAACAAGAACTTGCCTTTAAGTGTATTTGAGCTCCTTATATACCAAAACACTAAAATGCATGCAAAATACACTTTATGGTGAAACAGAATAACATTACCAAAAACATGTATTTTGAGTGTTTTTGATCATGTTACCAATAAAAACGCTTAAATACATGCAAAGAACCCTATTTTTTGGAAACGAAAGGACATTACGAGATACGTGTATTATGAGTGTTTTTAAGTTCATTAAGTACGAAAAAGCTAAAAGCCACAAATTACACTCTTTATTGAGAAAAAAAATAAATAAATAAATACGATATTTTTTTTCATTCTTATTCATCTTCACAGGTAAGGAGGTGCCAAAATTCGGGCAAAGTTCAGGAAATTATATAAAATAAGAACATTATCAAAAAAGTTACATTTAGCTTTTTTTTTGGACTGTTATGTACCAAACCCCTAAATTGCATGCAAAGCCACCTATATGGGGAAATTAAACGTCTTTGCCAGAAAACGGTCTTATGAGGGTTTTTAAGCATGTTAGGAACCAACACGATAAAACCCAATGAAGTCAATCTATATGGGAATCCAAAACAAAATTACTGAAAACGTGGCTTTTTGGTGTTTTACGTAGAAAACGCTAAAACGGATGCAAACCAACCAAAATGAAGAAATATAATAACATTACCAAAAAGGTATATTTTGAGTGTTTTTGAAATTGTTACCTACAAAAAACGCGAAAATAGATGGAAAGCACTCTATATAGGGAAGCAAAAGGCACCAAAAATCATGTTAGGTACCAAAACGATAAATAGTATGAAAGTCACTCTATATGGAAATCCAAAACAAAATTACTGGAAACGGATCTTTTAAGAGATTTACGTAAAAAACGCATGCAAAGTAACCAATATGAAGAAATAGAAAAACATTACCAAAAAACTATATTTTGTGTGTTCGAAAATGGATGCAAAGCACTCTACATAAGGAAAAGAAAGGACATAACGAGAAACGTGTATAATGAGTGTTTTATAGTTTCACTAGAATCACAAGGCAAAAAACGCAAAAACTCGACTGTATGGATAAGTTTCTAGGATACCAAAATAATGAAACTCATGAATAACAACACTCTTAACCAAGAAACAGAACAACCTTACTAAATGCGTGTATTTTGAGTGTTTTTTTTTACATTCTTAGTTATCAAAACCACAAACTCCATGCGAAACTAGCTTTATGTGGGAAAAAAATGACATTACCAGAAAAGTGTCTTTGAGAGTTTTTGAGCGTGTTAGGCATTAAAGCACTAAAAAGCAGAGCAATCACAATACATGGGAATAAAACCAACTTTTACGAAGAACTTGCCTTTTAGTGTTTTTGACACGCATTTAGTAAGGTTGCTCTGTTTCTCAGTTAAGAGTGTTATTCATGAGTTTCAGCATATACACGAGTTTTTGCGTTTTTGCCTTGTGTTTTTTTTTAATTATAAAACATTCATTATACACTTTTCTCGCAATGTCCCTTTATCTCCCAATATAGAGTGCTTTGTATTCATTTTCGCGTTTTATTGTAGGTAACAAACTCAAAAATATACAAAAATATACAAAAATATACATTTTTGGTAATGTTTTTCTGCTTCTTGATATTGGTTGGTTTGTATCAGTTTTAGCGTTTTTCTACGTAAAACACTGAGAAGACACGTTTTCAGTAATTTTCTTTTGGATTCCCACATAGAGTGAGTTCCTTATTATTTATCGTTTTAGTGCCTAATATGCAGAAAAACACTCAAAAGACATATTTCTGGTAAGGTCTTTAATTTCCTCATATGGGACGCTTTGCATGTCTTTTCAGTGTTTTTGAGCGTGTAACGCAATAAAGCACTAAAAGCCAGGGCAATCATATTACATGGGAATAAAACCAAATTTTACCAAGAACATGCCTTTAAGTGTTTTTGAGCTCCTTACGTACCAAAACGCTAAAACGCATGGAAAATACATTTTATGCAGAAACAGAATTACATTACCAAATACATGTATTTTGAGTGTTTTTGATCATGTTATCTATAAAAACGCTTAAATACATGCAAAGAACCTTATGTTTGGGAAACGAAAGAACATTACGAGAAACGTGTATTATGAGTGATTTTTAAGTTCCTTCAGTACCAAAAAGCTAAAACCCACAAATAACACTCTTTAGAAAAAAAAAAAAATATAATGAATAAAAAATAATAAATTGGGATTTTTTTTTTTTTTGTTATTCATCTTCATAGGTACCGAGATGCCAAAATTCTGCCAAATTCAGGGAATTTATGTGGAAAAAAGAACATTATCATATAAGTTAATTATAGCTTTTTTTTCGGATTGTTATGTACCAAACCCTAAACAGCATGCAAAGCCACCTATAGAGGGAAGTTAAACGACTTTACCAGAAACCTGTCTCTACAGTGTTTTTCAGCATGTTAGGCACCAAAACGATAAATAATTTGGAAGTCAGTCAATATGTGAATCCAAAAGAAAATTACTGAAAACGTGTCTTTTCAGTGTTTTACGTAGAAAAACGCTAAAGCAGATACAAACCATCCTATATGAAGAAATAGAATAACATTACCAACAAGATATATTTTGAGTGTTTTTGAGCTTGTTACCTACAAAAAATGCAAAAATAGATGTAAAGCACTCTATATTAGGAAACAAAAGGACATTACAAGAAACTTGTATAATGAGTGTTTTATAGTTTTAAAAGAACCACAGGACAATAAACGCAAAAACTCGTGTATATAGAGAAATTTCTTACATACCAAAATGAATAAATGCATGAATAACACTTTTAATCGATAAACAGAACTACTTTACCAAATTGTGTTTTTTCAGTGTTTTTCCCATGCTTAGTTACGAAAATGCCAAATTACATGCAAAACTAGCTTCATGTGGGAAAAAAAATGATATTACCAGAAAAGTGTCTTTTCAGTGTTTTTCAGCGTGATATGGAACAAAACACTAAAAATAAGAACGATCATATTACATGGGAATAAACCCAACTTTTACGAAGAATTTGACTTTAAGTATTTTTTAACCCCTTATATAACCAAACCGCTAAAACGCATGCAAAACAAACTTTATGGAGAAACAGAATAACATATACCAAAAACATGTATTTTGAGTGTTTTCGATCATATTATCTTTAAAAACGCTTAAATATATGCAAAGAACATTATGTTTGGGAAACAAAAGGACATTACGAGAAGCGTGTATTATGAGTGTTTTTTTTTAAGTTCCTTAAGTACCAAAAAGCTAAAACACACAAATAACACTCTTTATTTAAAAAAAAAAGAAATAAAAATAAAAAAATAAAATAATAAAATAAATAGTTTTTTTTTTTTTTTTGTTATTCATCTTCATAGGTACCGAGATGCAAAAATTCTGGGAAAATTCAGGGCAATTATGTGATAAAAGAATATTATAAAAAAAGTTAATTTCAGCTTTTTTTTCGGACTGTTATATACCAAACAGTAAAGTGCATGCAAAATTAAACGACCTTACCAGAAATCTGTGTTTTTAGTGTTTTTTAGCATGTTAGGCACAAAAACGATAAATAATAAGGAACTCACTCTATATGGGAATCCAAAACAAAGTTACTGAAAACGTATCTTCTCAGTGTTTTACGTAGAAACACGTTAAAACGGATGGAAACCAACCAATATCAAGAAATAGAAAAACGTTACCAAAAAGGTATATTTTGAGTGTTTTGAGCTTTTTACCTACAAAAAACGCGAAAATTGATGCAAAACACTCTATATTGGGAAAGAAAAGGACATTGCAAGAAAAGTGTATAATAAGTGTTTTATAGTTCAAAAGAACCACTAAGCAAAAAACGCAAAAATTTGTGTATATGGAGAGATTTCCTAGATACCAAAATGCTGAAATTCATGAATAACACTCTTAATTTAAAAAACAGAACAACCTTACTAAATGCGTGTATTGTGAGTGCTTTTCACATTCTTAGTTACCAAAACCCCAAATTGCATGCGAAACCACCTTTATGTGAGAAAATAATGACATTACCAGAAAAGTGTCTTTTAAGTGTTTTTGAGCGTGATAGGCAATAAAGCAATAAAAAGCAAGGCAATCATATTACATGGGAATAACAGCAATTTATACGAAAAACTTGCCTTTAAGTGTTTTTGAGCTCCTTATATACAAAACTGCTAAAACGCATGGAAAACACACTTTATGGAGAGACAGAATAACATTACAAAAAACATGTATTTTTAGTGTTTTTGATCATATTATCTATAAAAACGCTTAAATACATGCAAAAAACATTATGTTTGGGAAACAAAAGGACATTACGAGAAACGTGTATTATGAGTGTTTTTTTAAGTTCCTTAAGTACCAAAAAGCTAAAACCCACAAATAACACTCTTTATTTAGAAAATAAAAAAAAAATGAAAAAATAAAAAAAATAGGATTTTTTTTTTTTTTTCGTTATTCATCTTCATAGGTACCGAGATGCCAAAATTCTGGGAAAATTCAGGGCAATCATTTGATAAAACAATATTATCAAAAAGTTAATTTCAGCTTTTTTTTTCGGACTGTTATGTACCAAACCCTAAAGTGCATGCAAAGCCTCCTCCTATATAAGGAAATTAAACGACCTTCCAAGAAATCTGTGTTTTGAGTGTTTTTTTTAGCATGTTAGGCACCAAAACGATAAATAATAAGGAACTCACTCTATATGGGAATCCAAAACAAAGTTACTGAAAAAGTGTCTTCTCAGTGTTTTACGTAGAAAAACGCTAAAACGGATGCAAAGCAACCAATATCAAGAAATAGAAAAACGTTACTAAAAAGGTATATTTTGAGTGTTTTTGAGCTTGTTACCTACAAAAAACGCCGAAATTGATGCAAAGCACTCTATATTGGGAAAGAAAAGGACATTGTAAGAAAAGTGTATAATGAGTGTTTTATAGTTCAAAAGAACCACTAAGCAAAAAACGCAAAATCTCGTGTATATGGAGAGGTTTCCTAGATACCAAAATGCTGAAACTCATGTATAACACTCTTAATTGAGAAACAGAACAACCTTACTAAATGCACGTATTTTGAGTGCTTTTAACATTCTTAGTTACCAAAACCCCAAATTCCATGCGAAAATCGATTGTTGGAAAAAAATGACTTTATTAGAATTGTGTCTTTTGAGTATTTTTGAGCGTGATAGGCAATAAAGCACTAAAAAGGAGGGCAATTACATTACATTGGAGGAAAACGAATTTTTACCAAGAACTTGCCTTTAAGTGTTTTTGAGCTCCTTATATACCAAAATACTAAAACGCCTGCAATTCACTCTTTATGGTGAAACAGAATAATATTAACAAAAACATGTATTTTGAGTGTCTTTCATCATGTTTTCAATAAAAACGCTTAAATACATACAAAGAACACTATTTTTGGGAAACGAAAGGAGATTACGAGAAACGTGTATTATGAGTGTTTTTAAGTTCATTAATTACCAAAAAGCTAAAAGCTATAACACTCTTTATTGAGAAACAATAAATAAATAAAAAAGATACAATATTTTTTTTTCTTTCTTATTCATCTTCACAGGTACCGATATGCCAAAATTCGGGCAAAATTCAGGAAATTATGTGAAATAAGAACATTATCAAAAAAGTTAAATTTATTTTTTTTTTCGGACTTATGTACAAAATCCCTAAAGTGCGTGCAAAGCCATCTATAAGGGGAAATTAAACGTTTTTGCCAGAAAACGGTCTTATAAGTGTTTTTCAGCATCGTAGGAACCAACACGATAAATAACATAGAAGTCAATCTATATGGGAATACAAAACAAAATTATTAAAAACGTGTCTTTTCGGTGTTTTACGTAGGAAAACCCTAAAACGGATGCAAACCAACCAATATGAAAAAATAACATAACATTATCAAAAAGGTATATTTTGAGTGTTTTTGAAATCGTTACCTACAAAAAACGCGAAAATGGATAGAAAGCACTCTATATTGGAAAAGAAAAGGACATTACGCTAAACATGTATAATAAGTGTTTTATAGTTTCACAAGAACAACAAGGCAAGAAACGCGAAAACTCATGTATATAGAGATGTTTCTTACATTCTAAAATGCTGAAACTCTG
This sequence comes from Scylla paramamosain, assembly GCF_035594125.1. Taxonomy (NCBI): domain Eukaryota; kingdom Metazoa; phylum Arthropoda; class Malacostraca; order Decapoda; family Portunidae; genus Scylla; species Scylla paramamosain. The sequence continues at coordinate 11,417,687 of NC_087163.1, forward strand.
GAACAACACTCTTAATTGAGAAACAGAACAATCTTACTAAATGCGTTAATTTTGAGTGCTTTTCACATTCTTAGTTACCAAAACCCCAAATTGTATGCGAAACCAGCTTTATGTGGGAAAAAAGTGACATTACCAGAAAAATGTCTTTTGAGTGTTTTTGAGCGTGTTAGGCAATAAAACACTAAAAAGCAGGGCAAACACATTACATTGCAATAAAATCAATTTTTAACAAGAACTTGCCTTTAAGTGTTTTTGAGCTCCTTATATACCAAAAACACTAAAACGCATGCAAAATACACTTCATGGTGAAACAGAAGAACATTACCAAAAACATGTATTTTGAGTGTTTTTGATCATGTTACCAATAAAAACGCTTAAATACATGCAAGGAACCCTAATTTTGGAAAACAAAAGGACATTACGAGAAACGTGTATTATGAGTGTTTTTAAGTTCCTTTAGAACCAAAAAAGCTAAAACCCAGAAATAACACTCTTTATAGAGAATTTATTTTTTTTTTTGTTATTCATCTTCATAGGTACTAAGATGCCAAAATTCTGGCAAAATTCTTTGGGAATCGAAAAAAAAAATACTGAAAACGTGTCTTTTCGGTGTTTTACGTAGAAAAACGCTAAAACAGATGAAAACCAACCAATATGAAGAAATACAATAACATAACCAAAGAGGTATATTTTGAGTGTTTTTGAGCTTGTTACCAACAAAAAACGCGAAAAAGGATGCAAAGCAGTCCCTATTGGGAAAGAAAAGGACATTACGAGAAACATGTATAATGAGTATTTTATTATTTTCGGGCAAAAGAACTTTTCGTTTACTAGAACCACAAGGCAAAAAACGCAAAAATTCGTGTATATAAAGAAGTTTCTTAGATACCAAAATGCTGAAACTCATGAATAACAATCTTAATTGAGAAACAGAACAACATTACCAAATGCATGTATTTTGAAATTTTTTTTCACATTCTTCGCAAAACCCTAAATAGCATGCGAAACTAATTTTATGTGGGAAAAAATGACATTACCAGAAGTATCTTTTCAGTGTTTTTGTGTTAGGCAATAAAGCACTATAAAGCAGGGCAATCATATTACACTAGAATAAAACTAACTTTTACCAAGAACTTGCCTTGAAGTGTTTTTCAGCTCCTTATATACCAAATCGCTAAAACGCATGTAAAACACTCCTTTATGGAGAAGCAGAATAACATTACCAAAAACAAGTGTTTTGAGTGTTTTTTATCATGTTACCTATAAAAACGCTTAAATACATGCAAAGATCCCCATATTTGGGAAACGAAAGGACATTACGAAAAATGTGTATTATGAATCTTTTTAAGTTCTTTAAGTACCAAAACGTTAAAACCTACAAATAACACTCTTTATGAAGAAAAATAATAAATAAAAAAATAGCATTTTTATTTTTTTGTTATTGATGTTCATAGGTACCAAGATGCCAAAATTCTGCCAAAATTCAGGGAAATTATGTGGAAAAAACATTATCGAAAAAGTTAATCTTACCTTTTTTTTCGGAGTTATGTTCCAAACCATAAAGTGTATGCAAAGCCACCTATCTGATAAAATTTAACGAATTTACAAGAAACCTGTCTTTTGAGTGTTTTTCTGCATGTTAGGCACTAAAACGATAAATAATATGAAAGTCACTCTATATGGAAATCCAAAACAAAATTACTGAAAACGTGTCTTTTAAAAGATTTACGTAGAAAAACGTTAAAACGGATGCAAACCAACCAATATGAAGGAATAGAATAACATTACCAAAAAAGTATATTTTGTGTGTTTTTTTAGCTTGTTACATAAAAAAAACGCGAAAATGGATGCAAAACACTCTATATAAGAAAAAAGAGGACATAACGAGAAACATGTATAATGAGTGTTTTATAGTTTCACCAGAATCAAAAATCAAAAAACGCAAACACTCGACTGGATGGAGAAGTTTCTAAGATACCAAAATACTGAAACTCATGAATAACACTCTTAATGAAGAAACAGAACAACCTTACTAAATGCGTGTATTTTGATTGTTTTTTACATTCTTAGTTACCAAAACCCCAAATTCCATGCGAAACTATCTTTATGTGGGAAAAAAATGACATTACCAGAAAAGTGTCTTTGAGTGTTCTTGAGCGTGTTAGGCAATAAAGCACTAAAAAGCAGGGCAATCACATTACATGGGAATAAAACCAACTTTTACGAAGAACTTGTCTTTTAGTGTTTTTGACACGCATTTAGTAAGGTTGCTCTGTTTCTCAATTAAGAGTGTTATTCATGAGTTTCAGCATTTTGGTATATAGGAAACTTCTCCATATACACGAGTTTTTGCGTTTTTTGCCTTGTGGTTTTTTTTAAACTATAAAACATTCATTATACACTTTTCTCGCAATATCCCTTTCTTTCCCAATATAAAGTGCTTTTTATCAATTTTCGCGTTTTTTTTTTGTAGGAAACAAGCACAAAAACACTCAAAATATACATTTTTGGTAATGTTTTTCTGCTTCTTGATATTGGTTGGTTTGTATCATTTTTAGCGTTTTTCTACGTAAAACACTGAGAAGACACGTTTTCAGTAATTTTCTTTTGGATTCCCACATAGAGAGAGTTTCTTATTATTTATCGTTTTGGTGCCTAATATGCTGAAAAACACTCAAAAGACATATTTCTTGTAAGGTCTTTAATTTCCTTATATGGGAGGCTTTGCATGTCTTTTCAGTGTTTGTGAGCGTGTTACGCAATAAAAGCCCTAAAAGCCAGGGCAATCACATTACATGGGAATAAAACCAAATTTTACCAAGAACTTACCTTTAAGTGTTTTTGAGCTCGTTACATACCAAAACGCTAAAACGCATGCAAAATACATTTTATGGAGAAACAGAATAACATTACCAAATACATGTATTTTGAGTGTTTTTGATCATGTTATCTTTAAAAACACTTAAATACATACAAAGAACCTTATGTTTGGGAAACGAAAGAACATTACGAGAAACGTGTATTATGAGTGATTTTTAAGTTCCTTCAGTATCAAAAAGCTAAAACCCACAAATAACACTCTTCAGAAAAATAAATAAATAAAAAAAAAAAATGGGATTTTTTTTTTTCTGGTTATTCATCTTCATAGGTACCGAGATGCTAAAATTCTGCCAAAATTCACGGAATTTATGTGGAAAAAAGAATATTATTATAGAAGTTAATTATAGCTTTTTTTTCGGATTGTTATGTACCAAACCCTAAAGTGCATGCAAAGCCACCTATATAAGGAAGTTAAAGGACTTTACCAGAAACCTGTCTTTTCAGTGTTTTTCAGCATGTTAGGCACCAAAACGATAAATAATATGGAACTCAGTCAATATGTGAATCGAAAAGAAAATTACTGAAAAGGTGTCTTTTCAGTGTTTTACGTAGAAAAACACTAAAACGGATACAAACCATCCTATATGAAGAAATAGAATAACATTACCAAAAAGATATATTTTGAATGTTTTTGAGCTTGTTACCTACAAAAAATGCAAAAATGGACGTAAAGCACTCTATATTAGGAAACAAAAGGACATTAGGAGAAACGTGTATAATGAGTGTTTTATAGTTTTAAAAGAATCACAAGGCAATAAACGCAAAAACTCGTGTGTATAGAGAAATTTCTTAAATACCAAAATAAATAAATGCATGAATAACAGTTTCAATAGATAAACAGAACTACCTTACCAAATTGTGTATTTTGAGTGTTTTTCACATTCTTAGTTACGAAAATGCCAAATTACATGCGAAACTACCATCATTTGGGAAAAAAAATGACATTACCAGAAAAGTGTCTTTTGAGTGTTTTTCAGCGTGATATGCAACAAAGCACTAAAAAGCAGAACGATCTCATTACATGGGAATAAAACCAACTTTTACGAAGAATTTGCCTTTAAGTGTTTATTAACCCCTTATATACCAAACCGCTAAAACGCATGCAAAACAAACTTTATGGAAAAACAGAATAACATTACCAAAAAAATGTATTTTGAGTGTTTTTGATCATGTTATCTTTAAAAACGCTTAAATACATGCAAAGAACATTATGTTTGGGAACCAAAAGGACATTACGAGAAACGTGTATTATGAGTGTTTTTTTAAGTTCCTTAAGTACCAAAAAGTTAAACCCACAAATAACACTCTTTATTTAGAAAATAAAAAAATAAAAAAAAATAAAATAGGATTTTTTTTTTTTTTTGTAATTCATATTCATAGGTACCGACATGCCAAAATTCTGGGAAAATTCAGGGCAATTATGTGATAAAAGAATATTATCAAAAAAGTTAATTTCACCTTTTTTTTTCGAACTGTTAAGTACCAAACCCTAAAGTGCATGCAAACCCTCCTATATGAGGAAATTAAACGACCTTAAAAGAAATCTGTCTTTTGAGTGTTTTTCAGAATTTTAGGCACCAAAACGATAAATAAATAAGTAACTCACTTTATATGGGAATCCAAAACAAAACTAATGAAAACGTGTCTTCTCAGTGTTTTACGTAGAAAAAACGCTAAAACGGATGCAAACCAACCAATATAAAAAAAAAATAGAAAAACATTACCAAAAATGTATATTTTGAGTGTTTTTGAGCTTGTTACCTACAAAAAACGCGAAAATTCATGCAAAGCACTCTATATTAGGAAATAAAAGGACATTGCAAGAAAAGTGTATAATGAGTGTTTTATAGTTCAAAAGAACCAAAAAGCAAAAAACGCAAAAACTTGTGGATATGGAGAAGTTTCCTAGATACCAAAATGCTCATGAATAACATTCCTAATTGAGAAACAGAACATCCTTACTAAATGCGTGTATTTTGAGAGCTTTTTACATTCTTAGTTACCAAAACCCCAAATTGCATGCGAAACCAGCTTTATGTGAGAAAAAAATGACATTACCAGAAAAATGTCTTTTGAGTGTTTTTGAGCATGATAGCCAATAAAGCACTAAAAAGCAGGGCAATCACATTACATTTGAATAAAACCAATTTTTATCAAGAACTTGCCTTTAAGTGTTTTTGAGCTCCATATATACTAAACCGCTAAAACGCATGCAAAACAAAATTTATGGAGAAACAGAATGAAATTACCAAAAACATGTATTTTGAGTGTTTTTGATCATGTTATCTATAAAAACGCTTAAATACATGAAAAGAACCTTATGTTTGGGAAACAAAAGGACATTACGAGAAACGTATATTATGAGTGTTTTTAAGTTTGTTAAGTACCAAAAACCTAAAACCCACTCTTCATTTAGAAAATTAAATAAATAAATAAATATAAAAATAAAAAAATAGGAATTTTTTTTTTTTTTGTTATTCATCTTCATAGGTACCGAAATGCCAAAATTCTGGGAAAATTCAAGACAATTATATGATAAGAGAATATTATCAAAAAAGTTGATTTTAGCTTTTTTTTTCGGACTGTTATGTACCAAACCCTAAACTGCATGCAAAGCCTTTTATATAAGGAAATTAAACGACCTTACCAAAAATCTGTGTCTTGAGTGTTTTTCAGCATGTTAGGCACCAAAATGATAAATAATAAGGAACTCACTTTATATGGGAATCCAAAACAAAATCATTGAAAACGTGTCTTCCCAGTGTTTTACGTAGAAAAACGCTAAAATGGGTGCAAACCAACCAATATCAAGAAATAGAAAAAAACATTACCAAAAAGGTATATTTTGAGTGTTTTTGAGCTTGTTACCTACAAAAAAAACGCTAAAATTGATACAAAGCACTCTATATTGGGATATAAAGGGACATTGCGAGAAAAGTGTATAATGAGTGTATTATAGTTCAAAAGAACAACAAGGCAAAAAACGCAAAAACTCGTGTATATGGAGAAGTTTCCTAGATACCAAAATGCTGAAACTCAAGAATAACACACTTGATTGAGAAACAGAACAACCTTACCAAATTCGTGTATTTTGAGTGTTTTTCATATTCTCAGTTACCAAAAACCCAAATTTCATGCGAAACCAGATTTAAGTGGGAAAACATGACATTTCCAGAAAAATGTCTTTTGAGTGTTTTTGAGCGTGATAGGCAATAAAGCACTAAAAAGCAGGGCAATCACTTTTCATTGGAATAAAACCAATTTTTACCAAGAACTTGCCTTTAAATGTTTTTGAGCTCCTTATGTACCAAACCGCTAAAACGCATGCAAAACAAACTTTATGGAGAAACAGAATAACATTACCAAAAACATGTAATTTGTGTGTTATTTATCATGTTATCTATAAAAATGCTTAAATACATGGAAAGAACATTATGTTTGGGAAACAAAAGGACATTACGAGAAACGTGTATTATGAGTGTTTTTTTTTAAGTTCCTTAAGTACCAAAAAGCTGAAACCCACAAATAACACTTTATTTAGAAAAAAAAAAAATAGGATTTTTTTTTTCCATCTTCATAGGTACCGAGATGCCAAAATTCTGGGAAAATTCAGGAAAATTATGTGAACAAAATAATATTATCAAAAAAGTTAATTTTAGCTATTTTTTCGGACTGTTATGTACCAAACCCTAAAGTGCATGGAAAACCTCCTATATGAGGAAATTAAACGAACTTAACAGATATCTGTCTTTTGAGTGTTTTTCAGCATGTTAGGCACCAAAAAGATAAATAATAAGGAACTCACTCTATATGGGAATCCAAAACAAAATTACTGAAAATGTATCTTCTTAGTGTTAGCAAACCAAATAATGCTATTCCTGCATTTTAGCGTTCCGGAACCTATGAAGTTCATGAACAACTATAATACACATTTCTCTTTATTTCTTTTCTTTTTCCGCATATATAGTACTTTGCATACATTTTGTCGTTTTTGTACGTAACTAGCTGAAAACTCCAAACACTTGTCATTGATAATGTTCATCTGTTTCTCCATAAAGAGTGTTTTATAATTGCTTTAGCTTTCTGATAGGCTCAAAAACACTCATAAGACAATTTATTTTTTTTTTTTTGTATTCCCATATAAGGTGATTTCTATGTTTTTTTTTTTTTACGTTTGTATGATTCATACTATCAACAAAAACTCACAAAACACGTTTCTGGGAATTTTCGTTCTTTCTCCACATAGGGCATGAATTTCGTCGTTTTGGTACTTACTAATGTGAAAATCACTCAAAATGCACGTTTTCTGGTAATGTTGATCTGTTTCTCAATATAGAGTTCCATTCATGTTATTCTTTTCTCCATATTCATGCGTTTTTTAGTTTTGATAACGAAGCTTAAAAAACACTCAAAATACACGTTTTTCGTAAAGTCTTTTCGTTTCCCTCATACTTTGCATGCTTTTTTTGCGTTTTTGTGCATAATAAGCTCAATAACACTCAAAATACTTGTTTTCCGTAATATTATTATGTTTCTACATAAAGGGTGTTTTTACATGCGTTTTAGCTTTTTCGTATGTTAGAAAGTGAAAACACTCAAAACACGTTTTTTGTAATGCGGTTTTCTCTTCGTATATAGGGTGCTTTCGATGTTTTTTAGCATTTTTTTTTGTGTAACCTGCAGAAAAAAAAAACTCGAAAGATACGTTTTTATATGTCGTTTAGTTTTCCCATGAAAGGGAAATTGAGTGTGAAAAACACTCAATTTACACGTTCGGGAACGTTGTTGTTTCTACGTATAGAGTGATATTAACGCGTTTTTGCTTAATACATGTTTCTCATGAAGTCATTTCGTTTCCCAATATATAGTACTACTCAAGCATTTTGGCGTTTTTCTACGTAAGCGCTCAAAAACACTCGAAAATAGTTGTTATTGTTAATGTTGTTCTGTTTCTTCATAAAGTGTGTTTTACAAGTGTTGCAGCGTTTTCGCAAGCATGAATTTCAAAAACACTCAAAAGACCTTTTTTGTAATGTTGTTTTCTATTCAAATGTAGGGTGATTTCCCTACATTTTTTTTAGTGTTAAACACGATCAAAAACACTCAAAAGACATGGTTCTGTTAATGTCTTTTTGTTTCCCTGTATAGGAGACATTGCATGCATTTTAGCGTTTTGGTGCCTAACAATGTCAAAAACACTCAAAATACACGTTTTTAGTAACGTTCTGTTTCTCCATATAGAGCGCTATTCATGCGTTTTATTGCTTTGATACCTAAGAAGCCCAAAAATACTCATAATATACGTTTCTCGTGATGTCTTTTCATTGCCCCACATACATGCATCCTTTCCCTTTTCTAGGTAACAATCCCAAAAATACTTAACATACTTGTTTTTGGTATTGTTAAGGTGCTTTATAAGCATTTTTTTTTCGTACTAAACAATGTGAAATACTGTCAAATACATTTTTTTTTTTGTAATATTGTTCTATTTTTTTTTTTTTTATACATAATGATATTTATGCGATTTAGTGGTTTGGTACCTAAGAAAATGAAAAACACTCATAATACACATCTCTGGTAATGGCCTTTTGTTTATTCCGTATAGGATATTTTGTATGTATTTTGTCGTTTGTGTACGAAACAAGCTCAAAGACACTAACAATACTTGTTTTTGATAATGTTACCCTGTTTTTTTTTTTTTTCCCCTAAATGGTGTCTTGCATGCGTTTTAGTGTTTCAAAGTTTAAAAACAGTCAAAAAATGTGTTTTTCGTAATTTTGTTTTGTTTCCCATATAACGTGTGTTCCAAGATTTTTTGGCGTCTCGTTGCCAATCATGCACAAAAACACTCAAAACATACGTTATTTGTAATATCGTTTCGTTTTTCCATATTACGGGCTTAACATGCATTATGGTGTTTTGGTACCTAACAATGTGAAAAACATTCAAATTAGACTTTTTTGGTAATGTTCTTCAGTTTCTCCATATGGAGTGATATTAACGGGTTTTCGGGGTTTGGTAGCATATCACAATCACTCATAATGCACATTTCTCGTAATGTCTTTTCGATTCCCCATATGGGAATCGAAATACATACTTTGTATGTATTTTGAATTTTTTTGCGTAACAACCTTTAAAAACACTCGAAAATAGTTGTCTTTTGTGATGTTATTCTTTTTTTTTCACAAAGTTTATTTTGAATACTTTTTAGCGTGTTAGTACGTAATAAGTAAAAAAAAAACCACTTAATACTCAAATTTTTCTTAATGTTATATTGAATTACTATGTAGGGTGATTTACATGTTTTTCAGCGTTTTCGTGTCCACCATGCTCAAAAACATTCAAAAGACACGTTTCTGGTAATGTCTTTTCGTTTACTCATGTAAGGGGCTTTGCATGCATTTAAACTTTTTGGTATTTAATAATGTGAAAACACTCAATATACATGTTTTTTTTTTTGTAATGTTCTTTCTCTTAATATAGAATGCTATAAATGTGTTCTAGCATTTTCTTACCTAAAAAGCTCAAAAACTCTCATAATACTATATAACACGATTTTTGTCTTATCGTTATTGTGCTTCTCTATAAACGGTCTTTTCACGCCTTTTTGTGTTTTGGTATGTAGGTAGCTCTAAAACACTAAAAAATACATGTTTTTCGTAAGGTTCTTATGTTTCTCCATATAGAGTGCTATTCATGCGTTCTAGCCTTTTGGTACCTAAAAAGCTCAAAAACTCTTATAATACATGTCTCTTGTATTGTTCTTTCATTTCCCTATGTTGGATACTTTACATGCCTTTAGGCGTTTTTGTACGTAACAAGCTCAAAAACAGTCAAAATACTTATTTGGCTAAAGTTATTCTGTTTCTCCATTAAGGATTTTATATCCATTTTAGTGTTTTGGTACGTAAGAAGCTAAAAACCACTGAAAAGACACGTTTGTTTTGTAAAGTTTTCTTTTTCCGTATAGTTTTATCTTTCATACTTTTTAGCGTTTTGGTGCTTAACATGTCATAAACACTCAAAAGACACATTTCTGGAAATGTCATTTTTTTTCCCCATATATGGTGTTTTGAATACATGTTGGAGTTTTCATGCCTATGAGTGTGAAATGCACTCAAAATACACGTTTTTCATTTTGTTGCTTTGTATCTCAATATAGAGTGCTCTTCATGGGTTTTAGCGGTTTTAGTACCTAAGAAGCACAAAAATACATGTTTCTTGTAAATAAATTTAGTTTCCCAATACAGGGTATTTTCCAAGTATTTTGGGCGTTTTTGTACGCAACAATCTCAAAAAACAATCAAAATACTTGTTTTTTGTTAATGTTAATTTGTTTCTCAAAGTAGGGTGTTTTTAAAATGCGTTTTTGGTACATAAGAAGCTGAAAACACTCAAAAGACTCGTCTTTTTTTATTTATTTTTATACCCATATAGGATGCTTTATTTGGTATTTATTTGCGTTTTGGTGCCTAACATGCACAAAAACTCTTGAAATATTCGTTTCTTGGGGCTGGCTTTCCAGTGCAATTTGGTGTTTTGGTACATAAAACTCAAATTACAAGTTTTGGCAGTCATTTTTTTTTTTTTTTTCATTTCTCTATATATTCATTGCGTATTGATGCGTTTTCCTGTCTGATACAAAAAAAAGCTCAAAAACAAAGCACCCTATATTGGGAAAATAAACAACATTTCCAGAAACATCTCTTTGGAGTTTATGAACATGTTATGCATCAAAACGCTAAAATCCATGGAAATCACCCGGTATGGGAATACCAGACAACTTTACAAAAAACGTATCCTTTCATTGTTTTCAGCTTCTTACGTATCAAAATGCTAAAACGCATGCAAAACACACGTTATGGGGAAAGAACAGCATTACCAAAAATAAGTATTTTGAGTAATTTTTTTTTTACCTTGTTACGTATAAAAACTATAAAATGCATGGAAATAACCGTGTTCGAGGTAATGAGACAACATCACTAGAAATAAGTATTATGAGTGCTTTGGATCGTCATAGGTACTAAAAGGCTAAAACGCACGAATAGGACCCTATCTCGGAAAGAGAATATTATCAAAGGTTTTTCACATTCTTAAATACCAAAACGAGAAAATGCATGCAAAGCACCCTTAATTGTGAATTGAAATTTCATTTACATAGACATGTTTTTAGTGTCTTTTGAAGGCACGAGAATACTAAAAAGTATGGGAAAAAAATTTATTTGCAAAAAAAAAAAAACAATAAATAAATAAATAAATAGATAAATAATACCAAAACGTTTCTTTCGAGAGTTTTTTTTTTTAGCTACTTACGCACCGAAACGCTAAAACTTTTGCAAAACACCTTTCATAGAGAAACAATAATAACTTTAATAAAAACGTGCATTTTCAGTGTTTTCAGCTTGTTACGTACAAAACCACACATATGTATTGAAAGTACACTACATCAGGAAGGTAAAGAACATTACGAGAGACGTGTATTTTTAGTGTTTTTGAGCTTGTAAGGAACCAAAACGCTGAAACGAATGAATAGCATTCTATATGGAGAAACAGAATAACAATAAAAAAAAAAATGTATTTTTTGTGTTTTTCAAATCCTTAAATAACAAAACACCAAAATACATGGAAAGCATCCTCTACGGTGAAATGAAACAACACTACAGGAAATGTATCTTATGTGTGTTTTTGTGCATGTTTGACAACAAAATAATAAAAAGTATCGTAAGCACCTGATATGGGAAAACAAAATAGCATTACCATAAACGTTCCTTTTGAGTGTTTTTGGGCTACTTAACTAACCCTTAAACGCATGCAAAATTCCCTTTGTTGAGACAATGTAACATTATAAAAAAAACAAGTAATTTGAATGTTTTCAGCTTGTTACGTACATAAACGATAAGATGCATACAAAGTACACTACATCTGGAAACGAAAGAACTTTACGAGAGCATGAATGAGACTCTATATGGAGAAACAGAATAACAATAAAAAAAAAAAAAAAACGTGTATTTTTAGTGTTTTTTGCACTGTCAAGTACCAAAACGTCAAAATGCATGCAATTTGCCCAATATGGGAAAAAGAAACGATATTAAGGAAAACAATATTAATGTAAAAAATACAAGTATTTTGAGTGTTTTTGAGCTAGCTATGTAGAAAAATGCGAAAATGCATGTAATAAGCCGTATATGGGGAAACGAATAAACATTACGAATAACGCGTATTGTCTGCATTGAGCTTCAAAGGTACCAAAACGGGAAAATGCAAGAATACCAGTTTATATGGAGAAAAGAACAATAGTACGAAAAACGTGTATTTTTGTGTGTTTCAAACTGTAAGGTACCAAAACTGTAAGGTACCATTTTGCATGCCAAAATGCATGCAAAGATCCCTATATGTGCAAAGCGTACGAGATTTCCAGAAACGTGTCTCTTTAGTGTTTTCTATGGTGTTAGGTACCAAAAACACTAAAATGCTTGCAAATCATCCTATTTGGTAAGAGAAAAACAACATTAGCAAAAACATGTCTTTTGAATGTTTTTTTTTTTTCAGCTTGTTACGTACCTAAATGTAAAAACGCATGCAAAACACCCGCTATGGATAAACAGAATAACATTACCCAAAACAAATATCTTAAGAGATTTGGACCTTGTGACGTAGTAAAATTTAAATCCAAAGTACCATATATGGGGAAACAAAAAGACATTACGAGAAACGTATTATGAGTGTGTTTGAGCTTCTCAGATACCAAAACAGGAAAACGCGTTAATGCCATTCTTTATGGAGAAACAAAACAATATTACCAAAAACGTGTAATTTGAGTCTTTTCACATTATAAGTCACCAAAACGCCAAAATGCATCCGAAACTTCTTTTTTTGGGCCAAACAAAACAACATAATAAGAAGCGTATGTTTTAAGTGTTTTTAGGCATGTTAGGCACTAAATGCTAAAAAACATCGAAAGATTCCTATATGTGAATAGAAAAACCTACCAAAAATGTGTCTTTTCAGTATTTTCAGCTTCTTACATACCAAATCGCTAAAAGGCATGCAAAATACCATTTATGGAGAAGCTGAGTAACATTACCAAAAAAAAAAAAAAACAAGTATAAAAGAAGACATTACGATAAACATGTATTATAAGTGTTTTTGAGCTTCGGTACCAAAACACTAAAATGCATGAATAGCACTTTATATGCAGAAACAAAATAACTTTACCAAAATTACTATTTTTACTGTATTTCACATTATTATATAGCAAAACTCCAAAAAAACATGCAAAGCTTCGTATATAGGGAAACGACACGATATTACCTGAAACTTGTCTTTCAAGTGTATTTGAGAGTGTTAGGCACCAAAACGCTAAAAAGTATAAAAATCACACTTTGTGGGAATCTAAATCAGAATTACGAAAAATGTGTTTTTTATGTGTTATTGAACTTTTTACGTACCAAAACGCTAAAACACATGGAACACATTTTTTTTTCTATTTTTTTTTTTTCTTTAAGAAACAGATTAACATTACTAAAAGAAGTATTTTGAGTGTTTTTTAAGACTGTTAGGTAGAAAAAAAAAAGCAAACATGTAAAGAACTCTATATGAGGAAACGAAAAGACATTGCGAGAAAAGTGTATTTATTTTTTTTTTTTAGCTTATGTAGCAAATTGTTAAAACGTATGAATAGCACTCTATATTAGAAGAAAAAAAGGCAACATTAATTAAAACGTGGATTTTCAGTGTATTTTACATTGATACGTACCACAATGCCAAATTGCATGAAAAAGCACCTTATAACGTGTCTTCTGAATGTTTATGAGGGTTGACAGGCACAAAAACAATAGAAAACCATGTAAAGCATGGAAGACTGTACATGAAATGTAAAGCATATACAATAAGAAAATAATATTACCAATAACTTCTATTATGTGTTCTTGAGCTACATGCGTAAAAAAAAAAATTAAAAACACAAAACCACAAAAAAAAAAAAAACCCTATTGTAGAAACTATGATTTTACCAGAAACTTGTATTTTGAGTGTTTTTGAGCTTGCTACGTAGTAAATGCAAAATGCATTCATGTATTCTGTTTGGGAAACGAAAAGACTGCAAAAAACTGGTATTATGTGATTTTATTTTTTACATTTTTTTATGTGCAAAATTGCTAAAATATACAAATATATATCAAGAAACTGAAGAAAATTACCAAAAAACGTGTATTTTGAATGTTTTTCACATTGAAGTACCAAAACGCTGTAATATATGCAAACGACATTACTAGAAACGTTTCTTTTGAGTGTTTTTGAGTGTGTTAGGCATCAAAAAGCTAAAAAGCAAAGAAATCACCGTATATCGGGATGCAAAACAACATTATGAAAAATGTGTCTTTCGTGTGTTTTTTAGTTTCTTACAAAGAAAAACGCTAAAATGCATTCAAAACACTTTCTATGGAGAAACAAAATAATCTATACCAAAAAACAAGTATTTTGAATGTTTTGAGCGTGTTACGAAGAAAAATGCCAAAATGTACCGTATAAGGGGAAGCGAAAGGATATTATGAGTGACGTGCATTATATGTGTTTTGAGCTTCGTAGATTTCACATTATTAGGTAGCAAAAACCAAAAATGCAAACAAAACAACTTATGAAAAAAAAAAAAAACGACATATCAAGAAATATGTCTTTTGAGTGTTTATGAGCGTGTTAGGCACCAAAATGAAAAAAAAAATAAATCCTGGAAATCCCCCTATATGGGAATACAAAATAACATCACCAAAACGTGTCTTTTGAGTGTTTTTGAACTTATCAAACACAAAATCGCATGCAAAACACTCTTTATGGAGAGAAAGAATAACATTATCCAAGAAAAGTATTTTGATTGTTTTTCAGCATGTTACGTAGAAAAAAAAACGGCAAAATGCAGGCAAAGTACACCATATGGGGAAATGAAAAAGCCGTCCCGAGAAAAGTGTATTATGAGTCTTTTTTTAAGATTCTTAGGTACCAAAACGCTAAAGGGCATTAATAGCACTCTATATATTGAACATACACGTTTTTAGTAATGTTATTTTGTTTCTCAATAAAAAGAAAAAATTCGCGTTTTTTTAAGCGTTTTGATGCATAAGAACCTTAAAAAAAAACACGAAACACTCAAAAGACATATTTTTCGTATTGTTGTTTTATATCCCAATACAGGTACATTCTATGAATTTTAGCGTTTTGGTACCTAAAACACTAAAAAAAACACTGAAAAGACACCTTTCTGGTTATGTCCTTTCGTTTCCTCATATGATATGCGTTGCATGCATTTTGGCGTTTTGGTACCTATCATTGTAAAAATACACAATATACGTTTTTGGTAAAGATAAGTTTCTATATATGGAGTGCCATTTGCGTATTTTAGCATTTTGTTACCTGAGAATGTCAAAAGCTCATATAATCCACGTTTCCGGTAATATTGCTTCCTTTCACCAATTAAGGTACTTTGCATACATTTTCCTATTTCTCTACCCAAGCTCAAAAGCACTCGAAATGCATACTATTGGCAATGTTAATCTGTTTCTGGAGAAAGAACATTTTAGTGTTTTGTTATGAAAGAAACTGAAAAACACTCAAAAGACACGATTTTCGTTAAGTGTTTTTGTAGTCCAATATTGCTTTCCGTGCATTTTAGCGTTTTGGTAACTAACAGGCTCAAAAACAGTAAGAAGACATGTTTCAAGAAATATCGTTTTGTTACCCATATAGAGTGCTTTTCATGCATTTCGTTGCTTTGATATGTAAGAATTAAAAAAAAAAAAAAAAAAAAACGTTTTTGGTAATGTTTTTGTTCCTCCTTATAAAGTGGTATTGACGCATTTTAGACTTTTGGTACTTAAGAAGCTCAAAAAAACTCACAATACACATTTCTCGTCATTTCCTTTCATTTCCCCATGTAGTGTTTTACATTCATTTTGGCGTTTTGGTACATAACAATTTAAAAAACACTTGAAACAGACATTTTTTTTGCGAGATTGTTTTGTTTCTTCATATAAAATGCTTTTTCACGTGTTTTAGCGTTTTGTTGCCTAAGATATTCAAAAACACGTGTAATGCATGTTCCTTGTTATATTTCGTTTTCCATATAGGATACTTTACATGCATTTTATCGTTTCTTGTACGTAAGAAGCTCAAAAACACTTAAAGGACGCGTTTATGGTAATGTTGTTTTGTATTTCAGTATAGAGTATTTTCCATTATTTTAGTGTTCTGATGCCTAAAACGCAGTAAAACATTGAAAAACCACGTTTCAAGTAATGTCGATTCCATGGTCTATAAAAAGCGCCTTGTATTAATTATGATGGCGTTTTGGTAACTAATAATGTAAAGAATACTAAAACACAAGTTTTTGTATTGTTGTCTAGTTTCTACATATAGAGTGCTATTCACGCATTTTTGCGTTTAGTTACCTAAGGTCAAAAATACTCAAAATACAAATATCTGATAATCACGTTTTGTTTTACCATATAGGGTACTATGCATGCAGTTTGCCGTTATTGTACCTAAGAAGCATAAAAAAATTAAAAAGAAAAACTCAAAATACACATTTTTGGTAGTTACTCTTTTCTCCTCATAAAGGGTTTTTTGTATGCATTTTAGTGGTTTTGTACATAAGAAACTCAGAAACAGTCAAAAGACAATTTTTTCGGTAATATTATTTTGTATTCCAATGTAGGGTGCTTTCCATGTATTTTAGTGTTTTGGTAACTAAAACACTCGAAAGCACTTAAAAACACGTTTCTGATAATGCCGTTTTGTTTCCCAATGCTTTTCATGGATGTTGGCGTATTGGTAACCAACAATGTGAAAAACAATAAAAATATACGTTTTTGGTGATGTTCTGTTTCTTCTTATAGAGTGATGTTAACGTGTTTTTTGCGATTTATTAACTAAGAGGACATAAAAAAAAAAAATATTATAAAGCGTTTCTCAAAATGTCTTTTCCTTTCCTTATTTTGGTTGACTTGCATGGACTGTGAAGGTTTGGTATGTAATGAGCTCAAAGTCACTCACAATACACGTCTTTGGTAACTTTGTTCTTTTCTTCAAAATTACGTGCTTTGCATACGTCTTGGAGTTTTGATACCTAAGAAGGTAATAAAAAAAGTTATTCTGTTTCTCCATATAGAGTGTTTTTTTTTTTTTTTTACGCGTTTTAGTGTCTTGGTACACTTGTATTATACGTTTCTTGTAATAACTATTTGTTTTCCATATAGGGTACTTTGCATGCATTTTGGCGTTTTTGTACATAACACGCTAAAAAAAAAAAAAAACACTCAAAAGACACTTTTTTGGTAAATTGAACTGTTTCTTGATATAGAGTGCTATTCTTGCGTTTTAGCATTTGGTACCTAAGAAGCTCAAAAAATCTCATAACACGCGTTTCTAGTAATGTCTTCGTTTCCCTATATAAAATACTTTGCACGCATATTGGTGTAATTTCTACGTAAAAAAAGATAAAAAACGCTAAAAATACAA
Organism: Scylla paramamosain; assembly: GCF_035594125.1. Lineage (NCBI taxonomy): Eukaryota > Metazoa > Arthropoda > Malacostraca > Decapoda > Portunidae > Scylla > Scylla paramamosain. The sequence goes on from NC_087163.1 coordinate 11,435,075, forward strand.
GTTTATGGTAAAGTTAAGTGTTTATCCATAAAGTTTTTTTTTTTTTTTTATTAATGCGTTTTAACGTTTTGGTACGTAAGTAGCTCAAACACACTTAAAAGAGATGTTTTTGGTAATATTGATTCGTTTTCCCATATAGGGTCCTTTCCATGCTTACTATCGTTTTGGTGGCTACCACGCTCATAAACATTCAAAAGACATGTTTCTGGAAATCTGCTTTTCTTTCCTCATATAGGGTGTTTTGCATGTACTTCGGCCTATTTGTTCCTAACAATGTGAAATACACTCAAAATACTCGTATTTGGTAATGTTCTTCCGTTTCTCAATATAGAGTGCTGTTCTTTTTTTTTATTTTTAGCGTTTTCATACCTAAGAAGCTCAAAAACACTCATAATATGCGCATCTTGTAATGTCTTTACCCTTCACCATATAGGGTACTTTGCATGCATTTTGGCGTTTTTGAACATAAAAACTCATTAACAATCACATTACATGTTTCTGGTAATATTATTCTGTTTCTCGAGAAAAGATGTTTTCCATGCGTTTTAGCGTTTTGGTACGAATGTAGCTCAAAAACAATGAAAAGAGATGCCTTGGTAATGTTGTTTTGTTTTCGCATATAGGGTGATTTCCATGCTTTTTAGTGCCTAACACGCTAATAAACTCTCAACAAACACGTTTCTCGAACATTTTTTTCCTCATATAGCGTGCTTTCCATACATTTTGGCGTTTTGGTTCCGAACAATGTGAAATACACTGAAAAAAAAAAATTGTTAATGATATTTAGTTTTTCCATATACAGTAATGTGGATGTTTTATCGATTTGGTACCTAACAAGCTGAAAAACACTCATAATACATGGCTCTTGTAATGTCCTTTTGTTTACATAAACAGTGTAGTTTGCATGCGTTTTGGCGTTTTTGTTCTTAAATCTCAAAACCACTAAAATTGTTTTTTTTTTTGTTTTGTTTTTTCATAAAGTATGTTTTGCATGCGTTTTTAGCGTTTTGGTACGTAAGAAATTAAACAAAAACACTTAAAAGACATGTTTTTCGTATTAATGTATTGTATTCCTATATAGGGTGAACTTAATTCTTTATAGCGTTTTTGATGCCTACCACTCTCAAGAACACTCAAAAGACACGTTCCTGGTAATGTCATTTCGTTTCCCCATTTAGGTGGCTTTGTATAAATTTTGGTGTTTTGATTTCTAATACTGTGAAAAAGAAACACTAGAAATACAGCTTTTTGGTAAGGTTCTGTTTTTCTTCATATAGAGTGGTATCCATGCCTTTTTAGCATTTTGGCATGTAAAAAGTTTTAAAAAAAATACTCGTAATGCAACATTATCGTAATGTTTTTTCGTCTCTTCCTATAATATACTTTGAATGCATCTTGTATTTTATACGTAACAAAATTAAAAACGCAAAGTATTTTTTTTTTTTTTTTTTTGTAATTTTATAGTTTCTCCATGAAGGGTGATTTCCTTGCATTTTAGCGTTTTCGTAAGAAGCTCAAATTACTGAAAAGAAAGGCTTTTTGGTAATGTTTTGTTTTCCCATGAAGTGTGCTTTCCCTGCTTTTTAGCGTCTTGCTGCAGAGTATACTCAAGGAACATGTTTTCCGAAATTTTGCTTGCTTTCCTTATATAGAATAATCTGAAATCATTTTGGTGGTCGGGTACCTAACAATGTGAAATGCCCTGAATATACACGCTCTTTGGTAATGTTGTTTTCTTTCTCCATATAGATTTCTATTCATGCGTTTTTGAGTTCTGGTACCTAATATACCGAAAAAAAAAACACTCATAGTAAGCGTTTATTGTAATGTTCTTTCGTTTGCTATATAGGGTATTTTCTATGCATTTTGACGTTTTTGTACGTAAGAAGCTGAAAAATGCTTATTCTTGGTAATGTTATTCTCCTTCATCAAGGATTTTAGCGTTTGAGTACGTAAGTAGCTCAGAACACTCAAATCCCTTTTTTGTTTTTGTAAAGTTGTTTGTTTACCAATATATGGTGCATTTTTAGAGTTTTGATGCCTAACACGTTTATAAACACTCAAAAGAAACATTTCTCAAAATGTTTCTTTTTTCCCATATATGGGGCTTTGTAAGCATTTTGGATCTTTGGTACCTAATAATGTGAAAAACACTTAAAATACACGATTTTGTTAATCATGTGTTTTAGCATACTGGTAACTAAAAAGCTCACTCATAATACACGTCTTTTTAGCTTCCCTATATAGTTCACATTACATGCATTTTTTTTTTTTGCGTTTTTTTTTTTTTTCGTACGTAAGATTTTGTACCCAAAATACTCTTTGTTTGGTGTCTTATTCTGACACTTCGTAAAGGATGTTTTGCATGCGATTTAGCTTTTTGGTACGTAAAAAGTTCAAAAACACTCAAAAAACTCGTTTTTCGTAATGTTATCTTTTGATCCAATGTAGGGTGATTTCTATGCTTTTTAGCATTTTAGTGGCTAACTTGCTTATAAACAGTCAAACGACACTTTTCTTGAATTCCCGTTTCATTTCCCCATATAGGGTGCTTTCCAATGCATTTTGGCGTTTACGTACCTAATAATGTGAAATACACTCAAAATACATTTTTGGTAATGTTTCTCTGTTTGTCCATATAGCTATTAATGCATTTTAGCGTTTTGGTGCCTAATAAGCTCAAAAATACTCATAATACACGGTTTTGGTAATGTCCTTTCGTTTCCCCATATAGGGTATTTTGCTTGCAGTTTGGCGCTTTTCTGCAAAAAAAGATTGAAAATGCTAGTTTTGGTAATGTTATTTAGTTTTTCCTTAAAGGGTGTTTTGCATGCGTTTTATCGTTTGGTACGTAAAAATAAAAAAAAAAAAAAAAAAAACTCATAAGACACGTTTTTGGTAATGTTGTTCTGTATTCCCATATAAGGTGAATTCCATGCTTTCAAGCGACAGGATGACTAACACGCACAAAAACACTCAAAAACGCGTTTCTGTTAATGTTTCCTTTCCCCGTATAGGGGAAAGGGGGGGGTAAATGTTATTCTGTTTGTCAATATTGAGTGTTTTATATTATCCACTTTTGCTTTTTGTACTTAAGAATCTCAAAAAACACAGAAGAGACGTTTTTGCTAAAGTTGTTTTGTTTTCCCATATAGGGACCTTTCTATAATTTTTAGCGTATTAGTGCCTAACACGTTCATAAGCACTCACAAAACTCCTTATATATATATATATATATATATATATATATATATATATATATATATATATATATATATATATATATATATATATATATATATATATATATATATATATATATATATATATATATATATATATATATATATATATATATCGTTCACTTCCACATATAGAGTGCTTTGCATGAATTTTGGCGCTTTTGTACCTAACAATGAGAAATACATTCAAAACTCACTTTTTTGGCAATGTTGTCCGGTTTCTCCATATAGACTGATATTCATGCCTTTTAGCGTTTTGGTACCGAAGAAATTCAAAACACTAATAATACACGTTTTTCGTTAAGTCTTTTCGATTCCACATAGAGGGTATTTAGCCTGTATTTTGGCATTTTTCTACGTAATAAGATCAAAAACACTTAAAACTTTTTTTTTCTGTAATGTTATTCTCTTTCTCCATAAAGGGTGTTTTACATGCGTTTTAGTGTACTTTTTTTACGTAATAAGTTCAAAACACTCAAAAGACTCGTTTTTCGTGGTCTGTTATTCACATATAGGTTCTCATGCTTTTTTGTGTTTTGATGCCTACTACGTTCAAAAACCCTCAAAAGACACATATCTTGTAATGTCATTTCATTTCCCATATATGGGGCTTTGCAAGCTTTTCGGTTTTTGATACCTATTAATATTAAAAAAAAAAAAAACACTCAAAATACATGTTTTGGATAATATTCATATGTTTCTCTATGTAGAGTGCTATTCATGAGTTTTATGATTTTGCTTCTTAACAAGGTGAAAAACTCTCATAATATACGTTTCTCGTAATATCTTTTAGTTTTCCATATAAAGAACTTTGTGTGGATTTTGGCGTTTTTCTACGTAACAAACAAAAAAACACTCAAAATACTCTTTTTTTTGGAAATGTTATTATGTTTTTCCATACAGTGTGTTTTGTATGCCTTTAATTAAGCGTTTTTGTACGCAAAAAGTTTAAAAACACTCAAAAGACTCGTTTTTCGAAATGTGGTTTTGTATCATTTCATCTGGTGAATTACATGCTTTTTTTTTTTTTTGGAGTTTTGGTGCCTAACGCGCTAAAAAAAAAAAAAAAAAAAAAAAAGTAAATATTGACAAACTTTTTCTGGTGATGTCATTTCTTTTCCTTGCATAGATTTTGGCGTTTTGGTACCTAACAATAAGAAAAACACTCAAAATACACGTTTGTGATATTTTTCTTCTTCCTCCATATAGAGCGCTATTTATGCCTTTAAACATTTCAATACGTAAGAATTTCAAAAACACTCATAAAATTTTCTCTTGTAATATCTTTTCGTTTCACTATATAGTGTGCCTTTCATGCATTTTAACTTTTCACTACGTAACAAGCTCAAAAACAATGAATTTACTTGGCTTTGTTAATGTTATTTTGTTTCTGCATAAAGGATATTTTGCATGATATTTTGCGTTTTGGTACGGAGGTAGCTCCAAGACAATGAACAGAAATGTTTTTGGAATTTTTTTTTTTTTTTTCTCATTTAGAGTGTTTTTCAATAATTGTTATCAATCATAAACACTCAAAAACCCTTTTTTGTATATCTCTTTTCCTTACCTAATATTGGATGCTTTGCTTGCATTTTTTTTCGTTTTATTACCTAGCAAAGTGAAATACATTTAAAATGCACATTTTTGGTAATGTTATGCAGTTTCTCTATAGTGCTATTTATGCGTCTTATCGTTTTGGTAACTGAGAAGCTCAAAAACACTATTATCATATGTTTCTCATAAAGTCTTTTCGTTTTCCCATATATAGTATTTTTGTGCATTTTATATATATATATATATATATATATATATATATATATATATATATATATATATATATATATATATATATATATATATATATATATATATATATATATATATATATATATATATATATATATATATATATATATATATATATATATATATATATATATATATACTTAAGTACACTCAAAATGCTTTTTTTTTTTGTAATGCTATTGTGTTTCTCCATGAAGGGTGTTTTACATGCTTTTTAGTGTTTTGGTAGGTAAGTTGTTAAAAAAAACACTCAAAAGACACTTTGATTTTCTTTTCCCATATAGGATGTTTTGCATGCTTTTTAGCGTTTTGGTGCCTGACACGTTCATAAACACTCAAAAGACATGTTACTAGAAATAGAAAAACACGTTTTTGGTAATGTTTTTTTTTCTGTCTTTCCATTTAGAATGCTATTCATGCGTTTTAATGTTTTTATAACTAAGAAAATTAAGAACACCCATAATACATGTTTCACATAAAATCTTTCCGTTTTCTAATATAGGGTACTTTCCATACATTTTAGTGCTTTTTTTTTTACTTAACATGCTCAGAAACTCTCAAAATACTTTTTGATAGTTTTTCTCTTTTCAGTATAGAGTGTTTTGCTTGCGTTTTAACGTTTTGTTACGTAATTAACTCAAAATACTGCAAAGAGACGTTTTTGATAATGTTTTGTTTTCCCATAGAGTTTTCACACAGTGCTTTTCATGCTTTTTTTATTATTTTGATGCCAAGCATGTTCTTAAGCACTCAAAATACACCTTTTCTGAAAATTTATTTTCTTTTCCCATTATAGGGTGCTTTTCATTCATTTTGGCGTCTTGGTACCTAACAAAGTGAAATACATTTAAAATTCACGTTTTTGGTAATGTTCTGTATGGTACCTAAGCTAAAAAATCACACATAATACACGTTCCTCGTAATGTTCTTTTCTTTCCCCCATATAAGATATTTTCCATACATTTTTGCGTTTTTGTACGTAACAAACTAAAATACACTCAAACTTTTTTTCTTTTTTTACTTTTTTTTTTTTTTTACTATTTTACTTTTCCATAAAGGGTATTTTCCAAGCGTTTTATTGGTTTGGTACGTATGCTGTTCAAAAACAATCAAAGAAACGTTTTTCTTAATGTTTTTTTTATTCCCATATAGGTCGATTTCCATGTTTTTTTTTCTTTTAACGTTTTGGTGCATAGCATGCTCTTAAACAACGAAAATACATGTTTCTGGAAATTTCCTTTCCTTTCTACATATAGTGACCTTTGCAAGCATTTTTCCGTTTGGTCCGTCAGAATGTGAAATACACTCAAAATACACGTTTTTGTAATGTTGTTCGGTTTTTCGATATAAAGTACTAATCATTTTTCGTTTTCATACTTAAAAAGCTTAAAAATATATATAATACACGTTTCTCGTCATGTCATTTCGTTGCATGCATATTCGTATTTTTCTACGTAAAAAAGTCAAAACACTCAAAATTCTTGTTTTTGGCAGTTTTTTTTCTGTTTTTTGCATAAAGTGTGTTTTGCATGCGTTTTATAGTTTTGGTACGTAAGAAGTTGTAAAACACTAAAAAGATTTCTTTTTTTTTGTAATGTTTTGTTTTCCTATACAAGCTAAATTTCATTTTTTTTTTTTCTTTTTGGTGCCTCACGCTCTCAAAAACAATGAAGAAAAACGTTTCTGGTAATGTCATTTTGTTTCCCCATATGGAAGGCTTTACAAGCATTTTGCGCTTTGGTATCTAACAATGTGAAAACTACTGAAAACACACGTTTTTCGTAATGTTGTTCTGTATCTTCATGTGGTGCGTTAAAGCGTTTTGGCACCTAAGAACCTCAAGAACAGTCATAATACACGTTTCTCGTTATGACTTTTCTTCATATTGTGCACATTCTATGTATTTTGGGTTTTTTTTTTAAGTAAAAAAGATCAAAAATACTCAAAATACTTTTTTTTTTTTGGGGGGGCAGTGTTATTCCTTTTCTGTATAAAGTGTTTTGCAGGCGTTTTTGTATTTTTGGTATGCAAGTAGCTAAAGAACACTCAAAAAGACACGTTTTTGGTAATGTTTTCTTTTCCCATATAGAATGCTTCCCATGATTTTTTGCATTTTCATACCTATCATGCTTTGCATGCTGATTGGCGTTATGGCTACTAAAGGTGTGAAAAAAAAATAAATAAACGTTTTAAAAAAAGTTTTTCTTTTCCGTATAGAGCGCTATTCATACGTTTTAGTGTATTGGTGTGTAAGAAGCTCAAGAACACTCACAATACACGTGTCTTTCAATGTCTTTTTGTTTCCAATATATGATACTTTCCATGCATTTTTGCATGCTCAATTTTTTTTTTTCAAAATGCTTCTTTTTTGTAATGTTGTTCTGTTTCTCTATATACAGTGGTATTAACGCATTTTTCGCATTTTGGTTCTCGTAATGTCTTTTTCTTTTTTTACTACATAGAGTACTTAACATTATAAATCCATCGCATGTTTTCCATGCATTTTAGCATTTTTGCACGTAAGTAGTTCAAAAATACTAAAAAGACACGTTTACCGTAATGTTTTCTTTTCTCATATAGGGTGCTTTCCATGTTTTTTAGCATTGTCTTACCTAACATGCTCAGAATCACTTAAAAAAATATGATTCTGGAATTTTTTATTTTTTTATTTTTTCCTCTCTTCGTATAATGCTTTCCATGCATTTTGACTTTTCGTTACCTATGTAAAATACACTTAAAATACATGTTTTTTGTAATGTTCTCTTTGTCAATAAACAGCAATATTCATGCCTTTTTGCGTTTTAGTACTTAAAGATTCTCAAAAAAAATTCATAATGCACATCTCTCATAATGTCCTTTCGGTTTCCTATATAGGATAGTTTACATACATTTTGTTTTTTCTGTATGTAACAAGCTCAATGACACTCAATATATTTGTTTTTTGGTTATGTTTTGGTACGTAAGCTTAAAAAAAAAACACTCAACACACGTTTTTGTTGATGTTGTTTTTATTCTCATATACGATGCGTTCTATGCTTTTCAGCGTTTGGTGTCTGGCATACAAAAAATAAAATAAATAAATAAATAAATAAGAATAAAAATATACATTTGTTGTAATACCATCTCGTTTCCACATGCATTTTGGCGTTTTTATATCTAACAATGTGAGACTGTCAAAAAAAGCACGTTTTTGGTAATGATCTGTTTCTCCACACAGAATGCTGTTAACGTGTTTTTGCATTTTGGTACCTAAGAAGTTCGAAAACACTAATAATACACTTATCTCGTTATGTCTTTACGTTTCTCCATATTAGCTATTTTGTATTCATTTTTGCGTTTTTGTAAAATACAAGCTAGAAAACATGCATAATACATTTATTTCTTAATGTTATTCTTATTCTTCTTAAAGGGAGTTTTGCATACCTCGGAAGCTCAAAACCTCTCATAATACACCTCCCTCTTAATGTACTTTTCTTTCCATATATAATGTACTTAGTATGCATTTTCGGCGTTTTTATACGCAACAAGCTCAATAGCAGTTAAAATGCTTGTTTTGATAATGTTTTGTTTTTCTTTATCCATAAAATGTGTTTTGCATGAGTTTTTAGCGTTTTGGTACGTAAGAAAATCAATAACACTTAAAGTGCAGTGTTTTCATGCTATTTTTTTTTTTTTATCCCTGTATACGGTGATTTCCATGCTTTTTTAGCGTTTTGGTGTCTAACACTCCAAAAAAAAACTTTCCCCCATAATAAAAAGCTTTTTTATGCGTTTTGGAATTTTGGTACCTAAAATATGAAAAAAAAACACTCAAATATACACGTTTTCGTAATGTTTTTCTGTTTCTCGATATAGAGTGCTATTTATGCGTTTAAGCGTTATGGTACCTTACAAGCGTTTCTCCTAATGTCTTTTATATCCCGATATGGAGTACTTAGCATGCATTTTGATGTTTTTTTTTTTTTTTTTAAGTAACAAGCTCAAAAAAAAACTTGTTTTTCGTAATTTTATTTTGTTTCTCCATAAAGAGCTCTTTTCGTGCGTTTTACCCTTTTGGTAAGTGCGTAACTCAAGAACAATGAAAAGACATTTCTTGCAAAGAAACACTCAAAAAACTTTTTTTTTTTTTTGGAAATATCTTTTATTTTCCCAATATATGCTGCTTTACATGAATTTCGTCAGTTTGGTACCTAACAATTAAAGAAAAAAACACGTTTATAGTAATTTCCGTTTCTCTATACAGTGCTATTAAAGCGTGTTTTGCGTTTTGTTACCACAAAGCTGAAAAACACTTACAATAAACGTTTCTTGTAATATCTTTTCGTTTTTCCATACTTTGAATGCATTTTGGCGTATTCCTACGTAGCAATGTGAATAACTCAAAAGCTGAGAAACACTTACAATAAACGTTTCTTGTAATGTCTTTTCGTTATTCCATAATTTGCATGCATTTTTGGCGTTTTCCTATGTAGCAATGTGAAGAGCACTCAAAACACATGTTTTTGGTACTGATACATTGTTAGAGCGCTATTCACGCGTTTTAGCGTTTTGTTAACTAAGGAGATCAATAATAATAATATAGACTTTAGGTAATATCGTTTTGTTCCATTATATAGGGTACTTTGCCTGCAATTTGCTGCTTTTGTTCCTAACAAGCTCAAAAACACTCATAGTACACTTTATTTTATGTTATTTTGTTTCTCTACAATGGGTGTTTTGTATGCGTTCTATGGTTTTGGTACGTAAGATGCTAAAAAACACAAAGATTTTCTTTTGTTAATGTTGTATTGTATTCCAATATAGGGTGGTTTCTATGCATTTTAGACTTTTGGTGCCTAAAACGCTCAAACAATAAAAGAGACGTTTCTGGTAATGGCATTCCGTTTCCTCATATAGAGAGATTTGCATGCATTTTGGTGTTTCGGTACATAGATTTTTTTTTTTTTTTTATGTAGGAAGGACACTGGCCAAGGGCAACAAAAATCTAATAAAAAAATGCCCACTGAAATGCCAGTCCCATAAAAGGGTCAAAGCAGTGGTCAAAAACTGGTGGATAAGTGTCTTGAAACCTCCCTCTTGAAGGAATTCAAGTCATAGGAAGGTGGAAATACAGAAGCAGGCAGGGAGTTCCAGAGTTTACCAGAGAAAGGGATGAATGATTGAGAATACAGGTTAACTCTTGCGTTAGAGAGGTGGACAGAATAGGGGTGAGAGAAAGAAGAAAGTCTTGTGCAGCGAGGCCGCGGAAGGAGGGGAGGCATGCAGTTAGCAAGATCAGAAGAGCAGTTAGCATGAAAATAGCGGTACAAGACAGCGGCGGTGAGAGAGAGGCTGAAGACAGTCAGCTAGAGGAGAAGAGTTGATGAGATGAAAAGCTTTTGATTCCACCCTGTCTAGAAGAGCAGTATGAGTGGAACCCCCACAGACATGTGAAGCATACTCCATACATGGACGGATAAGGCCCTTGCACAGAGTTAGCAGCTGGGGGGGTGAGAAAAACTGGCGGAGACGTCTTAGAACACCTAACTTCATAGAAGCTGTTTTAGCTAGAGATGAGATGTGAAGTTTCCAGTTCAGATTATAAGTAAAGGACAGACCGAGGATGTTCAGTGTAGAAGAGGGGGACAGTTGAGCGTCATTGAAGAAGAGGGGATAGTTGTCTGGAAGGTTGTGTCGAGTTGATAGATGGAGGAATTGAGTTTTTGAGGCATTGAACAATACCAAGTTTGCTCTGCCCCAAATCAGAAATTTTAAAAAGATCAGAAGTCAGGCGTTCTGTGGCTTCCCTGCGTGATATGTTTACCTCCTGAAGGGTTGGACGTCTATGAAAAGACGTGGAAAAGTGCAGGGTGGTATCATCAGCGTAGGAGTGGATAGGACAAGAAGTTTGGTTTATAAGATCACTAATGAATAATAAGAAGAGAGTGGGTGACAGGACAGAACCCTGAGGAACACCACTGTTAATAGATTAAGGAGAAGAACAGTAACCGTCTACCACAGCAGCAATAGTACGGTCAGAAAGGAAACTTGAGATGAAGTTACAGAGAGAAGGATAGAAACCGTAGGAGGGTAGTTTGGAAATCAATGCTTTGTGCCAGACTCTATCAAAAGCTTTTGATATGTCCAAGGCAACAGCAAAAGTTTCACCAAAATTTCTAAAAGAGGATGACCAAGACTCAGTAAGGAAAGCCAGAAGATCACCAGTAGAGTGGCCTTGACGGAACCCATATTGGCGATCAGATAGAAGGTTGTGAAGTGATAGATGGTTATGAATCTTCCTGTTGAGGATAGATTAAAAAACTTTAGATAGGCATGAAATTAAAGCAATAGGATGGTAGTTTGAGGGATTAGAATGGTCACCCTTTTTAGGAACAGGTTGAATGTAGGCAAACTTCCAGCAAGAAGGAAAGGTAGATGTTGACAGACAGAGCTGAAAGAGTTTGACTAGGCAAGGTGCAAGCACGGAGGCACAGTTTCGGAGAACAATAGGAGGGACCCCATCAGGTCCATAAGCCTTCCGAGGGTTTAGGCCAGCGAGGGCATGGAAAACATCATTGCGAAGAATTTTAATAGGTGGCATGAAGTAGTCAGAGGGTGGAGGAGAGGGAGGAACAAGCCCAGAATCGTCCAAGGTAGAGTTTTTAGCAAAGAGTTCAGCTTTAGAAATAGATGTGATAGCAGTGGTGCCATCTGGTTGAAGTAGAGGAGGGAAAGAAGAAGAAGCAAAGTTATTGTAGATATTTTTGGCTAGATGCCAGAAATCACGAGGGGAGTTAGATCTTGAAAGGTTTTGACATTTTCTGTTAATGAAGGAGTTTTTGGCTAGTTGGAGAACAGACTTGGCATGGTTCCGGGCAGAAATATAAAGTGCATGAGATTCTGGTGATGGAAGGCTTAAGTATCTTTTGTGGGCCACCTCTCTATCATGTATAGCACGAGAACAAGCTGTGTTAAACCAAGGTTTAGAAGGTTTAGGATGAGAAAAGGAGTGAGGAATGTATGCCTCCATGCCAGACACTATCACCTCTGTTATGCGCTCAGCACACAAAGACGGGTCTCTGACACGGAAGCAGTAGTCATTCCAAGGAAAATCAGCAAAATACCTCCTCAGGTCCCCCCAACTAGCAGAGGCAAAACGCCAGAGGCACCTTCGTTTAGGGGGATCCTGAGGAGGGATTGGAGTGATAGGACTAGATAAAGATATGAGATTGTGATCAGAGGAGCCCAACGGAGAAGAAAGGGTGACAGCATAAGCAGAAGGATTAGAGGTCAGGAAAAGGTCAAGAATGTTGGGCGTATCTCCAAGACGGTCAGGAATACGAGTAGGGTGTTGCACCAATTGCTCTAGGTCATGGAGGATAGCAAAGTTGTAGGCTAGTTCACCAGGATGGTCAGTGAAGGGAGAGGAAAGCCAAAGCTGGTGGTGAACACTGAAATCTCCAAGAATGGAGATCTCTGCAAAAGGGAAGAGGGTCAGAATGTGCTCCACTTTGGAAGTTAAGTAGTCAAAGAATTTCTTATAGTCAGAGGAGTTAGGAGAGAGGTATACAGCACAGATAAATTTAGTATGAGAGTGACTCTGTAGTCGTAGCCAGATGGTGGAAAACTCGGAAGATTCAAGAGCGTGGGCACGAGAGCAGGTTAAGTCAATGCGCACATAAATGCAACATCCAGCTTTGGATCGAAAATGAGGATAGAGAAAGTAGGAGGGAACAGAAAAGGGGCTACTGTCAGTTGCCTCAGACACCTGAGTTTCAGTGAGGAAAAGAAGATGAGGTTTAGAAGAGGAGAGGTGGTGTTCTACAGATTGAAAATTAGATCTTAGACCGCGAATGTTGCAGAAGTTAATGAAGAAAAAGTTGAGGGGGGTGTCAAGACATTTAGGGTCGTCGACAGAAAGACAGTCCGACCTGGGGACATTTATGGTCCCCTCCCCAGATGGGGACTCCGAGGCTGGTGTAGGAGTCGCCATGATGATTTTAAACTTTTTGAGTGAAGGGTGTGTGTGTTATTAGGTGCTTGTAGTTTTGTGTGGAGGAAGAGATTTGTCTTTAGAGGGCAGGCTGTGACTGCCCCCTTGTGTTGTGAGACACAAAGGGAAACATTCAGTGAGGTCACAGCTAGGTTTAATGATAAGTTCACAGCACCTCCTGAACAGTGCTTTAAACCTCACTGGGAGTAATTATATATATATATATATATATATATATATATATATATATATATATATATATATATATATATATATATATATATATATATATATATATATATATATATATATATATATATATATATATATATATATATATATATATATTCACTCAGAACTTAGAACTGGAAAGCCACCCTCTGCCAGAAAAAATGGAGAAACTAGAATCTGCAGATATGTGTCCAAATTTAAAGGGCCCAGGGCATCACTATCCTCACCATCTCCATCTTGAAATGGATGGTGTGGACAAAGTTGTCAAGTCACGAGGGATTCAGAATATGTCGAAAACACCCCATGGCCTTGAACACCACAATCAGCAGACTGCAGAACTCAAGATCCTTGGGCATGTGTTCAATGGGGAGTTTTTGGAACTAATCCATCAGATGTCATTGCTACTGTGTGCCCCCTAGTAACACGACTCAAAATATTGTTGTAAATACCATGTGCATAAAAATGCAAAGAACATTGATCATTATGATACTTTCAAAATTCTGCATTGACTTTTAAATATCTTATATGGATAATTTTGAGAGACATCTGTCAAAACTGAAATATTTTACATGACTATTTAGTAATACTGTCAGCAATATTTTAAATAAGGCATATTACAGGTCTAAACTCTATTGGTCTGGACAATCAAAAAGATAAAAAATAAGACTGTATGACATAACATACTCAGTAACATCATGATATATGGATATAGTTATTTTCATGGGGATTTTATCATCTCTTTCAGGAAGCAAGCAACATGGCAAAGTAATCAAACACCAAAACAAACATCTCTCAGGACTACTCTAGTATAACAGGAGAGGAATACAGGAAGCCACAGATTCATGGAGTAGTGGCATGGACAATGCGGCAGGAATTAACTGATTTTCCAACTATGTGTTTTTAACTTCAACCAAGGTGGACCAGTCAGATGTTTGTTTTGGTTAGATATACAGCATTACTCTCGCCAGGATGCTTGAGTTACCTATTTTCAATTAAAATTGTTGTTTCCATATACTAGGAAGTTGATCTATGTAATTAGGAGCTCTAAGTGGCACAGACATGTCTTCATTTTTACTGTCCATTAATATGGTTCTCAACAATGGTGTACTTTTTTGGAAATCTCAAGATGACCAAATAAATTGAAATATCAATTCACTAGAAAATCAATTAAAATATTGTTCATGAATACAGTTCAATTTTACCTGTGTCACTACTTAGAAGGAATTGTGTAAAAAAGTATTTTATACAAGCTCATTGCATCTTTATGTATATAGAATGACACTGTAGGTATATTTGATATTGCTCCTATGTGTAAGAAGGAAACATGTCTGGTGCTGCCACCTGGTGACACTCAATATTTACCAAACTCCCCATTGTGCCCATGTCTCACAGATGCCACACATCCTAGCTGAGAGATATAAACCTTTCCAACCTGACTTGGTATGGCCTGAAGGGAAGAGGAGTTGTGGGAGATAAGTGACAGTGATGACAGCTAGAGCCAAGGGAGTTAATGTTAAAAAAAAAAACTGCCCCTCTTGTTTTGAGACTGATCATGTAACAAGGAAACTAAGGCCAGGCACTTATAGGATCTGTTTCCTTTGCTCTCTAGGCTAGGAGAAGGACAAAGCAGACCATGAGAAGGAAGGTCTGGTAAACTGACGTCAGAGACTGAGGCTCCAGTTCGACCAGAGGCATACCCACACAAGGACCAGACTTGGCTAATTCCCTCGTTGCCTGTTACTGGACTGACAAAGAAGCATTGTCCTACACTACTTTGATGACCCCCTTCACAAGCTCCTCATTGAAAAGATGGGAACCCATGTGGAACTCCCTGAGTTCCTCCCTGAGTGTCACATCAAAGGAGGAAGAAAGACTTATCAAAAAATAATCATTGCACATGACCCTGATGTTTGCTACAGATGTGTCAGAGTTTGCTGCACCATCCAACATGGCCAATTGTATGGAGTGAATGAAATAATCAAGCAAGGCTTTTGAGGGAGAGAATGAAACTCCCTCATACTCATGCAGTGAGATTCTGCATTCTCCTGATAGCATTCAAGGAATCCTCCAGGCATACCATATCTACCTGTTTCATTTTCATAAAGAATTCCTTTGCCTTAATGTATATGGCCATAAGAATGTTCTTGTTCACTTTCACCACCTGATCCAGGTGTGGCTGGTCATGCACCTTGTAGTAGTGGAGGAGCTTTCTTGATGGATCAGATGTCCTGTTGCCTCAACAGCCCTGTCTCACATACCAATGATAGTTGGGTCAGGCTTGAAAGCAAGCATCTTCTAGATGGGAAGGGCTGATCCAGTGGTGAAGGCAATCTGGGATTTTTCAGATGTAGTCTACCATTACATCTGGAAAACACTGGGAAAGGGAATCCAAAAACCATTTACAATGTAAGTCCGATGTAAAGACAAAGACTCTAAGTCCTGTACCTCCTCCCCTGAATTGAGTGGAACATCGGCTCCCAGCCTATGCGACATCACCAGAGGTGAGGCCAATGAACCTGGATGTCCAAAATCAATAGAAAGCCAATGGTACCATTGCTCCATCACGGCCTGTCACAGCTGTTACTCATGTCGCTTGGGGCACATGTCTTTTGTGCTGCTCATGTCGCCTGGGCACCTTTCCTGTTATCCCTGGTGTAACATGCATCCCATGTGACAACTGGGAGAATGCTACCTGCAGAAGGTGGCCACCTGCCCCAGTAGCCATGGAAAAGTTGTGACTAGAAAGATAATATGAAGAGAGGTTTCTGTAGCTGGTTCCCTCTCGTGCTGTGGACAAGCAGGATAAGGGAACGGACCCCACTGCCGCCTCAACCCTAATATCCTACAATGGCTGCAGTGGCTGAACGTGTTGAACTCTGTCACGTGTCCTGATGCCACATGCAAGCTGGATCCTGAGACTGGGACTGGGGTCAGATAGTATAGTTTCTCAATTGTGTCCTGTCTCTGCCATGTCCCGTGGGAACCACTGATCCAGGCACAACATGGGAAACTGGATCCGCCACCATGGAATGTGACTGCTTGCGCCACCACACCACATCCTTAGGGGACACTTGGATGTGGAGGTAGCATGGGCTGGAGTCTTGCCACTATCTCCTAAACTTTCATTGACATGAGCCACCTCCCCCATTTCCCAGTTGGGCCCATCCTCCAGTACATTGGCTTGGAGCAACTTCATGCCTATTATGTCACCACAACCAGGGATAGGTTGGCACAGGACTCCAGGCCATATAGACTGAGAAACATGGAGCTGGAAAAGACATATTAAGAGCTTGCTCCCTGACTGAGCAACCAAAGAGGAGAAAAGTCAGACAACACCTGACCCTGAGCAAGCAAAAGGAAGGAGGCTAAGCCCACCATAGAAACTGGCAAATCATGACAAACATCGACAGATAACCTGTGAGGCTCAATCACCCAGCCCAAAAGAAGGAGCAGTAAACTCAGGGAAATGAGCCCCATTCTCCTTGCTGAAGACAAAGGCAACTGGGGGCAAGGGAAAAAGACTCATGAAAAGAAGCAGCAAGCTCTGCCCTCTCTCAACCTGGAACTTCTTCTGGCGACTGAACACCTTAGCCATAACTCCAGGATCCAATCTAGGCATTCATCACAATGTAAATCCAATGAGCAAAAAACAAGAATGGCAACTGATAATATGAGGGTCATGGGCAGCACCAGGAATAAATTTGTGGCAGGTGGAACACAGGCATCTACAGCTGGCAGGATTACTGCTCACATCCACATTAGAATCAGTAAGGCAGACCAGCTGAGTGCTGACCACCTCCTGTCATGATCTGAAGTCTCCCTTGGAGAAAATTTCTCTCTCAAAATGTCAGAAGAATCTGAAGGAGACAGAGCAGCCATAATGTTGAAAGGGCACACACAAAGAGCAAAAAAGGGACAAAATCAGAGAAGTGAGTGGCAAAGTGTTAATGTGGCCACCACATGATAATCATTGGGGTGTGCATACATGGTCAAGATGGCTGCAGCATATGGGACTAAATTTAAATTATGTGTGATGCAGGTTAAGTGAAAAATCTCAGTATCCAGGCTATAATCTAAATCAAGGGAAAATTCATAAAGTAAAATCCCATATTGCCAACTCTTGTCTCTTATACACACTAAACTCTCAATGTTCAAATGAGTCATGGTCAGTGGTGGTCATCACTTTTACATGTCACATAAAATCTATTCTAAAGGTTTCACAAGGGTAAAGAAAAAAAATCACACATTCTTAACTTCTGCTGCATAAATATTCATCTTTTACTCTGCATCTGTGATTGGGTGGCTTTGAGATTGTCATGCATAAAACAAATCTACCGACCAATAACATAATTTTCATAGCAAATGTTGCAGATATTACAACAGAACAAAAATGTATAAAAATTAAGTTTTAACTAATTTTACAACACTGCAACTCAAGACAGCAAAAGCAGAGATAAAGAAAAACCATCTCATCATTACCTGAGTGATTCCTGGATTCTGGGAAGAGCATATTAAAGGATTATTAATACTAACACAACTCTACTGCAACCTTAAATATTCCTACACACATACACACCTACTGATATGGAATTATAAATACTGCAGTGTAAGCTTAAATTATCCAGATCAAACTAAAATGTGTAAACAGCTATCCAGTAAGCTTCATTTAGTGTACTAGATTATGGTAATCTCTTCACTGTAACTTAACATATTTCTCGCCATATAAGACGCACTGGTGTATAAGATGCATCTATAATTTGGTAGGGGATATTAAAAAAAAAATAATAATAAATAAATAAAATAAATAAATAAACAAATAAAAAAATTTAAAAAATAAGCCTCACTTTTCCCTGAACTTCATAGCCTGTGCCTCAATCAGGCTTTGGTTCAAGTCGCAAGAAAATATCATACCAGTTTATTAGTGATCATAACTGTCGCTGAACAATTATGACTACGATACTTCTGCCTTTCTCTGTGTTCAAGATGTTGCACTATTGGCTGAATAGTTCCAGTACCCCTACCCAGCTGTCAACTTGAAATGGTAAACAAAACACTCCCTGTGCATGATAAAGCCTCTAATCTTGATCTTGATGCAACAGGTTTTTTATGTTTTAGCAATATTTTGGTTCATAATCATTATCTAGTAATTTATTAGCCTATTTTGATATGGAATCATTATCTAATAATATATAAACAAACATATTTCATTCTGGAGTCAAACAGTGGTGTTTAGGTGTTACTCTAGTACTGGTAACCATAACCCATAGGCCTACCCAAGCTTAACCATCAGGATATAAGACGCAGTGTGATTTTTGCAGTATTAATAAAGTGTCTTATACGAGTATGGCGGGAAATATGGTACTTCCTATTAAAACTTGACTTAATTTATAAGATAAAAATTTATCACTTGTGCACAAGGATAATCCTTAGATAGAAATATATTTATGAAACTCTTTCAAAACTTTTTTGAGGCTGAAATTATAATGATATAAGAATACAAGAAAATAAGGGAGGCTGCAAGAAGCCATCAGGCTTACACATGGCAGTCCCTGTATGAAACATACTATACCAACCTATTTCCACCTATCATCCCTATCCATAAATTTGTCAAATCTTTTAAGGCTCCCTAGTGACTCAACACTAATAGCCTGATTAACGAGTTAATTCCATTCATCTACCACTCTATTTGAAAACTAATTCCTTCCTATCTCTTTCTTAAACTTAACCTTTCCAAGCTTGAACCCATTATTTCTTGTTCTATCCTGATTACTGATCCTGAAAATTCTGCATCTGTCACTCTTGTCAACCCCAATACCACTTAAAGACCTCTTTCAGGTTCCTCTTAATCCATACAGTTTTTAGTATATATATATATATATATATATATATATATATATATATATATATATATATATATATATATATATATATATATATATATATATATATATATATATATATACCTCTTAGGGAAGTGTTAAATACATACATACATATATATATATATATATATATATATATATATATATATATATATATATATATATATATATATATATATATATATATATATATATATATATATATATATATATATATATATATGATTTCCTTTTTCAGTAATTTTATGGACTTAAATTTTGTTTGTACATACATAAGATTTGTCACTAATGGTAACGAAGAATATTTTGACAAGTCAGGAGTCAATGTTTTCATATGTATACTTATCCTTTGGGTTCAGAGTTATTATGGACTGAAAACTTCTGTAGGAACTGAAACATTTTTGGGGATTATTTTTTTTTTTTCGTTACATTTGTCAATACGCATATAATATCAAAGCAATAAAATGAAATTGAAAGCTACAGTATTTCAGAGGGATACATTTTTTCTTAAAAATGCTTTCGTGTGCTCTCATTATTGCACGGAGTTTGCTACACAGGACGGGCTGCTGTGTTTCCCTAAAAATCATCTGATAAATAAAGTAAGTTACTTTCTCCTGGGGAGTTATTCTCAAATCTATAATCAGTCAGGCATAAGAAATAGGAAACAAGACTTCAAAGTAATTGGAAAAGAAAACTGAAAGTTGTAAAATTCATAGTATGTTCTATTCCTTGAGAGCTGCAGATGTAGTAGCCACGGCCTTGAGACGTGGGGTGTTGCCAGATGTACATCCAACCATTTTGTTGGATATACATTTCTTGTTTATTTACAGGTACAGTGGAACCTTGGTTCTCAAACTGAATTCATTCCTGAATGCTGTTTGAAGTCCGAAATGTTAAAAAACCGAAACTATTTTCCCCATAGGAATCAATGTACAGTGGATTAATCCGTTCCCAGACACCAATCTACACTTTCTTTGTGGCTTATGACAGATGCTCCCACAGCCATAATGGCTGCTTCACAATATTTCCAGCTCACAAATTATTTATCCAGAAAGGATGTAATGAATGAACTCAGTGACACAAAACTCATCAGAAGATACTGTTTAGACCGATCTAGTGAGGGAAGCCTTACAGAGGGGCACAGAGAGGAGCAACCCACTTACTGCCAAAATGAAGGTGATTATAACATTTAGACATCTTGCTGCTGGGAAAAACTACTGGAAAAATGCAGTTGTTTGGTAGTGACGGCATTGCAGGGTCACCGAGAGAGCCATAGGCTGCTCAGAATTATTCCTGAGTGTCGAAAACTGTTTATTTATATCATGGCTTTTCACCAGGATCACACTTACCTTATTTCAAAGACTGAATTACTGTGTTACACTCTGTCTCTCTCCTCCAAATATATAACAATGAAGTAAATACTTACAGAAACTATAAATTAGTAATAAATGGCAGCTTTTGTTATGTCTTTTAATATTTGAAATCAAGTAACTTTTTCCTAGAACTGAATTATGGTATCACAACCAAAGCAATAATTAGCTCAAAATTTTGTTAAAAAAAACAATTTGTTTGAAAAGAAAGGCGTTCAGTAACCAAGGTTCTACTCTATTTGTAATGTAAAGAAGTACTTATTTATTACACAAACTATAGGGTTGTGGAAAGTGTACGTAAAGGGGAGAGTAAAGCTTTAAAAATTTATAAATATTAAATTATACATCCCTAGTTTGATATCATGAACTCTGGGAAGGGAAAAAATCCAAGAATCAAAATCATATGGTAGCCACGCTTCCATTCACAGCATGGAAAAAATTTATTTCAAACAATTTTTTATTTTTCTCATTTTACTGGGTAAATAAAATAAAAAAAAAGTATACAAAAAAATACAACCTGACATGACCTCTATCTCTGAGAACGTACAACACTGTACAGGTTAATCTACGCCTCTCTAAGGAATGTAAATTTTAAAATTTCAGTCTCATTTTGTAAGGAATACCCCTCATCCCCTGTATCCTTTTAGTCAATCTCCTTTGTATTGATTCTGTATCCTTCCTCTAATATGGGGACCAGAACTGCTCAGCATAATCTAGATTAGGTCTGAACAGCACCAAATATAGGGTGTAGCACGAGTTTCTGTGGATATTTCTAGAGATAAAAGTAAAAGCTATTCTAAGTCAAAAATCCTCTATAGATATATGCAATTTGAGGCGTTGAACCATGGTATGAAATTCAAGTGTTTGGCAGGCAACAGATACAATGGATGGGCCAAGCACAGGATGGCAGGTGTTGTTGATGTGGAAGTCCAATAGCAAAACTGTGAATTATTCAGTCATGATTTTTACAAGTTTCAGAGCATTGCAGCATTCCATAACAAAATGAGTGGTAATAATGGGCAAATGACCTACTGATAAAACATTACACAAGTAATTATTACAGTAATTATTGATAAGTAAAATGATATGCTATGGGCATGGAGGCTGGGAGTGGGGAGGAGTGAGGCTAAGACCAAATTAGCTGATTATCAGTCACTTAACAGTTTCTCACCAAGACAGTGAAAGTGAAAACATTAAAACTGTGTTGCATAAGTTTGAGTGGAGAGAGAGAGAGAGAGAGAGAGAGAGAGAGAGAGAGAGAGAGAGAGAGAGAGAGAGAGAGAGAGAGAGAGAGAGAGAGAGAGAGAGAGAGAGAGAGAGAGAGAGAGAGAGAGAGAGAGAGAGAGAGAGAGAGAGAGAGAGAGAGAGAGAGAGAGAGAGAGAGAGAGAGAGAGAGAGAGAAGGGAGAGAGAGAAAGAAGAGAGAGAAAGAAGAGAGAGAGAGAGAGAGAGAGAGAGAGAGAGAGAGAGAGAGAGAGAGAGAGAGAGAGAGAGAGAGAGAGAGAGGGGGGGGGGGGTGCCAAGTCAGCACCCTTAATGGTCAATATAAAGAAAAAAATGAGCTTAGGTACCAAAATGCTAAAAGACATGAATAACATTCTATATGTAGAAAAAGAAAATTACTAAATGTGTGTATTTTGAGTAATTTCACAGCGTTTCGTACCAAAACAACAAAATTCTCGAAAACATTAACAATACACTTTTCTCGCAATGAGCTTTTCTTTCCCCATGTTGGGTGCTTCGCATGCACTTAAGCGTTTTGGTAATTAACTATGTAAAAAATCACTCAAAATAGATGGTTTTGGGAATGCTGGTCTTTTTTCATATAAACTATTATTCATATATTTCATTTTTTTTATTTTTTTTTTCATATTTTAAGCCCCAAAACGGTAAAACACGTAGAAAGCACCCTATACTGGGATATAAAAGAACATTACGAAAAAATGTGCCTTTTGAGTGTTTTGTGTTTTTAAGCTTCTTACTCACCAAAACGCTAAAAAGCCTACAAAACGCCGTTTATAGAGAAACAAAATAACATTAACGAAAAAGGGGAATTTTCAATGTTTTGAGCTTGTTAGGTACTAAAATACCAAAATGCATGGAATGTACCGTATTTAAAAAATGAAACGATATTACAAGAAACGTATATTGTGTTCCTGAGATTGTTAAGCTCAGGAATACTTATAACACGTGTTTCTTATAATGCTCTTTTGTGTCAAAATATAGGGTGCTTTTGATGCAATTCAGCGTTTTGAGGCCTAAAAGAAGAAGAAGAAAAAAAATACTGAAAAAAACATTTTTCTGGTAATGTAGCTTCTTTTCTCCATATGCTTTTTTGGCGTTTTTGGTACCTAATATTGTGAAAATACTCGAAATATATATTTTTCGTTATGTTTTTATTCTACATATAGAATACTATTCATACCCTTTAGAGTTTTAGTACCTAATAATTTCAAATACACTTAAAATACATAATTCTCGTGATGTCTTTTCATTTCCCTATATTGGATACTTTCCATGCAATTTTTTTTTTTTTTTTGCGTTTTTGTACGAAAGAAGCTGAAAACACTCATAATACTTGTTTTATCAAAAAGAAGTATTATGAGTGTTTTCAGCTTCTTTCGTACGTTATTCTCTTTCTCCATAAAGAGTGTTTTTTGCAAGAGTTTTAGCGTTTTAGTACAGAAGTAGCTCAAGAAAAACGTTTTTTGCAAAGTGTTTTTTTTTTTTTTTTCCATGCCATAGAGCGTTTTGGTGCCTAATATTCAAAAGACACGTTCCTGGAAATGGCGTTTCTATTCGCCCTATAAGACGCTTTGGATGCATTTTGCCGTTTTGGTACCTAACCATGTAAAATACGCTGAAAATAAACGTTTTAAGTAATGTTATTCTGTTTCTTTAT
Organism: Scylla paramamosain; assembly: GCF_035594125.1. NCBI lineage: Eukaryota > Metazoa > Arthropoda > Malacostraca > Decapoda > Portunidae > Scylla > Scylla paramamosain. The sequence continues at coordinate 11,458,479 of NC_087163.1, forward strand.
ATAGAGTTCTATTCATGCGTTTTATTGTTTTGGTATCTAAGAAGCTTTTGTACCTAAGACGTCTATGGTAATGTCCTTTAATTTCCCATATAAGGTACATTGCCTGCATTATCCTTTTTTCCATGTAAAAAGCATAAAAACTTTTGTTTTTCGTAATGATATTATCTTATTCGTAAAGTGTTTGCATGTATTTTAGCGTTTTGGTTTTTTATAAGTTAAATAATACTGAAAAGACATATAGGGTGATTTCCACTTTTTTTTTTTTTTTTTTTGCGATTTCGTGCATAATTCGCAGGAAAACACTCAAAGTTTTTGGTAATATTGTTTTGTTTTCCCTTATATGGGTTTTTCCATGGTTTTTGCCTAACACGCTCATAAACACTCCAAAGACTCGTTTCTGGTTATTTTATTTATTTATTTATCTATTTATTTATTTACTTGTTATTGTTATTATTATTATTATTTATTTATTTTTTTTGGCACCATTAGGGTATTTTACATGTTTAGTTTTTTTTTTCGTCGTTTCGGTACCTATTAATATGAAATACACTCAAAATATACATTTTTTGTTATGTGGTACTCTTTCTCCATATAGAAAGCTCTTCATTTGTTTTAGGATTTAGGTACCTATAAAGTTGATAAATATTTATAACAAAATTCCCTCGTAATATTCTTCTGTTTCCTCATATAGGACACTTTATATGCATATTGGCATTTTTTTTTTACTTAAGAATCTCGAAAATACTGAAAATACTTTTTTTTCGGTAATGTTATTTTATTCATAAATGGTTTTGGTACGTAAGCAGTTGAAAAAAACACTCAAAAGAAACGTTTTTCGTAATGCTGTTTTCTATTCACATATAAGATGCTTTTAATATTTACTTATTTTATTTATTTATTTATTTATTTATTTTTCTTTAGCGTTTTGGTGCCTTGGACGCTCACAAACACCCAGCAGACACGTTTTCTTTTCCCAAAGAAGGTGCATGGCATGTATTTTGGCGTTTTTGTACCCTACTGTAAAAAAAAAAACCCTGCAAATACACGTTTTTGGTAATGTTATTCGGTTTGTCCATATAGAGTGCTATTCATGTGTTTTAGCGTTTTGGTACATTAAAAGCACACACACACAAAAAAAACTCTCCTAATACACGATTTATGTAATGTCTATTCTTTTCCGCATTAAGGGTAGTTTGCATGCTTTATGGAATTTTCCTACGTAAAAAGCTGAAAAACTTAAAAAATGCTTGTTTTTGGTAATAATATTCAGTTTCTCCATAAGAAATATTTTTGCATGCGTTTTAGCATTTTGGAAGATAAGAATTTGTAAAACATTCGAGAGACACATTTTTGGTAATGATTTGTATTTCCATATAGGGTGATTTTCATGCCTTTTACCCCTTTGGTACCTAACAAGCGTTTTGATAGGTAATAAATAAAAAAAATAAACACTCAAAAGATAAATTTTTCTTAATGGAATCCCATATAAGGTGATTTCTATGATTTTTGTGCCTAACACTATCAACAAACACTCACAAAACACGTTTTTTTTTTGTAATTTCGTTCGTTTCCCCATATACGTGGCTTTCAATGAATTTCGGCTTTTTGGCTAATGAGAAAATCACTCAAAATGCACTTTTTTTTTTTTTTTAGTAATGTTGTTCTGTTTCTGAATATAAAGAGCCATTCATATATATATATATTTTTTTCATATAAAATGTTGTTCATGCGTTTTAGAGTTTTGATAACGAAGAAGCTTAAAAACACTCACAATACACGTTTTTCGTAATGTCTTTTCGTTTCCCCATATAGGATACTTTGCATGCTTTTTTTACGTTTTTGAGCGTAATAAGCTCAAAAACACTGAAAATCCTTGTTTTTAGTAATATTATTCTCTTTCTACATAAAAGGTGTTTTTACATGCATTTTAGCCTTTTCGTATGTTAGGAGGTGAAAAACACTCAAACACACGTTTTTGGTAATGTTTTCTCTTCGTATATATGGTGCTTTCCATGCTTTTTAACATTTTTGTGTGTAACCAGTAAAAAAAAAAAAAACTGCAAAATATATCTTTCCTGTATGTCATTTAGTTTCCCCATGAAAAGGGCTAACAATGTGAGTACCTATCACTGTGAAAAACACTCAATTTACACGTTTGGGAACGTTGTTGTTTTTTCGTAAAGAGGGATATTAATGCGTCTTCGCGTTTGGTGCCAAAAAAGCTCAAAATCAATCATAATACACGTTTCTCATATCATTTCGTTTCTTAATATAGGGTAAAACTCATGTATTTTGGTCCTTTCTAAACAGCTCAAATACACTGGAAATTAGTTGTTATCGGTAATATTATTCTTTTTCTCCATAAAATGTGTTTTGCAAGCGTTTCAGAGCTTTGGTGAGTATGAAGTTCAAAGACACTCAAAAGACGTTTTTCGTAATGTTGTTTTGTATTCACATATAGGGTGATTTCCATTCCATTTACCGTTTTAGTGTCAAACAAGATAAAAAAAACTCAAAAGACAGGACGTTTTGTTTCCCTATATAGGAGATATTACCAGAAAAATGTTTTTTGAGTGTTTTTTAGCGTGTTAGGCAATAAAGCACTAAAAAGCAGGGCAATCACATTACATTTGAATAAAACCAATTTTTAACAAGAACTTGCCTTTAAGAGTATTTGAGCTCCTTATATACCAAAACTCTAAAATGCATGCAAAATACACTTTATAGTGAAAGCGAAACAACATTACCAAAAACATGTATTTTGAGTGTTTTTGATCATGTTACCAATAAAAACGCTTAAATACATGCAAAGAACCGTTTTTTGGGGAAATGAAAGGACATTACGAGAAACGTGTATTATGAGTGTTTTTAAGTTCATTAAATACAAAAAAGCTAAAAGCCACAAATTACACTCTTTATTGAGAAAAAAATAAAATAAATAAATGAAAAAATACGATTTTTTTTTTTTCATTCTTATTCATCTTCACAGGTAACGAGGTGCCAAAATTCGGGCAAAGTTCAGGAAATTATATGAAATAAGAACATTATCAAAAAAGTTAAATTTAGCTTTTTTTTCGGACTGTTATGTACCAAACCCCTAAAGTGCATGCAAAGCCACCTATATGGGGAAATTAAACGTCTTTGCCAGAAAACTGTCTTATGAGTGTTTTTCAGCATGTTAGGAACCAACACGATAAAACCCAAGGAAGTCAATCTATATGATAATCCAAAACAAAATTACTGAAAACGTGTCTTTTCGGTGTTTTACGTAGAAAACGCTAAAACGGATGCAAACTAACCAAAATGAAGAAATAGAATAACATTACCAAAAAGGTATATTTTGAGTGTTTTTGAAATTGTTACCTACAAAAAACGCGAAAATGGATGGAAAGCACTCTATATTGGGAAGCAAAAGGCACCATAAAGTATGTTAGGCACCAAAACGATAAATAATATGAAAGTCACTCTATATGGAAATCCAAAACAAAATTACAGGAAACGTATCTTTTAAAAGATTTACGTAGAAAAACGCTAAAACGGATGCAAACCAACCAATATGAAGAAATAGAATAACATTACCAAAAAAGTATATTTTGTGTGTTTTTGAGCTTGTTACATAAAAAGAAACGCGAAAATGGATGCAAAGCACTCTATATAAGAAAAAAAAAAGGACATAACGAGAAACGTGTATAATGAGTGTTTTATAGTTTCACCAGAATCACAAGGCAAAAAACGCAAAAACTCGACTGTATGGAGAAGTTTCTAAGATACCAAAATACTGAAACTCATGAATAACACTCATAATCAAGAAACAGAACAACCTTACTAAATGCGTGTATTTTCAGTGTTTTTTTACATTCTTAGTTACCAAAACCCCAATTTCCATGCGAAACTAGCTTTATGTGGGAAAAAAATGACATTACCAGAAAAGTGTCTTTGAGTGTTTTTGAGCGTGTTAGGCAAAAAAGCATTAAAAAGCAAGGCAATCACATTACATGGGAATAAAACCAACTTTTAGGAAGAACTTACCTTTTAGTGTTTTTGACACGCATTTAGTAAGGTTGCTCTGTTTCTCAGTTAAGAGTGTTATTTATGAGTTTCAGCATTTACACGAGTTTTTGCGTTTTTTGCCTTGTGGTTTTTTTGAACTATAAAACATTCATTATACATTTTTCTCGCAATGTCCCTTTGTTTCCCAATATAGAGAGATTTGTATCCATTTTCGCGTTTTTTTGTAGGTAACAAGCTCAAAAACACTCAAAATATACATTTTTGGTAATGTTTTTCTGCTTCTTGATATTGGTTGGTTTGTATCAGTTTTAGCGTTTTTGTACGTAAAACACTGAGAAGACACGTTTTCAGTAATTTTCTTTTGGATTCCCACATAGAGTGAGTTCCTTATTATTTATCGTTTTGGTGCCTAACATGCTGAAAAACACTCAAATGACAGATTTCTGGTAAGGTCTTTAATTTCCTCATATGGGAGGCTTTGCATATCTTTTCAGTGTTTTTGAGCGTGTTACGCAATAAAGAACTAAAAGCCAGGGCAATCACATTACATGGGAATAAAACCAAATTTTACCAAGAACTGGCCTTTAAGTGTTTTTGAGCTCCTTACATACCAAAACGCTAAAACACATGCAAAATACATTTTATGGAGAAACAGAATAACATTACCAAATACATGTATTTTGAGTGTTTTTGATCATGTTAACTAAAAAAAAACGCTTAAATACATGCAAAGAACCTTGTGTTTCGGAAACAAAAGAACATTACGAGAAACGTGTATTATGAGTGATTTTTATGTTCCTTCAGTACCAAAAAAGCTAAAACCCAAAAATAACACTCTTTAGAAAAAAATAAATAAATAAAAAAAAAATGGGATTTTTTTTTATTTTGTTATTCATCTTCATAGGTACAGAGCTGCCAAAATTATTCCAAAATTCAGGGAATTTATGTGGAAAAAAGAACTTTATCATAAAAGTTAATTATATCTTTTTTTTCGGATTGTTATGTACCAAACCCTAAAGTGCATGCAAAGCCACCTATATAAGGAAGTTAAACGACTTTACCAGAAACCTGTCTTTTCAATGTTTTTCAGTATGTTAATCACCAAAACGATAAATAATATGGAAGTCAGTCAATATGTGAATCCAAAAGAAAATTACTGAAAACGTGTCTTTTCAGTGTTTTACGTAGAAAAACGCTAAAGCGGATACAAACCATCCTATATGAATAAATAGAATAACATTACCCAAAAAGATATATTTTGAGTGTTTTTGAGCTTGTTACCTATAAAAAATGCAAAAATGGATGTAAAGCACTCTATATTAGGAAACAAAAGGACATTACGAGAAATGTGTATAATGAGTGTTTTATAGTTTTAAAAGAACCACAAGGCAATAAACGCAAAAACTCGTGTATATAGAGAAATTTTTTACATATCAAAATGATGAAGTGCATGAATAACACTTTTAATTGATAAACAGGACTACCTTACCAAATTGTGTATTTTGAGTGTTTTTCACATTCTTAGTTACGAAAATGCCAAATTACATGCGAAACTACCTTCATGTGGGGAAAAAAATGACATTACCAAAAAAGTGTCTTTTTAGTGTTTCTGAGCGTGATATGCAACAAAGCACTAAAAAGCAGAACAATCACATTACATGGGAATAAAACCAACTTTTACGAAGAATTTGCCTTTAAGTGTTTTTTAACTCCTTACATACAGAATCGCTAAAACGCATGCAAAACACCCTTTATGGAAAAACAGAATAACATGTATTTTGAGTGTTTTTGATCATGTAACCTATAAAAACGCTTAAATACATGTAAAGAACCCTATGTTTGTAAAACAAAAGGACATTACGAAAATCGTGTATTATGAGTGTTTTTAAGTTCCTTAAGTACCAAAAAAGCTAAAACCCACAGATAACATCCTTTATATAGAGAAAAAAAAAAATTTTTTTTTTTTGTTATTCATCTTCATAGGTACCGAGATGCCAAAATTCTGGCAAAATTCATGGAAATTTTATAAAAAAAAAAATCATTATAAAAAAAATAATTTTATCTTTTTTCCGGAGTTATCTACAAACCTTGAAGTTTGTTAAGAAAATGCAAAATTACATGCGAAACTACCTTGATGTGGGGAAAAAAAAATGACATTACCAAAAAAGTCTTTTTAGTGTTTTTGAGCGTGATATGCAACAAAGCACTAAAAAGCAGAACAATCACATTACATGGGAATAAAACCAACTTTTACGAAGAATTTGTCTTTAAGTGTTTTTTAACTCCTTACATACAGAATCGCTGCAACGCATGCAAAACACCCTTTATGGAGAAACAGAATAACATTACCAAAAACATGTATTTTGAGTGTTTTTGATCATGTAACCTATAAAAACGCTTAAATACATGTAAAGAACCCTATGTTTGTAAAACAAAAGGATATTACGAAAATCGTGTATTATGAGTGTTTTTAAGTTCCTTAAGTACCAAAAAAGCTAAAACCCACAGATAACATTCTTTATATAGAGAAAATTTTTTTTTTTTTGTTATTCATCTTCATAGGTACCGAGATGCCAAAATTCTGGCAAAATTCATGGAAATTTTATAAAAGAAAATCATTATAAAAAAATAAATAATTTTATCTTTTTCCGGAGTTATGTACTAACCTTGAAGTGCATGCAAATCCACCTATATGGGGAAATTACACGACTTTACCAGAAACCTGTCTTTTGAGTGTTTTTCAGCAATTTCTACAATATTACTGAAAACGTGTCTTTTCAGTGATTTACGTAAAAAAACGCTAAAACGGATGTAAACCAACCAATATGAAGAAATAGAATAACATTGCCAAAAAAATATATTTTGATGTGTTTTTGAGCTTGTTACCTACAAAAAATGCAAAAATGGATGGAAATTACTTTATATTGGCAAAGAAAAGGACATTACGAAAAACGTGTATGAGTGTTTTATAGTTTGACAAGAACCACAAGGTAAAAAACTAAAAAAATCGTGTACATAAAGAAGTTTCTTACATACCAAAAAGCTGAAACTCATGAATAACACTTTTAATTTTGAAACAGAAATACCTTATGAAATGTGTGTATTAGAAAAGTTTCTTACATACCAAAATGCTGAAACTCATGAATAACACTTTTAATTAAGAAATAGAACAACCTTACTAAATGTCTGTGTTTTGAGTTTTTTTTCACATTCTTAGTTACCAAAACCCCAAATTCCATGCAAAACTAGCTTTATGTGGGAAAACAAATAATATTACCAGAAAAGTATCTTTTGAGTGTTTTTGAGCGTGTTAGGCAATAAAGTACTAAAAATCAGGGCAATCACATTTCATGGGAACAAAAACAACTTTTACCAAGATCTTGCCTTTAAGTTTTTTTGAGCTCATTACATACCAAAACGCTAAAACGCATGCAAAACACCTTTTATGGAGAAACAGAATAAAATTACCAAAAACATATATTTTGAGTGTTTTTGATCATGTAACCTATAAAAACGCTTAAATACATGTAAAGAACCCTATGTTTGTAAAACAAAAGGATATTACGAAAATCGTGTATTATGAGTGTTTTTAAGTTCCTTAAGTACCAAAAAAGCTAAAACCCACAGATAACATTCTTTATATAGAGAAAAAATTTTTTTTTTTGTTATTCATCTTCATAGGTACCGAGATGCCAAAATTCTGGCAAAATTCATGGAAATTTTATAAAAGAAAATCATTATAAAAAAATAAATAATTTTATCTTTTTCCGGAGTTATGTACTAACCTTGAAGTGCATGCAAATCCACCTATATGGGGAAATTACACGACTTTACCAGAAACCTGTCTTTTGAGTGTTTTTCAGCAATTTCTACAATATTACTGAAAACGTGTCTTTTCAGTGATTTACGTAAAAAAACGCTAAAACGGATGTAAACCAACCAATATGAAGAAATAGAATAACATTGCCAAAAAAATATATTTTGATGTGTTTTTGAGCTTGTTACCTACAAAAAATGCAAAAATGGATGGAAATTACTTTATATTGGCAAAGAAAAGGACATTACGAAAAACGTGTATGAGTGTTTTATAGTTTGACAAGAACCACAAGGTAAAAAACTAAAAAAATCGTGTACATAAAGAAGTTTCTTACATACCAAAAAGCTGAAACTCATGAATAACACTTTTAATTTTGAAACAGAAATACCTTATGAAATGTGTGTATTAGAAAAGTTTCTTACATACCAAAATGCTGAAACTCATGAATAACACTCTTAATTAAGAAATAGAACAACCTTACTAAATGTCTGTGTTTTGAGTTTTTTTTCACATTCTTAGTTACCAAAACCCCAAATTCCATGCAAAACTAGCTTTATGTGGGAAAACAAATAATATTACCAGAAAAGTATCTTTTGAGTGTTTTTGAGCGTGTTAGGCAATAAACAAAAAACAAACAAAAACAACTTTTACCAAGATCTTGCCTTTAAGTTTTTTTGAGCTCATTACATACCAAAACGCTAAAACGCATGCAAAACACCTTTTATGGAGAAACAGAATAAAATTACCAAAAACATATATTTTGAGTGTTTTTGATCATGTTATCTATAAAAACGCTTAAATACATGCAAAGAACCTTGTGTTTGGGAAACAAAAGGATATTACGAGAAACGTATATTATGAGTGTTTTTAAGTTTGTTAAATACCAAAAACCTAAAACCCACTCTTTATTTAGAAAAAAATAAAAATAAATAAATAAATTAAAAAATAGGAAGTTTTTTTTTTATTTATTGTTTTTTATTCATCTTCATAGGTACCAAAATGCCAAAATTCTGGGAAAATTCAAGGCAATTATTTGATAAGAGAATATTATCAAAAAAGTTGATTTTAGCTTTTTTTTCGGGCAATCAGGGCAATCACATTTCATGGGAACAAAAACAACTTTTACCAAGATCTTGCCTTTAAGTTTTTTTGAGCTCATTACATACCAAAACGCTAAAACGCATGCAAAACACCTTTTATGGAGAAACAGAATAAAATTACCAAAAACATATATTTTGAGTGTTTTTGATCATGTTATCTATAAAAACGCTTAAATACATGCAAAGAACCTTGTGTTTGGGAAACAAAAGGATATTACGAGAAACGTATATTATGAGTGTTTTTAAGTTTGTTAAATACCAAAAACCTAAAACCCACTCTTTATTTAGAAAAAAATAAAAATAAATAAATAAATTAAAAAATAGGAAGTTTTTTTTTTATTTATTGTTTTTTATTCATCTTCATAGGTACCAAAATGCCAAAATTCTGGGAAAATTCAAGGCAATTATTTGATAAGAGAATATTATCAAAAAAGTTGATTTTAGCTTTTTTTTCGGACTGTTATGTACCAAACCCTAAACTGCATGCAAAGCCTCCTATATAAGGAAATTAAACGACCTAACCAGAAATCTGTCTTTTGAGTGTTTTTCAGCATGTTAGGCACCAAAATGATAAATAATAAGGAACTCACTTGATATGGGAATCCAAAACAAAATTACTGAAAACGTGTTTTCCCAGTGTTTTACGTAGAAAAACGTTAAAATGGATGCAAACCAACCAATATCAAGAAAAAGAAAAAAACATTACCAAAAAGGTATATTTTGAGTGTTTTTGAGCTTGTTACCTACAAAATAACGCTAAAATTGATACAAAGGACTCTATTTTGGGAAACAAAGGGACATTGCGAGAAAAGTGTATAATGAGTGTATTATAGTTCAAAAGAACAAGGCAAAAAACGCAAAAAACTCGTGTATATGGAGAAGTTTCCTAGATACCAAAATGCTGAAACTCATGTATAACACTCTTAATTGAGAAACAGAACAACTTTACTAAATGCGTGTATTTTGAGTGCTTTTCACATTCTTAGTTAACAAAATCCCAAATTGCATGCGACACCAGCTTTATGTGGGAAAAAAAATGACATTACCAGAAAAGTGTCTTTTGAGTGTTTTTGAGCATGATAGGCAATAAAGCACTAAAAAGCATGGGAATCACTTTACATGGCAATAAAATCATTTTTTACCAAGAATTTGCCTTTAAGTGTTTTGAGCTGCTTATATACCAAAACGCTAAAACGCCTGCAAAACACACTTTATGGAGAAAGAGAATAACATTACCAAAAACATATATTTTGAGTATTTTTGATCATGTTACCAATAAAAACGCTTAAATACATGCAAAGAACCCTATTTTTGGGAAACGAAAAGACATTACGAGAAACGTGTATTATGAATGTTTTTAAGATCACTATTTACGAAAAAGCTAAAAGCCACAAATAACACTCTTTATTGAGAAAAAAAAATAAATAAATACGATATTTTTTTCTTTCTTTTTCATCTTCACAGGTACCTAGATGCCAAAATTTGGGCAAAATTCAGAAAATTATGAGTCAATTATCAAAAAAGTTAATTTTAGCTTTTTTTTCGTACTGTTATGTACCAAAGCCTAAAGTGCATGCAAAGCCACTTATATGGAGAAATCAAACGTCTTTGCCAGAAAACTGTCTTATGAGTGTTTTTCAGCTTGTTAGGCACCATAACGGTAAATAATATGCAAGTCACTCTATATGGGAATGTAAAACAAAATTACTGAAAACGTGTCTTTTCGGTGTTTTACGTAGAAATACGCTAAAACGGATGCAAACCAACCAATAAGAAATAAAATAACATTACCAAAAAGGTACATTTTGAGTGTTTTTGAGCTTGTTACCTACAAAAAACGCGAAAATGGATGCAAAGCACTCCCTATTGGGAAACAAAAGGACATTACAACAAAAGTGTATAATGAGTGTCTTATTATTTTAGAGCAAAAGAACTTGTGGTTCACAAGAACCAAAAGGCAAAAAACGCAAAAACTCGTGTATATAAAGAAGTTTCTTAGATACCAAAATGCTGAAGCTCATGAATAACAATATTGATTGAGAAACAGAACAACCTTACCATATGCGTGTATTTTGAGTGTTTTTCACATTCTTAGCAAAACTCGAAATAGCACGCGAAACTATGTTGGAAAAAAAATGACATTACCAAAAGTGTCTTTTGAGTGTTTTTGAGCGTATTTGGCAATAAATCACACACACACAAAAAAAAACAGGGCAATCACATTACATGGGAATAAAACCAACTTTTACCAAGAACTTGCCTTGAAGTGTTTTTGACCTCCTTACAAACCAAAACGCTAAAACGCATGCAAAAAACTCCTTTATGGAGAAGCAGAATAACATTACTAAAAACATGTGTTTTAAGTGTTTTGATCATGATACCTATAAAAACGCATAAATACATGCAAAGAACCCTATGTTTGGGAAACGAAAGGACATTACGAGAAACGTATATTGGGACCGTTTTTAAGTTCCTTAAGTACCAAAACGTTAAAACCCACAAATAACACTCTTTATAGAGAAAAAAAAATAATAAAAAAAAAATAGCTTTTTTTTATATTGATTTTCATAAGTACCAAGATGCCAAAATTCTGCCAAAATTCAGGGAATTTATGTGGAAAAAAGAACATTATCAAAAAAGTTAATTATAGCACTTTTTCGGATTTTTATGTACCAAACTCTAAAATGCATGCCACCTATATAAGGAAGTTAAACGACTTTACCAGAAACCTGTATTTTCAGTGTTTTTCAGCATGTTAGGCACTAAAACGATAAATAATATGGAATTTAGTCAATATGTGAATCCAAAACAAAATTACTGAAAACATGTCTTTTCAGTGTTTTACGTAGAAAAACGCTAAAAGGGATGCAAACCAACAAATATGAAGAAATAGAATAACATTTCCAAAAAGTGTTTTTATGAGCTTTTTACCTACAAAAAACGCGCAAATGGATGGTAAGCACTCTATATAGGGAAGCAAAAGACGTTACGAGAAACGTGTATAATGAGTGTTTTATAGTTTCACAAGAACCACAAGGCAAAAAACGCAAAAATTTGTTCTTACATACCAAAACGCTAAAACTCATGAATAACACTTTTAATTGAAAAACAGAACTACCTTACCAAATGTGTGTATTTTGAGTGTTTTTCACATTCTTAGTTACGAAAATCCCAAATTACATGCGAAACTAGCTTTATGTGGGAAAAAAAATGACATTACTAGAAAAGTGTCTTTTGAGTGTTTTTGAGCGTTATATGCAACAAAACACTAAAAAGCAGAACAATCACATAACATTGGAATAAAACCAAATTTTACGAAGAACTTGCCTTTAAGTGTTTTTTAACTCCTTACATACCAAAACGCTAAACGCATGCAAAACAACCTTTATGGAGAAACAGAATAACATTACCAAAAACATGTATTTTGATTGTTTTTGATCATGTTACCTATAAAATCGCTTAAATACATGCAAAGAACCCTATGTTTGTGAAACGCAAGGACATTACGAAAATCGTGTATTATGAGTATGTTTAAGTTCCTTAAGTACCAAAAATCTAAAACCCACAAATAACACTCTTTATAGAGAAAAAAAAAAAATAATAAAAAAAATATTTTTTTTTTTTTTTGTTATTCATCTTCATAGGTACCGAGATGCCAAAATTCTGAGAAAATTCAGGGAAAATATGTGAAAAAAAAATAATAATTTTAGCTTTTTCTGGAGTTATGTACAAAACCCGGAAATGCATGTAAAGCAACCTATATGGGGAAATTACACGACTTTACAAGAAACGTGTCTTTGTTTTCAGCAATTTCAACAATATTACTGAAAACGTGTCTTTTCAGTTTTAGCGTAGAACCCTAAAACGGATGTAAACCAACCAATATGAAGAAATACAAAAAAGTTGAGTGTTTTTGAGCTTGTTACCTACAAAAAACGCAAAAAAGAATGCAAAGCAGTCTGTATTGGGAAAAAAAAAGGATATTACAAGAAAATTGTAAAATGAATGTTTTAATAGTTTTCAAGAACCATAAGGCAAAGAACTCGTATATATGGAGAAGTTTCTTAGATACCAAAATGCTGAAACTCATGAATAATACTCTTAATTGAGAAACAGAACAATCTTAGGAAATGAGTGTATTTTGAGTGTTTTTTCACATTCTTAGTGGTCCAACCCCAAATTACATTCGAAACTGTGAAAAAAAAAGAAATTACTAGAAAAGTGTCTTTTTAGTGATTTTCAGCTTGTTAGGCAATAAAGCACTAAAAAGCAGGGCAATCACATTACATGGGAATATAACCAACTTTTACCAAGAACTTGCCTTTAAGTTTTTTTGAGCTCCTTACATACCAAAACGCTAAAACCCATGCAAAACACCCTTTATGGAAAAACAGAATAACATTCTCAAAAACATGTATTTTGAGTGTTACCAATAAAAACGCCTAAATACATGCAAAGAACCCTATGTTTGGGAATGAAAGGACATTGCGAGGAATGTGTATTATGAGTGTTTAGAAGTTCCTTAAGTACCAAAAAGCTAAAACCCACAAATAACACTTTTTATAGAGAAAAAAAAAAATAGCATTTTTTTTTATTGATCTTCATAGGTACCGAGATGCCAAAATTCTGGCAAAATTCAGGAAAATTACGTGAAAAAAAAATATTATGAAAAGGTTAATTTTAACTTTTTTTCGGACTGTTATATACCAAACCCTAAAGTGTATGCAAAGCTACCTATATGGGGAAATTAAACAAGTTACAAACAAGAAATTACAAGAAACCTGTGTTTTGAGTGTTTTTTTTCAGCATGTTAGGCACAAAAACGATAAATAACATGGAAGTCACTCTATATGGGAATCCAAAACAAAATTACTGAAAACGTGTCTTTTCTGTGTTTTACGTAGAAAAACGCTAAAACGGATGGAAACCAACCAATATGAAGAAATAGAATAACATTACGAAAAAGGTATATTTTGAGTGATTTTGATCATGTTACCTATAAAAACGCTTAAATACATGCAAAGAACCTTATCTTTAGGAAACAAAAGGACATTACGAGAAACGAGTATTATGAGTGTTTATACGTTCCTTAAGTACCAAAAATAAATAAATAAATGAAAAAATAGCATTTTTTTTTATTATTGATCTTCATAGGTACCGAGATGCCAAAATTCTGGCAAAATTCAGGGAAATTATGTGAAAAAAGAATATCAAAAAAGTTAATTTTAGCTTTTTTTTTCAGACTGTTATGTACCAAACCCTAAACTGCATGTAGAGCCACCTATATGGGGAAATTAAACGACTTTACCTGAAACCTGTCTTTTGCCTGTTTTTCAGTATGTTAGGCACCAAAACAATAAATAATATGGAAGTCACTCTGTATGGAAATCCAAAACAAAATTACTGAAAACGTGTCTTTTCAGTGTTTTACGTAGAAAAACGCTAAAACGAATGCAAATCAACTAATATCATGAAATAGAATAATATTACCAAAAAAGGTATTTTTTGTTTTGTTTTTGAGCGAAAATGGATGCAAATCTCTCTATATTGGGAAACAAAAGGACATTACGAGAAACGTTTATAATGTGTTTTATAGTTTCACAAGAACCACAAGGAAAAAACAAGCAAAAACTCGTGTATATGGAGATGTTTCTTAGATACCAAAACGCTGAAATTCATGAATAACACTCTTAATTGAGAAACAGAACAACCTTACCAAATGCGTGTATTTTGAGTGTTTTTCACATTCTTAGTTACCAAAACCCAAAATTACATGCGAAACTAGCTTTATGTGGGAAATAAATGACATTACCAGAAAAAAAGTGTCTTTTGAGTGTTTTTGAGCGTGTTAGGCAATAAGCACAAAAAAGCAGGGCAATGACATTACATGGGAATAAAACCAACATTTACCAAGAACTTGTCTTTAAGTGTTTTTCAGCTCCTTACATACCAAAACACTAAAATGCATGCAAAACACCCTTTATGGAGAAACAAAATAAAATTACGAAAAACATTAATTTTCAGTGTTTTTGATCTGTTACGTATAAAAACGCTTAAATACATGCAAATAAATCTATGTTTGGGAAATGAAAGGACATTTCGAGAAACGTGTATTATGAGTGTTTTTAAGTTCCATAAGTACGAAAAGAGTTAAAACCCACAAATAATACTCTTTATAGAGAAAATAAATAAATAAATAAAAACTAGGATTTTTTTTTTTTTGTTACATATATTCATAGGTACCGAGATGCCAAAATTCAGGCAAAATTCAGGGAAATTATGTGAAAAAAATAATATTATGAAAAAAGTTAATTTTAGCTTCTTTTTTTTCGGACTGTTATGTACCAAACCCTAAAGTGTATGCAAAGCCACCTATATGAGGAAATTAAACGACTTTACCAGATATCTGTCTTTTCAGTGTTTTTCAGCAAGTTAGGCACCAAAACGATTAATAATATGGAAGTCACTCTATATGGGAATCCAAAACAAAATTACTGAAAACGTGTCTTTTTAGTGTTTTACTTAGAAAAACATCAAAACGGATGCAAACCAACCAATATGAAGAAATAGAATATTATTACTAAAAAGTTATATTTTGAGTGTTTTTGAGCTTGTTACCTACAGAAAACGCGAAAATAGTTGCAAAGCACTCTATATTGGGAAAGAAAAGGACATTACGAGAAACGTGTATAATGAGTGTTTTATAGTTTCACAAGAACCACAAGGCAAAACACGCAAAAACTCGTGTATATGGAGATGTTTCTTTGATACTAAAATGCTGAAATTCATGAATAACACTCTTAATTGAGAAACAGAACAACTTTACCAAATGGGTGTATTTTGAATCTTTTTAACATTCTTACTTACCAAAACCCCAAATTGCATGCGAAACTAGCTTTATATGTGAAAAAAAAATATTACCAGAAAAGTGTCTTTTGAGTTTTTTTGAGCGTGTTAGGCAATAAATCACTAAAAAGCAGGGCAAT
Organism: Scylla paramamosain; assembly: GCF_035594125.1. Lineage (NCBI taxonomy): Eukaryota > Metazoa > Arthropoda > Malacostraca > Decapoda > Portunidae > Scylla > Scylla paramamosain. Next base: position 11,474,393 of record NC_087163.1, read on the forward strand.
CACATTACATGGGAATAAAACCAACTTTTACCAATAACTTGCCTTTAAGTGTTTTTAAGCTCCTTACATACGAAAACGCTAAAACGCATCCAAAACAAGTATTTTGAGTCTTTTGTAAGATTGTTACGTAAAAAAACGCCTAAATGAATCGGAAATACTCTATATGGGAAAAAATAAAAGACATTACGAGAAACGTGTATTATGAGTGTTTTTGATTTTCTTAGTATCAAAAGGGTAAAACACATGAAAATACTCTATATGGAGAAACAGAACAATACTGCCCAAAAAAAACGTGCATTTTGAGTGTTATGACATTGTTAGTTACCAAAAAGCCAAAATTCATGCAAAGACCCATATATAGATATATGAAACGACTTTAAAAACGTATGAAAATACCATATATAGAGAAACAGAATACATTAACCAAAAACGTGTATTTTGTGTGTTTTTTTTTTTTGAGCTTATTATGTACAAAATCGGCTGTCATCAAACAAATCACCCTGCATATGGAAATAAAAAGGACATTACGATAAACGTTTTTTTATTTTTTTTTTATTACTTTCTTAAGTGCCAAATCAGTACTTCAATAGTGCTCTGAAGAAAAAGAACAAACTTACCAAAAACGGGTATTTTTTTTACATTAATAATTACCAAAACGCCAACATGCATGTAAAGCAACCTATATGAAGTGTCACGATCGCCTACTTACCTGCGATCGTACGATCCCGGTTATCTCTCCAAGAAAGTGGACGTTACACTGATCCCGGAAAGTTTTAAAGGTCTGGATTTTTAAAGGCTTCGAGTGCCTACCCGACCTATCCGAAATCGTCAGAATTATCTCTTACTCCACCTTTACCTTGACTCAGCACACCTGGAATTACCTCTAATACCAGATTGTTGTTGGGGGCGGTAGAAAACACGATTATTCTATGTTACAAGCACATATATTAATACTAATAATAATTCACAAACAACATGAGGTAGCACACGTTACTACATGACGTTCTCGTCACTTCCCACGTCACCAGAACCCGTTTACACCTCCACCGGTCACAGAAATGTTTCCCCTCAACCGCAGGAATTTACCCGGACGCCATTTCCGCGTCCCCAGACAATAATTCCCGTATTTCACCTCCTCAAGCCTCACAAGAGATTACCATTATCACCAAAGATTACCCATAACACCATAACATCATCCCCAAAATCACCAATACACCACAACACCAACTTCCAAGGTTAACACCACAACCTCCACTCACAAAATGGCTGCCAGTTTGACCTATGACCCCTCCCAACAGCGTCACCGGCACAACTCAACAACCGAATTTCAGCGGACAAGAGCTCTTGGTACCACAAAAGACTCACTAACCTGATCCTGGATATCAAGGTTATACCGCTACACCACTAATACCTCCACAAACTCACTCCATCACCAATCCACACCAAGATCCTTCCCTGAGAGACGCCTTCCCTCCACCTTTCCTCACGACCTAAGGCGCTCTGATTTTTCCCCTCCTTGGAATGTGTTGTTGCCCACTCAAGCTCCCCTTGTTTTCAACGTATTTCACCTCAATTATACTCCCTTCCTTATACATATAAAGATATAGAGAACTTAAATTATGAAGAGAACAATACTACATGATATAAAATGGGTAAATAAGCCTTACACTACTTATAACAATAATAAGGATAATGTCCGAATGGCAGGTAACCGGAACACGGGGACACTAAGAAAACGTGATCCCATTCAAGGTAAACTCGGCCAATAACATGACAGAAGAAACGAAACGAAGTCACTAGAAACTTGTCTTTTGTTATTTTTTGAGCGTGTTAGGCACCAAATCAGTAAGAAGCAACGAAATCACCCCATAGGGGAATACAAAACAACTTTACTAAAACGTGTCTTTAGAGTGTTCTTTTTAGGTTCTTACGAACTAAAATGTCAAAATACATGCAAACACCCTGTTAGGTACGAAAGACCAAAAATAGCCTATATGAGGAAACGAAAGGACATGACAAAAAACGTGTATTATGAGTTTTTTTTTCTTTTTTAGCTTCTCAGGTACCAAAACGCAAAAATGGAGAAAGAAAAAACATTACCAAAATCGTGTAATTTAAATGTTTTTCACATTGTCAGGTAGCAAAACACCATAATGCTTGTTCGCTATACGAGAAAATTAAACAACAATGTAAGAAATGTGTTTTTATGTGTTTTTCCGCGTGTTAGGCACGAAAACGCTAAATAGCATGAAAAGCACCTTATATAGAAATGCAAAATAATAAGCATGTCTTTTAAGTGTTTTAAACTTTTTACGTTCCAAAACGCTAAAACGCGTGCAACAAACACGAATAATCTTACCAAACAGAAAATAACCTTACCAAAAACGTGTATTTTGAGTCTTTTTGAGTCTGTTACGTACATCATCTTAAAAATGCATTTAAAGCACCCTGTATGAGGAAACGATAGGACATTACGAGAAACGTGTATTATCAGAGTTTTGAGTCTCTTAGGTACCAAACACTAAACCGCCTGAATGAAAATTAAATATATTCTATATCTCTTAATAGAGAAACAGAACATCACCAAAAACGTGTTTTTGTGTTTTTTTTCCTTTTTATGTACCAAAACGTCAAAATACATAGAAAGCAATCTTTATGGGGAAATGGAAAGACGTTTGGAGAAACAAGTTTTATTTGTGTTTCTGAGCTTCCTAAGTAAGCTTCCTAAGTACCAAAACGCTAAAAAGGATGAATAGCACCCTATATAGAGAAAAAGAACAACATTACCTAAAATCTTTATTTTGAGCGTTTTTCACATTATGTAGCAAAACATCATAATGCATGCAGATCCCTATATGAAGAAGCAAAACTATATTACAGGAAACGTGTCTTTTGAGTGTTTACTTGAGTGTTAGGAATCAAAATGCTAAAAAGCATTGAAAGCACCCTATTTGGCAATATAAAATAACATTACCAAGAAAGTATCTTTAGAGTGTTTTTCACCTTCTTACATCCGAAATCGCAGAAAAGCATGCAAAACAACCTTTACGGAGAAACAAATTAGCATTACCAAAAACTTGTATTTTAATTGTTTTTGTGCTTGTTAAGTATAAAAGTGCTAAATTACACGCAAAGCATCCTTCATGGAGAAAAGAAAGGACATTACGAGAAAAGTGTATTATGAGAGATTTTGAGCTTTTTAGGTACCCAGACTCAAAAACACATGATTAGAACTTTATATGGAAAAATAACTCAACCGAAAACTTTTACTTAAACTTTTTTTTTCATATTGTTAAGTACCAAAAGACAAAATGCGTTGGAAGCCCCCTTTATCGGGAAACGAAACGACATTTTCATCAACGTGTCTTTTGAGTGTTTTTCAACGTGTTAGACACCAAAACGCTGAAAAGCATGGAAAGCGCTCCATAAAGGAATACAAAATAACATTACTAAAAACGTGTTTTAAAGGTTCTTATGTACAGAAACGCTAAAACTCAAGCAAAACACCCTTTATAGAGAAGCGAAATAAATATTTCGTTGATAGATTACATTCAGGAAAGTTAGGGAATATCCCTTACACAAGAATAAGATCGCAGAAAAATGATCATAAATGGATGACAGAGGTTAAAACATTACATAGGGCGAAAGAGAAGTATATATGAGATTAAAGACAGGGAAAGTGGTTTTAAGGCCATAATATAATGAATTAGAAAAGTCAGGAGTTTAACAAGGAAAGCTAAAAATAGTTATGAATTAAAGGTAGCCAGCCAAGCGAAGATGGACCCCAAGGGATTTTATCAGGCATATAAGACGAAGAATAGAGAAACAATAGTTCCTTAAAGACAGCAGAATGGGACCTGCTTAGTTGTTGGGAGGAGATTAGTAAAATTGTGAACGAGTATTTTCTAACTGTCTTTGCCCAGGAAAACATGCAGGATTTGCCGAATAGTGACAAGATATTTAGAGTAGAAGAAAATAAGAAGCTGACAGATATTACCATAACTAAAGAGATAGTGGAACAGGAGATAGATAAGCTGAAAAGTTCAAGTCACCAGGACCAGATGAAATATATTCCACAGTATTTAAGAATTGGAAAAAGGTTATAAGTAATCTGGATAACGTCATGGCCAAGCGGCAGGCGACAGAGTGTTGTAATAAACGGCTCTAAATCCAAGTGGGGTCAAGTAATTAGTGGGGTGACAAAGGGATTATCAGTATTAGGGCCGATGTTTTAATTTTAGGAATATCGACTGGAGTCTGATTGTGGGTAACAAGGAAGCAGAGGAATTCCTTAAGGTAATTCAGGATAATTTTTTTAAACAGGTAGTCGTAGAACCCACAAGGGGGAATAATATTCTAGATTTAATTCTTACTAACAGGGAGGAAGCAGTCACGCAGGTAGAGGTTGGAGGACAGCTAGGTAACAGTGACCATAGGGAAATTAGGTACAATCTAGAATGTGAAGAAACTGTTAGAAATAAAAACACTAGTAAAATACCTGACTTTAGGAGAGCAGATTTTGAAGAATTGAAAAGGTACCTCCAAGGAGTGGACTGGCAAAGGATGCAGGGTGAGGTCAGGTCAGGGACGGAGTTCAGAGAGATAAGGCAGGATGAGGGAGGTGAGGTGAGGCTCCAGAAGGGAGGAGGAAAGAGGAAGGGGGGAGATAGGTGTGAGTATTTTGGAATGTCAGGTCATGCTGAAATGAGAGAGGTAAGGTCGAGGCGAGTTGATGAGGGAGGGGAGAGGATGGTAGGGAACGAGATGAGGAGATTAGGTGAAGTAAATGTAGATGAATTGTATAAATATTTCGTAGATAAAGTTCATACAGGTCAGTTAGCAAATATCCCGTATAAAACAATAAGATCACAAAAAAATGACCCTAAATGGATGACTGCTAGGTTAAAGCATTATATAGGGCGTAAGAGAAGTATATATAAGAGATTAAGGGCAGGTGAGGAAGTTTTAAGGACACAGTATAATGAATTAGTTAGAACAGTCAGGAAGTTAACGAGGAAAGCTAAGGACAATTATGAATTAAAGGTAGCCAGCCAGGCGAAGACGGACCCCAAGGGATTTTATCAGGTATACAGGACGAAAAATAAGGATACTGTAGGTTCATTAAAGGCAGCAGATGGGGAGCTGGTTAGTTCTGGGGAGGAGATTAGTAAACTTCTGAATGATTATTTTTTAACTTTCTTCACTCAGGAAAACATGCAGGATATGCCAGATAGTGAACAGGTGTTTAGAGCAGATGAGTATGAGAAGCTGACGGATATTTCCATAACTAGGGAGATAGTGGAGCAGGAGATAGATAGGCTAAAAAAGTTCAAGTCACCAGGACCTGATGAAATATATCCCAGAGTACTGAAGGAATGTAAAAAGATTATTAGTGAGCCGTTAGTTTCTGTCTTTAGGAAATCACTGGAGTCGGGTGAGGTACCAGTAATGTGGAGGCAGGCTAATGTAGTACCCATCTTTAGCGTCTAATTATAGACCTGTCAGCTTAACTTCAGTTGTAGGTAAAATGTTAGAGTCAATAATAGCCAGGAACATTAGGGAACATTTAGACAAACATAACTTGATAAATCAGTCACAGCATGGCTTCACGAAGGGGAAGTCTTGCCTGACAAACTTGTTAAGTTTTTACAGTAAGGTGTACGAGGCAGTAGATAATGGTGATAGTTATGATATCTTATATCTGGACTTTAGTAAAGCATTCGACAAGGTGCCCCATCAAAGGCTCCTGAGAAAGGTTAGGGCGCACGGGATAGATGGGAAGGTGTTAGGTTGGATAGGGTCATGGCTTGGTAACAGGCGACAGAGAGTGCTAATAAACGACTCGAAATCCGAGTGGGGTCATGTCATTAGTGGGGTGCCACAGGGATCAGTATTAGGGCCATTATTATTTCTAATATATATCAATGACTTGGATAGTGAAATTAGTAGCGATGTTAGTAAATTTGCGGATGACACAAAGATAGGTAGATTAATTAGGTCAGAAGCGGATGCCATCGCCTTGCAGACAGACTTAGATAGAATGAATGAATGGACGGATAGATGGCAAATGCAATTTAATATCAATAAATGCAAAGTGCTTAGCGTAGGTAGAGGAAACCCACACAATAGGTACACATTAAACACCCAAACTCTGGTAGGTACAGGGTACGAGAAAGATTTAGGAGTTATAGTTAGCTCTGAACTCCGTCTAGGGAAACAATGCCAGAAACAAGGCAAATAGGGTACTAGGATTCATTTTTAGGAGTGTTAAAAGTAGAAGGCCGGAAGTAATATTAAAGTTATACTTGGCGCTGGTCAGACCTCATCTAGACTACGCTGTGCAGTTCTGGTCCCCACATTACAGGAAAGATATAGGTCTATTAGAATCAGTACAGAGGAGAATGACTAAAAGGATTCAGGGGATGAGGAGTATTCCTTACGAAGCGAGGTTGAAGCGGTTAAATTTACATTCTCTAGAGAGACGTAGGTTAAGAGGGGACCTGATAGAAGTCTTTAAGTGGTATAAGGGTTATAACAAGGGAGATGTAAGCAAAATTCTTAGGATCAGCAACCAAAGTAGAACAAGAAATAACGGGTTCAAGCTTGAAAAATTTAAGTTTAGGAAGGAGATAGGAAAAAATTGGTTCTCAAATAGAGTGGTTGATGAGTGGAACGGACTCAGTAATCATGTAGTTAGTGCCAGGACACTAGAGAGCTTTAAGAGAAGATTAGACAAGTTTATGGATGGGGATAGCAGATGGAAATAGGTAGGAGTGTTTCATACAGGGACTGCCACGTGTAAGCCTGGTCGCTTCTTGCAGCTTCCCTTATTTCTTATGTTCTTATGTTCTTATGTTCTTTGTAATATATGTCAATGACTTGGATAGTGGAATTAGTAGTGTTGTTAGTAAATTTAGGGTGCATGCAAAGCACCCTAAATGAGGAAAAAAAGGGACATTACGAGAAACATGCATTATAAGTGTTTTTGAGATTCTTAGATACCAAAACCCTGAAACTCATGAATAACACTCTTAATTGAGAAACAGAACAACCTTACCAAATGCGTGTATTTTGAGTGTTTTCACATTCTTGGTTACCAAAACCCCAAATTGCATACGAAACTAGCTTTATGTGGAAAAAAAAAAAAAGACATTTCCAGAAAAATATCTTTTGAGTGTTTTTGAGCGTGTTAGGCAATAAAGCACTAAAAAGCAAGGCAATCACATTACATGGGAATAAAACCAACTTTTAGGAAGAACTTGCCTTTTAGTGTTTTTGACACGCATTTAGTAAGGTTGCTCTGTTTCTCAATTAAGAGTGTTATTTATGAGTTTCAGCATTTACACATTTTGAGCTCCTAACATACTAACACACTAAAACGCATGCAAAACACCCTTTATGAAAAAACAGAATAACATTACCAAAAACATGTATTTTGAGTGTTTTTGATCATGTTACCTATTAAAACGCTTAAATACATGGAAAGAACCCTATGTTTGGGAAACGAAAGGACATTACGTGAAACGTGCATTATGAATATTATTAAATTCCTTAAGCACCAAAAAGCTAAAATCTACAAATAACACTCTTTATAGAGAAAAAAAAAGAATTTTCCTTTTCTTTTTGTTATTCTTCTTCATAGGTACCGAGATGCCAAAATTCTGGCAAAATTCAGGGAAATTATATGGAAAAAAGAACATTATCAAAAAAAGTTAATTTTAGCTTTTTTTTCGGACAGTTATGTACCAAAACCTACATTGCATACAAAGCCACCTCTATAGGAAATTAAACGACTTTACCAGAAATCTGTCTTTTGAGTGTTTTTCAGCATGTTATGCACCAAAACAATAAGTAATATGGAAGTCACTCTATATGGGAATCCAAAACAAAATCACTTAACACTTGTCTTTTCAGTGTTTTACGTAGAAACACGCTAAAACGGATGCAAACAAACCAATATGAAGAAATAGAATAACATTGCCAAAAAAGGTATATTTTGAGTGTTTTTGAGCCTGTTACCTACAAAAAACGCGAAAATGGATGCAAAGCACTCTATATTGGGAAACAAAAGGACATTACGAGAAACCTGTATAATGAGTGTTTTATAGTTTCACAACAACCACAAGGCAAAAGTTTCTTAGATACCAAAATGCTGAAACTCATGAATAACACTCTTGATTGAGATACAGAACAACCTTACCAAATGCGTGTATTTTGAGTGTTTTTCACATTCTTTGTCACCAAAACACGAAATTGCATGCGAAACTAGGTTTATGTGGGGAAAAAATTATATTGCCAGAAAATTTTTTTTCAGTGTTTATGAGCGTGTTAGGCAATAAAGTACTTAAAAGAAGGGCAATCACATTACATGTGAATAAAAAAACTTTTACCAAGAACTTGCCGTTAAATATCTTTGAGCTCATTACATACCAAAACGCTAAAACGAATGCAAAAAATCCCTTATGGAGAAAAACAAAAACATTACAAAAAACATGTATCTTGAGTGTTTGTTTTTCATCATGTTACCTATAAAAACGCTTAAATACATGCAAAGAATCTTATGTTTGGGAAACGAAAGGACATTACGAGAAACATGTATTATAAGTGTTTTTAAGTTACTTAAATACCAAAAAGCTAAAACCCACAAATAACACTCTTTATGAAGAAACAAAAAAAAAAACAATAAATAAAAATAAGTAAATAAAATAAAAGAAAATAAAAATTTTTTTTTTTTTGTTATTCATCTTCAGAGGTATCGAGATGCCAAAATTCTGTTAAAATTCAGGGAAATTATGTGGATAAAAGAACATTATCGAAAAAGTTAATTTTAGCTTTTTTTTCGGACTGTTATGTACCAAACCCTAAAGTGCATGCAAAGCCATCTATATGGGGAAATTAAACGACTTTACAAACTGTCTTTTGAGTGTTTTCAGCATATTAGGCACCAAAACGATAAATAATATAGCAGTCACTCTATATGGGAATCCAAAACAAAATTACTGAAAACGTGTCTTTTCAGTGTTTTACGTAAAAAAAACGCTAAAACGGATGCAAACAGACCAATATGAAGAAATAGAATAACATTACCAAAAAGGTATATTTTAAGTATTTTTGAGCTTGTGACCAACAAAAAAAAAACGTGAAAATGGATGCAAAGCACTCTATATTGGGAAATAAAAAGACATTACAAGAAACGTGTATAATGAGTATTTTATAGTTTCACAAGAACCACGAAGCAAAAAACGCAAAAACTAGTGTATATGGAGAAGTTTCTTAGATACCAAAATGCTGAAACTCCTGAATAACACTCTTAATTAAGAAACAGAATAACATTACTAAATGCGTGTATTTTGAGTGTTTTCACATTCTTAGTTATTAGAACCCCAAATTGCATGCGAAACTAGCTTTATGTGGGAAAAAAAATGACATTACCAGAAAAGTATCTTTTGAGGGTTTTAGAGAGAGTTAGGCAATAAAGCACTAAAAAGGAGGGCAATCACATTACATGGGAATAAAACCAACTTTTAAGTGTTTTTTAACTCCTTATATACCAAAACGCTAAAACACATGCAAAACACCCTTTATGGAGAATCAGATTAACATTACCAAAAACATTTATTTTGAGTGTTTTTGATCATGTTACCTCTAAAAACGCTTAAATACATGCAAAGAACACTATGTCTGGGAAACGAAAGGACATTATGAGAAACGTGTATTATGTGTTTTTAAGTTCCATAAGTACCAAAAAGCTAAAACCTCTTTATAGAGAAAAAATAAAGAAATAATTAAAAAATAGGATTCTTTTTTTTTGTTCTTCCTCTTCATAGGTACTGAGATGCCAAAATTCTGGCAAAATTCAGGGAAATTATATGCAAAAAGAACATTATCGAAAAAGTTAATTTTAGCTTTTTTTTTCGGACTGTTATGTACCAAACCATGAAGTACATGCAAAGCCAACTATATGGGGAAATTAAACGACTTTACGAGAAACCTGTCTTTTGTGGTTTTTTCTCTTTCTCTATTGGTTAACAAAAGGACATTACGAGAAATGTGTATAATGAGTGTTTTATAGATTCTCAAGAATCACAAGGCAAAAAACGCAAAAACTCATATATATGGAGATGTTTCTTAGATACCAAAATGCTGAAACTCCTGAATAACACTCTAAATTGAGAAACAGAACAACCTTACCAAATGCGTGTATTTTCAGTGTTTTTCACATTCTTAGTTACCAAAATCCCAAATTTTATGTGAAAGTAGCTATATGTGGGAAAAAAAATGACATTACCAGAAAAGTGTCTTTTTAAATGTTTTTTTTTTTAGCATGATAGGCAATAAAGCACCAAAAAGCAGGGCAATCACATTACATGGGAATAAAACTAACTTTTACTAACAACTTGCTTTTAAGTGTTTTTGAGCTCCTTCTATTCCAAAACGCTAAAACGAATGCAAAACACCCTTTATGGAGAAGGAGAATAACATTACCAAAAACACGTACTTTGAGTGTTTTTGATCATGTTACCTGTAAAAACTCTTAAATACATGCAAAGAACCTTATGTTTGGGAAATTAAAGGGCATCTGGAGAAACATGTATTACCAGTATTTTTAAGTTCTTTAAGTACCATTTAGCTAAAACCCATAAATAACACTGTTTATAGAAAAAAATAAATAAATAAATGAATAAAAAGATAGGAATTTATTTATTTTTTTTGTTATTCATCTTTATAGGTACCAAGATGCCAAAATTCTGGCAAAATTCAGGAAAATTATGTGAAAAAAGAATATTATGAAAAAAATTTAATTTTAGCTTTTTTTTCGGACTGTTATGTACCAAACCCTAAAGTGCATGCAAAGCCACCTATATGAGGAAATTAAACGACTTTACGAGAAACCTGTCTTTTGAGTGTTTTTCAGCATGTTAGGCACCAAAACGATATATAATATGGAAGTCACTCAATATGGGAATCCATCACAAAATTACTGAAAAAAAGTGTCTTTTCAGTGTTTTACGTAGAAAAACGCTAAAACGGATGCAAACCAACGAATATGAAGAAACAGAATAACATTACCAAAAAAGGTATATTTTCAGTGTTTTTGAGCTTCTTATCTACAAAAAACGCGAAAATGGATAGAAAGCACTCTATATTGAGATACAAAAGGACATTACGAGAAACTTGCATAATGAGTGTTTTATAGTTTCACAAGAACCACAAGGCAAAAAACGAAAAAACTCGTGTATATGGATAAGTTTCTTATATACCAAAATGCTGAAACTGAGAAATAACACTCTTAATTGAGAATACAGAACAACCTTATGATATGCGTGTATTTTGACTGTTTTTCACATTCTTAGTTACCAAAACCTCAAATTGCATGCAAAACTAGCTTTATGTGGTAAAAAAAATGACATTACCAGAAAAGTGTCTTTTGAGTGTTTTTGAGCGTGTTAGGCAATAAACCACTAAAAAGGAGGGCAATCACATTACATGGGAATAAAACCATCTTTTACCAAGAACTTGCCTTTAAGTGTTTTTGAGCTCCTTATATACCAAAACGCTAAAACGCATGCAAAACACCCTTTATGGAGAAACAGATTAACATTACCAAAAACATGTATTTTGAGAGTTTTTGATCATGTTACCTCTAATAACGCTTTAATAAATGCAAAAAACCCTATGTCTGGGAAACGAAAGGACATTAGGAGAAACGTGTATTATGAGTCTTTTTAAGTTCCATAAGTACCAAAAAGCTAAAACCTCTTTATAGAGAAGAAAAAAGTAAATAAACAAATAGGATTTTTTTTTTGTTATTCTTCTTCATAGGTACCGAGATCACAAAATTCTGGCAAAATTCAGGGAAATCATATGAAAAATGTACATTATCAAAAAAGTTAATTTTAGCTTTTTTTTCGGACTGTTATGCGCAAAACCCTAAAGTGCATGCAAAGCCAACTATATGGGGAGATTAAACGACTTTACGAGAAACCTGTGTTTCTAGTGTTTTTCAGCATGTTAGTCACCAAAACAATTAACAATATGGAATTCATTCTATTTGGGAATCCAAAACAAATTACTGAAAACGTGTCTTTTCCGTGTTTTAAGTAGAAAAATGCTGAAATGGATGCAAACCAGCCAACATGAAAAAATAGAATAAGTTTACCAAAAAGGTATGTTTTGAGTATTTTTGAGCTTTTTACAAAAAAAAAAAAAAAAAACGCGAAAATGGATGGAAAGCTCTCTATATTGGTTAACAAAAGGACATTACGAGAAACGTGTATAATGAATGTTTTATAGATTTTCAAGAAGCACAAGGCAAAAAACGCAAAAACTCGTATATATGGAGAAGTTTCTTAGATACCAAAATGGTGAAACTCCTGAATAACACTATTAATTGAGAAACAGAACAACCTTACCAAATGCGTGTATTTTGAGTGTTTTTCACATTCTTAGTTACCAAAACCCCAAATTTTATGTGAAAGTAGCTTTATGTGGGAAAAAAAATGACATTACCAGAAAAGTGTCTTTTAAGTGTGATTGCATGATAGGCGATAAAGCACTAAAAAGCAGGGCAATCACATTACATGGGAATAAAATCAACTTTTACCAAGTGTATTTTCTAAGTGTTTTTGAGCTCCTTATATACCAAAACGCTAAAACGCATGCAAAACACCCTTTATTTAGAAACAGAATAACATTACCAAAAACATGTATTTTGAATGTTTTTGATCATGTTACCTATAAAAACGCTTAAATACATGCAAAGAATCTTATGTTTGGGAAACGAAAGGACATTTCGAGAAACGTGTATTATGAGTGTTTTTAAGTTCTTTAAGTACTAAAAAGCTAAAACCCTCAAATAACACTATTTATAGAGAAAAAAATAAAAAAAATAAAAAAATAGGATTTTTTTTTTATTCATCTTCATAGGTACCGAGATGCTAAAACTCTGCCAAAATTCAGGGAAATTATATGAAAAAAGAACATTATGAAAAAGAGTTAATTTTAGCTTTTTTTCGGACTGTTATGTACCAAACCCTAAAGTGCATGCAAAGCCACCTATATGGGGAAATTAAACGACCTTACCAGAAACCTGTCTTTTGTGTTTTTTTCAGCATGTTAGCCACCAAAACGATAAATAATATGGAATCACTCAATGTCGGAATCCATCACAAAAATTACTGAAAAAGTGTCTTTTCAGTGTTTTACGTAGAAAAACGCTAAATTGGATGCAAGCCAACGAATATGGAGAAATAGAATAACATTACCAAAAAGGTATATTTTGAGTGTTTTTGAGCTTCTTACCTTCAAAAAACGCGAAAATTGATGGAAAGCACTCTATATTGGGATACAAAAGGACATTACGAGAAACGTGTATAATGAGTGTTTTATAGTTTCACAAGAGCCACAAGGCAAAAATCGCAAAACGCGGTGTATATGGAGAAGTTTCTTAGATACAAAAAAAGCTGAAACTCAGAAATAACACTCTTAATTAAGAATACAGAAAAACCTTACGAAATGCATGTATTTTGAGTGCTTTTCACATTCTTAGTTACCAAAACCAAAAATTGCATGCGAAACTAGCTTTATGTGGGAAAAAAATGACATTACCAAAAAAGTATCTTTTGAGTGTTTTTGAGCGTGATAGGCACTAAAGCACTAAAAAGGAGGGCAATCACATTATATGAGAATAAAACCAACTTTTACCAAGAACCTGCCTTTACGTGTTTTTGAGCTTCTTACATACCAAAACGCTAAAACGCTTGCAAAACACCCTTTATGGAGAAATAGAATAACATTACCAGAAACATGTATTTTGAGTGTTTTTGATCATGTTACCTATAAAAATGCCTAAATACATGCAAAGAACCCTATGTTTGGAAAATGAAAGGATATTACGAAAATCGTGTATTATGAGTGTTTTTAAGTTCCTCAAGTACCAAAAAGCTAAACCCAGAAATAACTTTTTATAGAGAGAAAAAAAATTTGTTATTCATCTTCATAGGTACCGAGATGCCAAAATTCTGGCAAAATTCATGGAAATTTTGTAAAAAAAAATCATTATAAAAAAAAATAATTTTAGCTTTTTTCAGGAGTTATGTACAAACTCTCAAGTGCATGCAAATCCACCTATATGGGGAAATTTCACGACTTTACCAGAAACCTGTCTTTTGAGTGTTTTTCAGCAATCTGAACAATATTATTTAAAACGTGTCTTTTCAGTGATTTACGTAGAAAAACGCTAAAACGGATGCAAACCAACCAATATGAAGAAAAAGAATAACATTACAAAAAAGATATATTTTGATGTGTTTTTGAGCTTGTTACCTACAAAAAATGCAAAAATTGATGGAAAGCACTTTATATTGGTAAAGAAGAGGACATTACGAGAAACGTGTATGAGTGTTTTATTGTTTGACAAGAACCACAAGGTAAAATACTCAAAAACTCGTGTACATCTGCTTATCTAAAGTTTTTGAATCTATCCTCAACAGGAAGATTCTTAAACATCTATCACTTCACAACCTTCTATCTGATCGCCAGTATGGGTTCCGTCAAGGACGCTCTACTGGTGATCTTCTGGCTTTCCTTACTGAGTCTTGGTCATCCTCTTTTAGAGACTTTGGTGAAACTTTTGCTGTTGCCTTGGACATATCAAAAGCCTTTGATAGAGTCTGGCACAAAGCTTTGATTTCCAAACTACCCTCCTACGGTTTCTATCCTTCTCTCTGTAACTTCATCTCAAGTTTCCTTTCTGACCGTTCTATTGCTGCTGTGGTAGACGGTCACTGTTCTTCTCCTAAATCTATTAACTGTGGTGTTCCTCAGGGTTCTGTCCTGTCACCCACTCTCTTCTTATTATTCATTAATGATCTTCTAAACCAAACTTCTTGTCCTATCCACTCCTATGCTGATGATACCACCCTGCACTTTTCCACGTCTTTTCATAGACGTCCAACCCTTCAGGAGGTAAACATATCACGCAGGGAAGCCACAGAACGCCTGACTTCTGATCTTTCTAAAATTTCTGATTGGGGCAGAGCAAACTTGGTATTGTTCAATGCCTCAAAAACTCAATTCCTCCATCTATCAACTCGACACAATCTTCCAGACAACTATCCCCTCTTCTTCAATGACACTCAACTGTCCCCCTCTTCTACACTGAACATCCTCGGTCTGTCCTTTACTTATAATCTGAACTGGAAACTTCACATCTCATCTCTAGCTAAAACGGCTTCTATGAAGTTAGGTGTTCTGAGACGTCTCCGCCAGTTTTTCTCACCCCCCCAGCTGCTAACTCTGTACAAGGGCCTTATCCGTCCATGTATGGAGTATGCTTCACATGTCTGGGGGGGTTCCACTCATACTGCTGTTCTAGACAGGGTGGAATCAAAAGCTTTTCGTCTCATCAACTCCTCTCCTCTAACTGACTGTCTTCAGCCTCTCTCTCACCGCCGCAATGTTGCATCTCTTGCTGTCTTCTACCGCTATTTTCATGCTAACTGCTCTTCTGATCTTGCTAACTGCATGCCTCCCCTCCTTCCGCGGCCTCGCTGCACAAGACTTTCTTTTTTCTCTCACTCCTATTCTGTCCACCTCTCTAACGCAAGAGTTAACCAGTATTCTCAATCATTCATCCCTTTCTCTGGTAAACTCTGGAACTCCTTGCCTGCTTCTGTATTTCCACCTTCCTATGACTTGAATTCCTTCAAGAGGGAGGTTTCAACACACTTATCCACCAATTTTTGACCACTGCTTTGACCCTTTTAGGGACTGGCATTTCAGTGGGCATTTTTTTTATTAGATTTTTGTTGCCCTTGGCCAGTATCCTTCCTACATAAAAAAAAAAAAAAAAAAAAAAAAAAAACATAAAGAAGTTCTTACATACCAAAAAGCTGAAACTCATTAATAACACTTTTAATTTTGAAACAGAAATACCTTACCAAATGTGTGTATTAGAAAAGTTTCTTACATACCAAAATGCTGAAACTCATGAATAACACTTTTAATTAAGAAATAGAACAACCTTACTAAACCCTGTGTTTTGAGTTTTTTTTTCACATTCTTAGTTAGCAAAACCCCAAATTCCATGCAAAACTAGCTTTATGTGGGAAAAAAAAAATGATATTACCAGAAAAGTGTCTTTTGAGAGTTTTTGAGCGTGTTAGGCAATAAAGCACTAAAAAGCAGGGGAATCACATTACATGGGAATAATAACAACTTTTACCAAGAACTTCCCTTTAAGTGTTTTTGAGCTCATTACATACCAAAACGCTAAAACGCATGCAAAACACCTTTTATGGAGGAAGAAAATAAAATTACCAAAAACATATATTTTGAGTGTTTTTGATCATGTTATCTATAAAAACGCTTAAATACATGCAAAAAACCTTATGTAAACATAAGAAACATAAGAAACATAAGAAACGAAAGGACATTTTGAGAAATGTGTATTATAAGTGTTTTTAAGTTCCTTAAGTACCAAAAAGCTAAAACCCACAAATAACACTCTTTATTTAGAAAAAAAAGTAAGAAAATAAAAAAATAGGATTTTTTTTTTTTTTTTGTTATTCATCTTCATAGGTACCGAGATGCCAAAATTCTGGGAAAATTCAGGACTATTATATGTTAAAAAAAAATTATCAAAAAAGTAAATTTTAGCTTTTTTTTCGGACTGTTATGTACCAAACCCTAAAGTGCATCCAAAGACTCCTATATGAGGAAATTAAACGACCTTACCAGAAATCTGTTTTTTGAGTGTTTTTCAGCATGTTAGGCACCAAAACGATAAATAATAAGGAACTCACTCTATATGAGAATCCAAAACAAAATTACTGAAAACGTGTTTTTTCTTTCTTTTACGTAGAAAAACGCGAAAACGGATGCAAACCTACCAATATCAAGAAAAAGAAAAACATTACCAAAAAGGTATATTTTGAGTGTTTTTGAGCTTGTTACCTACAAAAAACGCGAAAATTGATGCAAAGCACTCTATATTAAAAAACAAAAGGACTTTGCAAGAAAAGTGTATAATGAGTTTTTATAGTTCAAAAGAACCAAAAGGCTAAAAACACAAAAACTCGTGTATATGGAGAAGGTTCCTAGACACCAAAATGCTGAAACTCATGAATAACACTCTTAATTGAGAAATAGAACAACCTTACTAAATGCGTGTATTTTGAGTGCTTTTCACATTCTTAGTTACCAAAACCCCAAATTGCATGCGAAACCACCTTTATGTGAGAAAAAAAATGACATTACCAGAAAAGTGTCTTTTATGTGTTTTTGAGCATGATAGGGAATAAAGCACTAAAAAGCAGGGCAATCATATTACATTGGAATAACACCAATGCCTTTAAGTGTTTTTGAGGTCCTTATATACCAAACCGCTAAAACGCATACAAAAACAAACTTTATGGAGAAACAGAACAACATTACCAAAAACATGTATTTTTAGTGTTTTTGATATTGTTATCTATAATAACGCTTAATTACATGCAAAGAACATTATGTTTGGGAAACAAAAGCATATTACGAGAAACGTGTATTATGAGTGTTTTTTTAAGTTCCTTAAGTACCAAAAAGCTAAAACCCACCAATAACACTTTATTTAGAAAATAAAAAAAATAAAATAAAAATATAAAAAAATAGGAATTTTTTTTTTTTTTTTGATATTCATATTCATAGGTACCGAGATGCCAAAATTCTGGGAAAATTCAGGGCAATCATATGATAAAAGAGTTTTATCAAAAAAGTTAATTTCCGTTTTTTTTTTTTATCGGACTGTTATGTACCAAACCTTAAAGTGCATGCAAAGACTCCTATATGAGGAAATTAAACGACCTTACAAGAAATATGTGTTTTGAGTGTTTTTTTAGCATGTTAGGCACCAAAACGATAAATAATAAAGAACTCACCCTATATGGGAATCCAAAAAAAAGCTACTGAAAACGTGTCTTCTCAGTGTTTTACGTAGAAAAACTCTAAAACGGATGCAAAGCAACCAATATCAAGAAATAGAAAAACGTTACTAAAAAGGTATATTTTGAGTGTTTTTGAGCATGTTACCTACAAAAAACGCGAAAATTGATGCAAAGCACTCTATATTGGGAAAGAAAAGGACATTGCAAGAAAAGTGTATAATGAGTGTTTTATAGTTCAAAAGAACCGCAAGGCAAAAAACACAAAATCTCGTGTATATGGAGAGGTTTCCTAGATACAAAAATGCTAAAACTCATGAATAACATTCCTAATTGAGAAACAGAACAGCCTTAATAAATGCATGTATTTTGATTGCTTTTCACATTCTTATCAAAACCCAAAATTGCATGCGAAAATAGATTTGTGGGAAAAAAAGAACACTTTACCAGAAAAGTGTCTTTTGAGTGTTTTTTAGAGTGATAGAAAATAAAGCACTAAAAAGGAGGACAATCACATTACATTGGAGGAAAACGAATTTTTACCAAGAACTTGCATTTATGTGTTTTTGAGCTCCTTATATACCAAAACACTAAAACGCATGCAAAACACTCTTTATGGTGAAACAGAATAACATTACCAAAAACATGTATTTTGAGTGTTTTTGATCATGTTACCAATAAAAACGCTTAAATAAATGCAAAGAACATTATTTTTGGGAAACGAAAGGAGATTACGAGAAACGAGTATTATGAATGTTTTTTAAGTTCATTAATTACCAAAAAGCTAAAAGCCACAAATAACTCTTTATTGAGAAACAATAAATAAATAAATAAAAAATACAATATTTTTTTTCTTTCTTATTCATCTTCACAGGTACCGAAATGCCAAAATTCGGGCAAATTTCAGAAAATTATGTGAAATAAAAACATTATCAAAAAAGTTAAATTTAGCTTCTTTTTTTTTTTCGAACTGTTATGTACCAAACCCCTAAAGTGCATGCAAAGCCACCTATATGGGGAAATTAAACGTGTTTGCCAGAAAACTGTCTTATGAGTGTTTTTCAGCATGTTAGGAACCAACATGATAAAACCCAAGGAAGTCAATCTATATGGGAATCCAAAACAAAATTACTGAAAATGTGTCTTTTCGGTGTTTTACGTACAAAACGCTAAAACGGATGCAAACTAATGAAAATGAAGAAATAGAATAACATTAACAAAAAGGTATATTTTGAGTGTTTTTGAAATTGTTACCTACAAAAAACGCGAAAATGGATGGAAAGCACTCTATATTGGGAAGCAAAAGGCATCAAAAAGCATGTTAGGCACCAAAACGATAAATAATATGAAAGTCACTCTATATGGAAATCCAAAACGAAATTACTGGAAACGTGTCTTTTAAAAGATTTACGTAGAAAAACGCTAAAACGGAGGCAAACCAACCAATATGAAGGAATAGAATAACATTACCAAAAAAGTATATTTTGTGTGTTTTTGAGCTTGTTACATAAAAAGAAACTCGAAAATGGATACAAAGCACTCTATATAAGGAAAAAAAAGGACATAATGAGAAACGTGTATAATGAGTGTTTTATAGTTCACCAGAATCACAAGGCAAAAAACGCAAAAATTCGACTGTATGGAGAAGTTTCTAAGATACCAAAATACTGAAACTCATGAACACTCTTAATCAAGAAACAGAACAATCTTACTAAATGCGTGTATTTTGAGTGTTTTTTTACATTCTTAGTTACCAAAACCCCAAATTCCATGCGAAACTAGCTTTATGTGGGAAAAAAATGACATTACCAGAAAAGTGTCTTTGAGTGTGTTAGGCAATAAAGCACTAAAAAGCAGGGCAATCACATTACATGGGAATAAAACCAACTTTTACGAAGAACTTGCCTTTTAGTGTTTTTGACACGCATTTAGTATGTTTGGTCTGTTTCTCAATTAAGAGTGTTATTCATGAGTTTCAGCATTTACACGAGTTTTTGCGTTTTTTGCCTTGTGGATTTTTTGAATTATAAAACATTCAATTTACATTTTTCTCGCAATGTTTTCTACGTAAAACACTGAGAAGACACGTTTTCAGTAATTTTCTTTTGGATTCCCACATAGAGTGAGTTCCTTATTATTTATCGTTTTGGTGCCTCTTCTTCAGTGACACTCGGCTGTCACCCTCTTCTGCGTTGGGCGTCCTCGGTCTGTCTTTTGCTTGTGGTCTGAACTGGAAACTTCGCATCTCATCTCTAGCTAAGGCAGCTTCTGTGAAGTTGGGTGTTCTGAGACGTCTCCGCCAGTTTCTCTCGCCCCCCCAGCTGCTGGCTCTGTGCAGGGGCCTTGTCCGTCCATGTATGGAGTGTGCTTCGCGTGTCTGGGGGGGTTCCACTCGTGCTGCTCTTCTGGGCGGGGTGGAATCAAGGGCTTTTCGTCTCATCAACTCCTCTCCTCTAGCTGGCTGTCTTCGGCCCCTCTCTCACCGCCGCGGTGTTGCGTGTGTAGCTGTCTTCTGCCGCTGTTTTCGTGCCAGCTGCTCTTCTGATCTTGCTGGCTGCATGCCTCCCCTCCTTCCGCGGCCTCGCTGCGCGGGACTTTCTTCTTTCTCTCACCCCTGTTCTGTCCACCTCTCTGGCGCAAGAGTTGACCAGTGTTCTCAATCGTTCGTCCCTTTCTCTGGTGAGCTCTGGAGCTCCCTGCCTTCTTCTGTGTTTCCACCTTCCTGTGACTTGAATTCCTTCAAGAGGGAGGTTTCGGGACACTTGTCCACCAATTTTTGACCACTGCTTTGACCCTTTTGTGGGACTGGCGTTTCAGTGGGCATTTTTTTTTATTGGATTTTTGTTGCCCTTGGGTGGTGTCCTTCTTACATAAAAAAAAAAAAAAACATCCAATATGAAGAAATAGAATAACATTACCAAAAAGATATTTTTTGAGTGTTTTTGAACTTGTTACCTACAAAAAATGCAAAAATGGATGTAAAGCACTCTATATTAGGAAACAAAAGGACATTACGAGAAACGTGTATAATGAGTGTTTTATAGTTTTAAAAGAACCACAAGGCAATAAACGTAAAAACTCGTGTATATAGAGAAATTTTTACATACCAAAATGATGAAACGCATGAATAACACTTTTAAACAGAACAGAACTACCTTACTACCTTAAACAGAACTACCTTACCAAATTGTGTATTTTAAGTGTTTTTCACATTCTTAGTCACAAAAATGCCAAATAACATGCGAAGCTAGCTTCATTTGGGAAAAAAATGACATTACCAGAAAAGTGTCTTTTGAGTGTTTTTGAGCGTGATATGCAACAAAGCACTAAAAAGCAGAACGATCACATTACATGAGAATAAAACCAATTTGTACGAAGAATTTGCCTTTAAGTGTTTTTTAACCCCTTATATACCAAACCGCTAAAACGCATGAAAAACAAACTTTATGGAGAAACAGAATAACATTACCAAAACATGTATTTTGAGTGTTTTTGATCATGTTATCTATAAAAACGCTTAAGTACATGCAAAGAACATTATGTTTGGGAAACAAAAGGACATTACGAGAAACGTGTATTATGAATGTTTTTATAAGTTCGTTAAGTACCAAAAAGCTAAAACTCACAAATAACACTCTTTATTTAGAAAATAAAAAAATAAAAAAATAAAATAAATAGGATTTTTTTTTTGTTATTCATCTTCATAGGTACCGAGATGCCAAAATTCTGGAAAAATTCAGGGCAATTATGTGATAAAAGAATATTATCAAAAAAGTTAATTTCAGCTTTTTTTTTTTGGATTGTTATGTACCAAACCATAAAGTGCATGCAAAGCCTCCAATATGAGGAAATTAAACGACCTTACCAGAAATCTGTGTTTTGTGTGATTATTTAGCATGTTAGGCACCAAAACGATAAATAATAAGGATCTCACTCTATATGGGAATCCAAAACAAAGTTACTAAAAACGTGTCTTCTCAGTGTTTTACGTAGAAAAACGTTAAAACGGATGCAAACTAACCAATATCAATAAATAGAAAAACGTTACCAAAAATGTATATTTTGAGTGTTTTTGAGCTTTTTACCTACAAAAACGCGAAAATTGATGCAAACCACTCTATATTGGGAAAGAAAAGGACATTGCAAGAAAAGTGTATAATGAGTGTTTTATAGTTCAAAAGGACCACAAAGCAAACAACGCAAAAACTCGTCTATATGGAGAGATTTCCTACACACCAAAATGCTGAAACTCATGAATAACACTCTTAATTGAGAAACAGAACAACCTTACTAAATGCGTGTATTTTGAGTGCTTTCCACACTCTTAGATACCAAAAACCCCAAATTACATGCGAAAATAATTTTTTGGGGAAAAAAATGACTTTACCAGAAAATTATCTTTTGAATGTTTTAAAACGTGATAGGTAATAAAGTACTCAAAAGCAGGACAATCACATTATATTGGAATAAAACCATTTTTTACCAAGAACTTGCCTTTAAGTGTTTTCGAGCTCCTTTTATACAAACTGCTAAAACGCTTGCAAAACACACTTTATGGAGAAACAGAATAACATTACCAAAACCTTGTATTTTGAGTGTTTTTGATCACGTTATCTATAAAAACGCCTAAATACATGCAAAGAACCTTATGTTTGGGAAACGAAAGGACATTACGAGAAACGTGTATTATGAGTGTTTTTAATAACCTTAAGTACCAAAAAGGTAAATCCCACAAATAACACTCTTTATTGAGAAAAAATAAATAAATAAATAAAAAATAAAAGAAATGGGATTTTTAAAATTTTTTTTATTTATCTTCATAGGTACCAAAATGCCAAAATTCTGGGAAAATTCAGGGCAATTATATGATGAAAGAATATTACCAAAAAAGTTAATTTTAGCTTTTTTATATACCAAACCTTAAAGTGCATACAAAGCCTCCTATATAAGGAAATTAAACCACCTTATCAGAAATCTCTCTTTTGAGTGTTGTTCAGCATCTTAGGCACCAAAACAATAAATAATAAGGAACTCACTCTATATGGGAATTCAAAACAAAATTACTGGAAACGTGTCTTCTCAGTGTTTTACGTAGAAAAACGCTAACACGGATGCAAACAAACCAATATAAAGAAATAGAAAAACATTACCAAAAAAGTATATTTTGAGTGTTTTTGAGCTTTTTACCTATAAAAAACACGAAAATTGATGCAAAGCACTCTATAATGGGAAAGAAAGGGACATTGCATGAAAAGTGTATAATGAGTGTTTTACTCGTATAGTTCAAAAGAACCATAAGGCAAAAAATGCAAAAGCTAGTGTATATGAAGAAGTTTCGTAGATACCAAAATGCTGAAACTCATGAACAACACTCTTAATTGAGAAACAGAACAATCTTACTAAATGTGTGTATTTTGAGTGCTTTTTTACATTCTTAGTTACCAAAACCCCAAATTGCATGCGAAACCAGCTTTATGTGGGAAAAAAATGACATTACCAGAAAAATATCTTTTGAGTGTTTTTGAGCGTGTTAGGCAAAGAAGCACTGAAAAGCAGGGCAATCACATTACATTGGAATAAATCCAATTTTTAATAAGAACTTGCCTTTAAGTGTTTTGAGCTCCTTATATACCAAAACACTAAAACGCATGCAAAATACACTTTATGATGAAACAGAATAACATTACCAAAAACATGTATTTTCAGTGTTTTTGATCATGTAACCAATAAAAACGCTTAAATACATGCAAAGAACCCTATTTTTGGGAAATGAAAGGACATTACGAAAAACGTGTATTATGAGTGTTTTTAAGTTCATTAAGTACGAAAAGCTAATAGCCACAAATTACACTCTTTATTGAGAAAAAAACAAATAAATAAATAAAAAAATACAATATTTTTTTTTTTCATTCTTATTCATCTTCACAGGTAAAGAGATGCCAAAATTTGGGCAAAGTTCAGAAAATTATATGAAATAAGAACATTATCAAAAAAGTTAAATTTAGCTTTTTTTTTCGGACTGTTATGTACCAAACCCCTAAAGTGCATGGAAAGCTACCTATATGGGGAAATTAAACGTCTTTGCCAGAAAACTGTCTGATGAGTGTTTTTCAGCATGTTAGGAACCAACACGATAAAACCCAAGAAAGTCAATCTATATGGGAATCCAAAACAAAATTACTGAAGACGTGTCTTTTCGGTGTTTTACGTAGAAAATGCTAAAACGGATGGAAACCAACCAAAATGAAGAAATAGAATAACATTACCAAAAAGGTATATTTTGAGTGTTTTTTAAATTGTGTATTTTGAGTGTTTTTCACATTCTTAGTTACGAAATTGGCAAATTACATGCGAAGCTACCTTCATATGGGAAAAAAATTGTCAATACCAGAAAAATGTCTTTTCAGTGTTTTTCAGCGTGATATGCAACAAAGCACTAAAAAGCAGAACAATCACATCACTTGGGAATAAAACCAACTTTTACGAAGAACATGCCTTTAAGTGTTTTTTAACTCCTTACATACCAAAACGCTAAAACGCATGCAAAACACCCTTTATGGAGAAACAGAATAACTTTACCAAAAATATGTATTCTGAGTGTTTTTGATCATGTTACCTATAAAAACGCTTAAATACATGTAAAGAAACCTATGTTTGTATAAGAAAAGAACATTACGAAAATCGTGTATTTTGAGTGTTTTTAAGTTCCTTAAGTACCAAAAAGCTAAAACTCACAAATAACACATTATAGAGAGAGAAAAAAAAATTGTTATTCATCTTCATAGGTACCGAGATACTAAAATTCTGGAAAAATTCAGGGAAATTTTGTAAAAAAGATCATTATAAAAAAATACTTTCAGCATTTTTCCGGAGTTATGTACCAAACCCTGAAGTGCATGCAAAGCCACCTATATGGAGAAATTACTCACCTTTACCAGAAACCTGTCTTATGAGTGTTTTTTTCAGCAATTTCAACAATATTACTGAAAACGTGTCTCTTCAGTGATTTACGAAGAAAAACGCTAAAACGGATGCAAACCAACCAATATGGAGAAATAGAATAACATTACCAAAAAGATATATTTTGAGTGTTTTTCAGCTTGTTACCTACAAAAAATGCGAAAATGGATGGAAAGCACTCTATATTGGGAAACAAAAGAACATTACGAGAAACGTGTATAATGAGTGTTTTATAGTTTCACACAAACCACAAGGCAAAAAACGCAAAAAACTCGTGTATATAGAGAAGTTTCTTACATACCAAAATGCTGAAATGCATGAATAACACTTTTAATTGAGAAACAGAACTACCTTACCAAATGTGTGTTTTTTTAGTGTTTTTCACATTCTTAGTTACGAAAATCCCAATTTACATGCGAAACTAGCTTTATGTGGGAAAAAAAATGATATTACCAGAAAAGTGTCTTTTGAGTGTTTTTGAGCGTGATATGCAACAAAGCACTAAAAAGCAGAACAATCACATTACATGGGAATAAAACCAACTTTTACGAAGAACTTGCCTTTAAGTGTTTTTTAACTACTTACATACCAAAACGCTAAAACGCATGCAAAACACCGTTTATGGAGAAACAGAGTAACATTACCAAAAGCATGTATTTTGAGTGTTTTTGATCATGTTATTTATAAAAACGCTTAAATACATGCAAAGAACCTTAGGTTTGGGAAACGAAAGGACATTAAGAGAAACATGTATTATGAGTGTTTTTATGTTCCTTAAGTACCAAAAAAGCTAAAACCCACAAATAACACTCTTTATAGAGAAAAAAATAATAATAATATAATTTTTTTTTTTTTTTTTTTTTTGTTATTCATCTTCATAGGTACTAAGTTGCCAAAATTCTGGCAAAATTCTTTGGGAATCGAAAACAAAATTACTGAAAACGTGTCTTTTCGGTGTTTTACGTAGAAAAACGCTAAAACGGATGCAAACCAACCAATATGAAGAAATAGAATAACATTACCAAAAAGGTATATTTTAAGTGTTTTTGAGCTTGTTACCTACAAAAAACGCGAAAATGGATGCAAAGCACTCCTTATTGGGAGAAAAAAGGACATAACGAGAAACGTGTATAATGAGTGTCTTATTATTTTTCGGGCAAAAGAACTTGTGGTTCACAAGAACCACAACGCAAAAAACGCAAAAATTCGTGTATATAAAGAAGTTTCTTAGATACCAAAATGCTGAAACTCATGAATAACAATCTTAATTGGGAAACAGAACATTACCAAATGCGTGTATTTTGAGTGTTTTTTTCACATTCTTAGTTAGCAAAACCCCAAATAGCATGCGAAAGTAGCTTTATGTGGGAAAAAAATAACATTACCAGAAGTGTCTTTTGAGTGTTTTTTGAGCGTGTTAGGCAATAAAGCACTAAAAAGCAAGGCAATCATATTACATTGGAATAAAACCAACTTTTACCAAGAACTTGCCTTGAAGTGTTTTTCAGCTCCTTACATACCAAATCGCTAAAACGCATGCAAAACACTCCTTTATGCAGAAGCAGAATAACATTACCAAAAACAAGTGTTTTTGAGTGTTTTTTATCATATTACCTATAAAAACGCTTAAATACATGCAAAGATCCCTATATTTGGGAAAGGAAAGGACATTACGAGAAATGTGTATTATGAATGTTTTGAAGTTCTTTAAGTACCAAAACGTTAAAACCTACAAATAACACTCTTTATAGAGAAAAAAAAATAAATAAATAAAATAATAGCATTTTTATTTTTTTGTTATTGATGTTCATAGGTACCAAGACGCCAAAATTCTGCCAAAATTCAAGGAAATTATGTGGAAAAATTATGTGGAAAAAGTTAATTTTACCTTTTTTTCGGAGTTATGTACCAAACCATAAAGTGTATCCAAAGCCACCTATTTGGGAAAATTTAACGACTTTACAAGAAAAGAAACCTATCTTTTTTGAGTGTTTTTCCGCTTGAAAACGTGTCTTTTAAAAGATTTACGTACAAAAATGCTAAAACGGATGCAAACCAACTAATATGAAAAAATAGAATAACATTATCAGAAAAGTATATTTTGTGTGTTTTTGAGCTTGTTACATAAAAAAAAAGAACTTGCCTTTTAGTGTTTTGGACACGCATTTAGTAAGGTTGTTCTGTTTCTCAATTAATAGTGTTATTCATGAGTTTCAGCATTTTGGTATCTAGAAAAATTTTCCATATACGCGAGTTTTTGCGTTTTTTGCCTTGTAGTTTTTTTGAACTATAAAACATTCATTATACACTTTTCTTGCAATGTCCCTTTGTTTCCCAGTATAGAGTGCTTTGTATCAATTTTTGCGTTTTTTTGTAGATAAGCTGAAAACACTCAAGATATACATTTCTGGTAATGTTTTTCTGCTTCTGGTTGGTTTGCATCAGTTTTAGCGTTTTTCAACGTAAAACACTGAGAAGACACGTTTTCAGTAATTTTCTTTTGGATTCCCACATAGAGTGAGTTCCTTATTACTTATCGTTTTGATGCCTAACATGCTGAAAAACACTCAAAAGACAGATTTCTGGTAAGGTCTTTAATTTCCTCATATGCGAGGCCTTGCATGTCTTTTGAGTGTTTTTGAACGTGTTGCGCAATAAAGCACTAAAAGGAAGGGCAATCACATTACATGGGAATAAAACCAAATTTTACCAAGAACTTGCCATTAAGTGTTTTTTGAGCTCCTTACATACCAAAACGCTAAAACGCATGCAAAATACATTTGATGGAGAAACAGAATAATATTACCAAATCCATGTATTTTGAGTGTTTTTGATCATGTTATCTATAAAAACGCTTAAATACATGCAAAGAACCTTATGTTTGGGAAACGAAAGGACATTACGAGAAACGTGTATTATGAGTGTTTTTAAGTTCCTTCAGTACCGAAAAGATAAAACCCACAAATAACACTCTTTATTTAGAAAAAAAAATAATAAACAAAAAAATAAAAAAAAATAGGATTTTTTAAAATTTATCTTCATAGGTACTGAGATGCCAAAATTCTGCCAAAAATTAGGGAATTTATTTGGAAAAAAGTACATTAACAAAAAAGTTAATTATAGTTTTTTTTTCGGATTGTTATGTACCAAACCCTAAAGTGCTTGCAAAGCCACCTATATAGGGAAGTTAAACGACTTTACCAGAAACCTGTCTTTTCAGTGTTTTTCAGCATGTTAGGCACCAAAACGATAAATAATATGGAAGTCAGTCAATATGTGAATCCAAAAGAAAATGACTGAAAACGTGTCTTTTCAGTGTTTTACGTAGAAAAACGTTAAAGCGGATGCAAACCAACCTATATGAAGAAATAGAATAACATTACCAAAAAGATATATTTTGAGTGTTTTTGAGCTTGTTACCTATAAAAAAATGCAAAAATGGATGTAAAGCACTCTATATTAGGAAACAAAAGGACATTACGAGAAACGTGCATAATGAGTGTTTTATAGTTTTAAAAGAACCACAAGGCAATAAACGCAAAAACTCGTGTATATAGAGAAATTTCTTACATAGAAAAAAAAAGATGAAATGCATGAATAACACTTTTAATCGATAAACAGAACTACCTTAACAAATTGTGTATTTTGAGTGTTTTTCACATTCTTAGTTACGAAAATGCCAAATTACATGCGAAACTACCTTCATGTGGGAAAAAAAAATGACTACCAAAAAAGGGTCTTTTTAGTGTTTTTGAGCGTGATATGCAACAAAGCACTAAAAAGCACAACAATCACATTACATGGGAATAAAACCAACTTTTACGAAGAACTTGCCTTTAAGTGTTTTTTAACTCCTTACATACCAAATCGCTAAAACGCATGCAAAACACCCTTTATGGAGAAACAGAATAACATTACGAAAAACATGTATTTTGAGTGTTTTTGATCATGTAACCTATAAAAACGCTTAAATACATGTAAGGAACCCTATGTTTGTATAACAAAAGGACATTACGAAAATCGTGTACTATGAGTGTTTTTAAGTTCCTTAAGTACCATAAAAAACTCTTTATAGAGAGATTTTTTTTTTGTTATTCATCTTCATAGGTACCGAGATGCCAAAATTCTGGCAAAATTCATGGAAATTTTATAAAAAAAAAAACATCATAAAAAAATAATATTAGATTTTTTTCCGGAGTTATGTACAAACCTTGAAGTGCAGGAAAATCCTCGTATATGGGGAAATTACATGACTTTACCAGAAACCTGTCTTTTGAGTGTTTTTCAGCAACTTCAAAAATATTACTGAAAACGTGTCTTTCAGTGATTTACGAAGAGAAACGCTAAAACGGATGTAAAGCAACCAATATGAAGAAATAGAATAACATTACCAAAAATATATATTTTGATGTGTTTTTGAGCTTGTTACCTACAAAAAATGCAAAAATGGATGGAAATTACTTTACGAGTATATTGGCAAAGAAAAGGACATTACGAAAAACGTGTATGAGTGTTTTATAGTTTGAGAAGAACCACAAGGTAAAAAACTCAAAAACTCGTGTACATAAAGAAGTTTCTGACATACCAAAAAGTTGAAACTCATGAATAACACTTTTAATTTTGAAAAAGAAAAACCTTACCATATGTGTGTATTAGAAAAGTTTCTTACATACCAAAATGCTGAAAATCATGAATAACACTTTTAATTAAGAAATAGAAAAACCTTACTAAATCCCTGTGTTTTGAGTTTTTTTTCACATTCTTAATTACCAAAACCCCAAATTCCATGCAAAACTAGCTTTATGTGGGAAAACAAATGATATTACCAGAAAAGTGTCTTTTGAGTGTTTTTGAGCGTGTTAGGCAATAAAGCACTAAAAAGCAGGGCAATCACATTACATGGGAATAAAAACAACTTTTACCAAGAACTTGCCTTTAAGTGTTTTTGAGCTCATTACATACCAAAACGCTAAAATGCATGCAAAACACCTTTTATGGAGAAACAAAATAAGATTACCAAAAACATATATTTTGAGTGTTTTTGATCATGTTATCTATAAAAACGCTCAAATACTTGCAAAGAACCTTATGTTTGCGGAACGAAAGGACACTACGAGAAATGTGTATTATAGGTGTTTTTAATTTCCTTAAGTACCAAAAAGCTAAAACCCACAAATAACACTCTTTATTTAGAAAAAAAAGTAAGAAAATGAAAAAATAGGATTTTTTTTTTTTTGTTATTCATCTTCATATGTACCGAGATGCGAAAATTCTGGGAAAATTCAAGACTATTATATGATAAAAGAAAATGATCAAAAAAGTTAGTTTTAGCTTTTTTCGGACTGTTATGTACCAAACCCTAAAGTGCATCCAAAGACTCCTATATGAGGAAATTAAACGATCTTAACAGAAATCTGTTTTTTGAGTGTTTTTCAGCATGTTAGGCATCAAAACGATAAATAATAAGGAACTCACTCTATATGAGAATCCAAAACAAAATTGCTGAAAACGTGTTTTTTATGTGTTTTACGTAGAAAAAACGCTAAAACGGATGCAAACCAACCAATATCAAGAAATAGAAAAACATTACCAAAAAGGTATATTTTGAGTGTTTTTGAGCTTGTTACCTACAATAAACGCGAAAATTGATGCAAAGCACTCTATATTAGAAAACAAAAGGACTTTGCAAGAAAAGTATATAATAAGTTTTTTTTTTTTATAGTTCAAAAGAACCAAAAGGCAAAAAACACAAAAACTCGTGTATATGGAGAAGGTTCCTAGATACCAAAATGCTGAAACTCATGAATAACACTCTTAATTATGAAACAGAACAACCTTACTAAATGTGTGTATTTTGAGTGCTTTTCACATTCTTAGTTACCAAAACCCCAAATTGCATGCTAAACAACCTTTATGTGAGAAAAAAAATGACATTACCAGAAAAGTGTCTTTTAAGTGTTTCTGAGCGTGATAGGCAATAAAGCACTAAAAAGCAGGGCAATTATATTACATTGGAATAACACCAATTTATACGAAAAACTTGCGTTTAAGTGTTTTTGATCTCCTTATATACCAAACCGCTAAAACGCATGCAAAACAAACTTTATGGAGAAACAGAACAACATTACCAAAAAATTGTATTTTGAATGTTTTTGATCATGTTATCTATAAAAACGCTTAAATACATGCAAAGAACATTATGTTTGGGAAACAAAAGGACATTACGAGGAAATTGTATTATTAGTGTTTTTTTTAATTTCATTAAGTACCAAAAAGCTAAAACCCACAAATAAAACTCTTTATTTAGAAAAAAAAAAAAAAAAATAGGAATATTTATTTTATTTATTTATTTTTTGTTATTCATATTCATAGGTACCGAGATGCCAAAATTCTGGCAATAAAAGAATATTATCAAAAAAGTTAATTTCAGCTTTTTTTTTCGGACTGTTATGTACCAAACCCTAAAGTGCATGCAAAGCCTCCTATAATAGGAAATTAAACGACCTTACCAGAAATCTGTGTTTTGAGTGTTTTTTTTTTTACCATGCTAGGCAGTAAAACGATAAATAATAAGGAACTCACTCTATATGGAAATCCAAAACAAAGTTACTTAAAACGTGTCTTTTCAGTGTTTTACGTAGAAAAACGCTAAAACGGATGCAAAGCAACCATATCAAGAAATTGAAAAACGTTACTGAAAAGATATATTTTGAGTGTTTTTCAGCTTGTTACCTACAAAATACGCGAAAATTGATGCAAAGCACTCTATATTGGGAAACAAAAGGACATTGCAAGAAAAGTGTATAGTGAGTGTTTTATAGTTCAAAAGAACCAAAAGGCAAAAAATGCAAAATCTCGTGTATATGGAGAGGTTTCCTAGATACAAAAATGCTAAAACTCATGTATAACACTCTTAATTGAGAAACAGAACAACCTTAACAAATGCGTGTATTTTGAGTGCTTTTCATATTCTTAGTTACTAAAATCGAAATTGCATGCGAAAATAGATTTGTGGGAAAAAAAAAAGACTTTACCAGAAAAATGTCTTTTGAGTGTTTTTGAGCGTGATAGGCAATAAAGCACTAAAAAGGAGGGCAATCACATTGCATTGAAGGAAAACGCATTTTTACCAAGAACTTGCCTTTAAGTATTTTTGAGCTCCTTATATACCAAAACACTAAAACGCATGCAAAACACTCTTTATGGTTAAACAGAATAACATTACCAAAAAATATGTATTTTGAGTGTTTTTGATCATGTTACTAATAAAAACGCTTAAATACATGCAAAGAACACTATTTTTGGGAAATGAAAGGAGATTACGAGAAACGTGTATTATGAGTGTTTTTAAGTTCATTAATTACCAAAAAGGTAAAAGCCACAAATAACACTCTTTATTGAGAAACAATAAATAAAAAAAAAATACAATATTTTTTTTCTTTCGAATTCATATTCACAGGTACCGAAATGCCAAATTTTGGGCAAAATTCAGGAAATTATGTGAAATAAGATCATTATCAAAAAAGTTATATTTAGTTTTTTTTTTCGGACTGTTATGTACCAAACATTACAAACAAAAAAAAAAAAATGACATTACCAGAAAAATGTCTTTTGAGTGTTTTTGAGCGTGATATACAACAAAGCACGAAAAAGCAGAACAATCACATCACTTGGGAATAAAACCAACTTTTACGAAGAACTTGCCTTTAAGTGTTTTTTAACTCCTTACATACCAAAACGCTAAAATGCATGTAAAACACCCTTTATGGAGAAAGAGAATAACATTACCATAAATATGTATTTTGAGTGTTTTTGATCATGTTACCATTAAAAACGCTTAAATACATGTAAAGAACCCTATGTTTGTATAAGAAAAGGACATAACGAAAATCGTGTATTATGAATGTTTTTAAGTTCCTTAACTACCAAAAAGCTAAAAGTCACAAATAACACTTTATAGAGAGAGAAAAAAAATTTCTTATTCATCTTCATAGGTACCGAGATACCAAAAATCTGGAAAAATTCAGGGAAATTTTGTAAAAAAAAATCATTATGAAAAAATAATTTTAGCTTTATGCTTTAGCTTTAGCTGGAGAAATTACTCGACTTTACCAGAAACCTGTCTTATGAGTGTTTTTTTCAGCAATTTCAATAATATTACTGATAACGTGTCTTTTCAGTGATTTACGGAGAAAACGCTAAAACGGATGCAAACCAACCAATATGAAGAAATAGAATACCATTACAAAAAAGATATATTTTGATGTGTTTTTGAGCTTGTTACCTACAAAAAAATGCGAAAATGGATGAAACGCACTCTATATTAGGAAAAAAAAGGACATTACGAGAAACGTGTATAATGAGTGTTTTATAGTTTCACAAGAACCACAAGGCAAAAAACTCAAAAATTCGTGTACATAATGAAGTTTATTATATACCAAAATGCTGAAACTCATGAATAACACTTTTAATTGAGAAACAGAACTACCTTACCAAATGTGTGTATTAGAGAAGTTTCTTACATACCAAAATGCTGAAACTCATGAATAACACTTTTAATTATGAAACAGAACAACCTTACTAAATGCCTGTATTTTGAGTGTTTTTCACATTCTTAGTTACCAAAAACCCCAAATTCCATGCGAAACTAGCTTGATGTGGGAAAAAAATAATATTACCAGAAAATGTCTTTCGAGTGTTTTTGAGCGTGTTAGGCAATAAACCACTAAAAAGCAGTGGAATCACATTACATAGGAATATAAACCAACTTTTACCAAGAACTTGCCTTTAGGTGTTTTGAGCTCATTGCATACCAAAACGCTAAAACGCATGCAAAACACCTTTTATGTACAAACACAATAACATTACCAAAAACATGTATTTTGAGTGTTTTTGATCATGTTATCTATTAAAACGCTTAAATACATCCAAAGAACCTTATGTTTGGGAAACGAAAGGACATTACGAGAAATATGTATTATGAGTGTTTTTTAGTTCCTTAAGTACCAAAAAGCTAAAACCCACAAATAACACTCTTTATTTAGAAAAATAAATAAATAAAAAATAAAAAAATTGGATTTTTTCTTTTTTTGTTGTTCATCTTCATAGGTACCAAGATGCCAAAATTTTGGCAAAATTCCGGGCTATAATATGATAAAAGAAAATTATAAAAAAAGTTAATTTTAGCTTTTTTTTCGGACTGTTATATACCAAACCCTAAATTGCATGCAAAGCCTCCTATATGAGGAAATTAAAAGACCTTAAAAGAAATCTGTGTTTTTTTGAGTGTTTTTTTCAGAATGTTAGGCACCAAAACGATAAATAAATAAGGAACTCACTCTATATGGGAATTCAAAACAAAATTACTGACAACGTGTCTTCTCAGTGTTTTACGTAGAAAAACGGTAAAAGGGATGCAAACTAACTAATATAAAAAAAAATAGAAAAACATTACCAAAAAGGTATATTTTGAGTTTTTTTGAGCTTGTTACCTACAAATAACATGAAAATTGATCCAAAGCACTCTATATTAGGAAATAAAAGGACATTGCAAGAAAAGTGTATAATAAGTGTTTTATAGTTCAAAAGAACCAAAAGGTAAAAAACGCAAAAACATGTGGATATGGAGAAGTTTCCTAGATACCAAAATGCTGAAACTCATGAATAACATTCCTAATTGAGAAACAGAACAACCTTACGAAATGCGTGTATTTTGAGAGCTTTTCACATTCTTAGTTACCAAAACCCCAAATTGCATGCGAAACCAGCTTTATGTGAGAAAAAAATGACATTACCAGAATAATGTCTTTTGAGTGTTTTTGAGCCTGATAGACAATAAAGCACTAAAAAGCAGGGCAATCACATTACATTTGAATAAAATAAATTTTTATCAAGATCATGCCTTTAAGTGTTTTTGAGCTCCTTATATACTAAACCGCTAAAACGCATGTAAAACAAACTTTATGGAGAAACAGAATAAAATTACCAAAAACATGTATTTTGAGTGTTTTTGATCGTGTTATCTATAAAAACGCTTAAATACATGCAAAGAACCTTATGTTTTGGAAAGAAAAGGACATTACGAGAAACGTATATTATGAGTGTTTTTAAGTTTGTTAAGTACCAAAAACCTAAAATCCACTCTTTATTTAGAAAAATAAAGAAATAAAAAAATAAAAAAATAGGAATTTTTTTTTTTTTTTTTTATTCATTTTCATAGGTACCGAAATGCCAAAATTCTGGGAAAATTCAAGGCAATTATATGATAAGAGAATATTATCAAAAAAGTTGATTTTAGCTTTTTTTTTGGACCGTTATGTACCAAACCATAAACTGCCTCTTATATAAGGAAATTAAACGACCTTACCAGAAATCTGTCTTTTGAGTGTTTTTCAGCATGTTAGTCACCAAAATGATAAAATAATAAGGAACTCACTTTATATGGGAAAGCAAAACAAAATTACTGAAAACGTGTCTTCCCAGTGTTTTACGTAGAAAAACGCTAAAATAAATGCAAACCAACCAATATCAAGAAATAGAAAAAAACATTACCAAAAAGGTATATTTTGATTGTTTTTGAGCTTGTTACCTACAAAAAAATCGTTAAAATGGATACAATGCACTCTATATTGGGAAAAAAAGGGACATTGCAAGAAAAGTGTATAATGAGTGTATTATAGTTCAAAAGAACAACAAGACAAAAAACGCAAAAACTCGTGTATATGGAGAAGTTTCTTAGATACCAAAATGCTGAAACTCATGAATAACACATGAGAAACAGAATAACCTTACCAAATTCGTGTATTTTGAGTGTTTTTCATATTCTTAGTTACCAAAAACCCAAATTTCATGCGAAACCAGATTTATGTGCGAAAACATGACATTTCCAGAAAAATGTCTTTTGAGTGTTTTTGAGCGTGATAGGCAATAAAGCACTAAAAAGTAGGGCAATCACTTTTCATTGGAATAAAACCAATTTTTTACCAAGAACTTGCCTTTAAATGTTTTTGAGCTCCTTATATACCAAACCGCTAAAACGTATGCAAAACAAACTTTATGGAGAAACAAAATAACATTACCAAAAACATGTAATTTGGGTGTTTTTTATCATGTTATCTATAAAAACGCTTAAATACATGCAAAGAACATTATGTTTGGGAAACAAAAGGACATTACGAGAAACGTGTATTATGAGTGTTTTTTTTAAGTTCTTTAAGTACCAAAAAGCTAAAACCCACAAATAACACTCTTTGTTTAGAAAAAAAAAAATAGGAATTTTTTTTTTCATCTTCATAGGTACCGAGATGCCAAAATTCTAGGAAAATTCAGGAAAGTTATATGAACAAAAGAATATTATCAAAAAAGTTAATTTTAGCTTTTTTTTTTCGGACTGTTATGTACCAAACCCTAAAGTGCATGCAAAGTCTCCTATATGAGGAAATTGAACGACCTTACCAGAAATCTGTCTTTTGAGTGTTTTTCAGCATGTTAGGCATTAAAACGATAAATAATAAGGAACTCACTCTATATGGGAATCCAAAACAAAATTACTGAAAATGTTTTACATAAAAAAAACGCAAAAACTCGTGTATATAAAGAAGTTTCTTAGATACCAAAATGCTAAAACTCATGAATAACAATCTTAATTGAGAAACAGAACAACCTTAGTAAATGCGTGTAGTTTGAGTGTTTTTCATATTCCTAGTTAGCAATACCCAAAATAGCATGCAAAATTAGCTTTATGAGGGAAAAAAATGAAATGACCAGAAGTGTCTTTTAATTGTTTTTGAGCGTGTTAGGCAATGAAGTACTAAAAAGCAGGGCAATCACATTACATGGGAATAAAACCAACTCTTACCAAGAACTTGCCAATATGTGTTTTTTAACTCCTTACATACCAAACCGCTAAAACGCATGGAAAACAAACTTTATGGAGAAATAAAATAACATTACCAAAAACATGTTTTTTTTAATGTTTTTGATAATGCTATTTATAAAAACGCTTAAATACATGCAAAGAAACTTATGTTTGGGAAACGTAAGGACATTATGAGAAACGTGTATTATGAGTGTTTTTAAGTTCCTTAACTACCAAAAAGCTAAAATCCACAAATAACATAATATATATATATATATATATATATATATATATATATATATATATATATATATATATATATATATATATATATATATATATATATATATATATATATATATATATATATATATATATATATATATATATATATATATATTAAAAAAATGTGTTGAGTGTTTTTCAGCTTACGTACTAAAACGGTAAAACGCATGGAAAACACTGTTTGTGGAGAAGAAAAAATACCAACAATGTGTATTTTGAGTTATCAGCGTAGTAAAACGCCAAAATGCATGAAGAGCGCCTATATGAAGTAACGAAACGACATTTCCAAAAACGTGTCATTTAGGTGTTTTTTTTTTTTTTAGGGTATTAGGCACCAAAACGTGAAAAAAAACATGGAAAATACCCTATATAGGAAAATGAAACAACTTCAACAAAATCGTGTTCTTTGTGTGCTTTTGAGCTTCTTACGTAACAAAACGATAACTAAACTAAACAAAAACTTGTTGTTGAGTGTTTTTGAGCTTGTTAGATAACTAATCGCCAAAATGCATGCAAAGTTTGAGATATGGAGAAAAGAAAAGATATTAACGCTGTTTTTCAGCTTCTTATGTAACGAAACGCTAAAACACGTAAATAACATTCTATATGAAGAAACAGATCATCATTACGAAAAACGTGTATTATGGGTGCTTTTTCCCATGTTAGGGACCAAAACACCAAAATACATATAAAGCACCCTATATGAAGAAACAGAACGACATGATCACAAACATGTATTATGAATATTTTTGAGTTTGTTAGTTATCAAAACGCCAAAGTACATGCAAAGCACCCTATAGAAGAAGAAAAAAAAAATATTACCAAAAACATATCTTTTGAGTGTTTTTCAGCTTCGTACGTACCGAAACTCTAAAAGGGATTGAAAACGCACTTTACTGAGAAATAGAACATTAAAAAAAACGTGTTTTAAGTGTTTTTAATTTAGGTACCAAAACGACAGAATGCATGTAGAATACCTTGTCTGGAGTAACTAAAAGATAGTACCTGCAACGTGCCATTTTGAAATTTTCGAGCAAATTAGGCAACAAAAAGCTAAAAAGCATGGAAAAAGCTCTATATGAGAAAAGAAAACAACATTGTTAAAAACGTTTCTTTTTAGTGTTTTGAGAGTACAAAACACTAAAATGTGAGCAAAGAAACATTTATGGGAAACTTAAGCAAAAAATTCTTATCTCAGTCTTTTAACTTGTTAGGTACCCATATTGCCCCATAAACCCCATATTGCATGCAAAGGACCCTATTTGAAGAAACGAAACGATATTAACAGAAACGTGTATTATGAGTGTTTTTATTTATTTATATTTTTTTATGTACCAAAACACTAAAACACGTGAATATTACTCTATATGAGGAAAAAAAAAAACTAACAAAACCAGTAGCAAAACATCACCAGAAACTTGTCATTTAGGTGTTTTGAGCATATTAGGCAGCAAAACGCTTAAAAAGCAAGGAAAACACCCTATATGGGAAAACGAGATAACCTTAAGAAAATCGAGTGTTTTTGAGCTTCTTACGTACCGAAACGATAAAAGATGTCCGAAACAATATTAGCAAAAACGTATGTTCTGAGATTTTTTTAGCTTGTTAGGTAACAAAACGCCAAAATGTATGCAAATTACTCTATATAAGTAAATGAAACGATATTAACATAAAGGTTTATTATGTCTTCAGCTTCATAGATACCAAAAGTCTAAAACACGTAAATAATACTGCTTTTGCAGAAACAAAACAACATTACCAAAAGCGTACTTTATGAGTTTTTTCCCCATGATAGGTACCAAAACGCCTAAAAGCATAGTGAACACCAAACATAAAGAAACAGACCAATATTACGAAAAACTTGTATGCTGAGTGTTTTTGAGCTTGTTAGATACAAAAAACACCAAAGTGCATGCAAGACAACCTGTATAGGAAAAGCAATCAATATTAACAAAATACTTGTCTTTTGAGTGTTTTTCAGTTTCTTACGTACTAAAACTCTAAAACGCATGAAAAACACCCTTTATGGAGAAAGAGGACATTACTATAAACGCGTTTTTTGAGAGTTTTCCCGATCATTAGCTACCAAAACGCCAAAATGCAGACAGCACACTATTTGATGTAATGAAATTATATTACCGGAAACATGTCATTTCAGTGTTTTGAGCACATTAGAAACTAACCCCAACAAGAAAAAAAAAAAAAAATATATATATATAATATATGCATCGAAAACGTGTCTTTTGAATTTTTTTGAGCTTCTTACGTACCAAATTTCTAAAAAGCGTGCAAAACATCCTTTATGGTGAAATAGAACATTACCAAAAATGTGTGTTTTGAGTCTTTTTGAGCTTGTTGGATACGAAAACGCCAAAATGCACACAAATTAACGGACATTGACAAACTAAAAGTTATTAAGAAAAAAATATTATTATGAGTGTTTTTTAACTTCTTATGTACGAAAACACTAAAACACGTGAATATCACTCTATATGGAGAAAAAAGAATTTAACCAAAAAAATGGGTGTTTTCCTCATGTTAGGTACGACAATCTACACAGAATACCATATATGAAAAACAGAAAAACATTACCAAAAACGTATATTATAAGTGTTTTTGAGCTTCTTAGGTAATAAAATACTGAAACACGTGATTAGTACATATATTAAGGCGTTTTGGTTTCTAAAAGGCTGGAAAACGCTTAAATCATACGTTTTTGGTAATGTCTCCCGATAAAGGTTATTTATCGTTTTAGCATTTTGGAACGTAAGAAGCTCAAAAACACTCAAAAGACACCATTTTGATAATGTTGTTTTGATTTCTATATAGAGTGTCTTCCATGCTCTTTAGAGTTTTGGTGCTAACGTTGAAAAGCAACGAAATAAAATGAAATGGATGAATTTTTGCGTGTTGGTACGTAATAAGCATAAAAAACATTCAAAATACACGTTTTTGGCAATAATATTTTGTTTCTCCATGAAGTTTCTTTTCCCTGCATTTTAGTGTTTTAGTACGTAAACAGCTGAAAACATTCAAAAGACACGTTTTGTTTCTCCCGTATAGCTTACTTTGCATGCACTTTGGCGATTTCGAAAACACTACTAATACATGTTTTTGTACCCTATATGAGGAAAGGAAACGCGATTTCCAGAAAAGTGCCTTTGAAATGTTTATTGGAGTGCTAGGTACCAAAACGCTAAAAAGCATGGAAAGCACCCTATAAAGGAAAACAAAACAACTTTACCATAAACGTGTGTTTTCATTATTTTTTACTTTCTTACGTACCGAAACGCTAAATCGCATGAAAAAAAACATGGAGAAATAATATCAAAAACAAATATTTCGAGTGTTTCTGAGTTAGTTAAGTAGAAAAACGCCAAAATGCATATATAATATCTTAAATGGGAAAATGAAAAGACGTTATTAAAATGTGTACTATTGGTGTTTTTGTTTTTTTTACTTATTAGATACGAAGTCGCTAAAATGCATGAATAACACTCTATATGAAATAACATTACCAAAAACGTAAATTTTCAGTGTTTTCACATTGTTATGAATCAAAACGCCATAATGCATGTAAAGCCCCCTATTTGGGGAAAGGAAACGAGATTTCAGAAACGTATCTAAAATATGTACTTCAGCGTGTTAGGCACAAAAATGCTAAAAAGCATACAAATCACCTGATATGGGAATACAAAACAACATTAAGAAAACGTTTCTTTTGAGTGTCCTACGTACCAAAACGATAAAAATAACAAAAAAAAACATAGAAAACATCCTTTATGGAGAAACAGAATAACATTACCAAAAACAAGTATTTTGAGTGTTTTGTAAGATTGTTACATAAAAAACGCCTAAATGAATCGAAAATACCCTATATGGGAAAAATGAAGTCATTACGAGAAACGTGTATTATGAGTGTTTTTGACCTTCTTAGTATCAAAAGGGTAAAACGCATGAATAACACCCTATATGGAGAAATAGATATATGAAACGACATTAAAAACGCATGAAAATACCCTATATAGAGAAACAGAATACATTTACCAAAAACGTGTATTTTGAGTGTCTTTGAGCGTATTATGTACAAAATCGCCTATCATCAAACAAAACACCCTGCATATGGAAATGAAAGGACATTACGAGAAACGTTTGTTATGTTATTTTTTTTTATTACTTTCTTAAGTACCAAATCAGTAAAAAGCTTCAATAATCCTCTGAAGAAAAAAAACAACCTTACCAAAAACGTCTATTTTTTTACATTGATAATTACCAAAACGCCAACATGCATGTAAAGCAACCTATATGAAGAAACGAAACGAAATCACTAGAAACTTGTCTTTTGTTATTTTTTTGTGCGTGTTAGGCACCAAATCAGTAAGAAGCAACGAAATCACCCTATAGGGGAATACAAAACAACTTTACTAAAACGTGTCTTTGGAGCGTTTTTTTTTTTAGGTTCTTACGAACTAAAATGTCAAAATACATGCAAACACCCTGTTAGGTACCAAAGCACCAAAAAGACCCTATATGAGGAAATGAAAGGACATAACAAAAAACGTGTATTATGAATTTTTTTTTCTAGCTTCTTAGGTACCAAAACGCTAAAATAAATGAGTAGCACACTGTATGGAGAAAGAGAAACAAATTACCAAAATCGTGTAATTTGAATGATTTTCACATTGTCAGGTAGCAAAACACCATAATGCTTGCTCGCTATACGAGAAAATTTAACAATAATGTAAGAAATGTGTTTTTATGTGTTTTTCACATAAATACTAAATAGCATAGAAAGCACCTTATATAGAAATGCAAAATAATAAGCATGTCTTTTAAGTGTTTTAAACTTTTTACGTACCAAAACGCTAAAACACGTGCAACAAACACGAATAACCTTACCAAATAGAAAAACCTTATCAAAAACGTGTATTTTGAGTCTTTTTGAGTCTGTTACGTACATCATATTAAAAATGCATATAAAGCACCCTGTATGGGGAAACGATAGAACATTACGAGAAACGTGCATTGTCAGTGTTTTGAGTCTCTTAGGTACCAAACACTAAACCGCTTGAATGAAAATTGAATATATCCTATATTTCTTAATAGAGAAACAGAACATCACCAAAAACGTGTTTTTATTTTTTTTTTTTTACCTTGTTATGTACCAAAACGTCAAAATACATACGAAGCATCCTATATGGGGAAATAGAAAGACATTAGGAGAAAAAAATTTTATTAGTGTTTTTGAGCTTCCTAAGTACCAAAACGCTAAAACGCATGAATAGCACCCTATATAGAGAAAAAGAACAACATTACCTGAAACCTTTATTTTGAGCGTTTCTCATATTATGTAGCAAAACATCATAATGCATGCAGATCTCTATATGAAGAAGCAAAACTATATTACTGGAAACTTGAGTGCTAGGAATCAAAATGCTAAAAAGCATTGAAAGCACCCTATTTGGCAATATAAAATAACATTACCAAGAAAGTATCTTTAGAGTGTTTTTGACCTTCTTACGTGTGAAATCGCTGAAACGCATGCAAACAACCTTTATGGAGAAACAGAATAACATTACCAAAAACTTGTATTTTGATTGTTTTTGTGCTTGTTAAGTACAAAAATGCCAAATTACACGCAAAGCATCCTACATGGAGAAAACAAAGGACATTACGAGAAAAGTGTATTATGAGAGATTTTGAGCTTTTTAGGTACCAAGACTCAAAAACACATGATTAGCACTTTATATGGAAAAACAACTCTACCGAAAACTTTTACTTAAACTCTTTTTCATATTGTTAAGTACCAAAAGACAAAATGCATTGGAAGCCCCCTTTATCGGGAAACGAAACGACATTATCATCAACGTGCCTTTTGCGTGTTTTTCAACGTGTTAGACACCAGAACGCTAAAAATCATGGAAAGCACTCTATAAAGGAATACAAAACAACACTACTAAAAACGTGTTTTATAGGTTCTTATGTACAGAAACGCTAAAACTCATGCAAAACACCCTTTATGGAGAAGCGAAATAAATATTTCGTTGATAAATTACATTCAGGAAAGTTAGGGAACATCCCTTACAGAAGAATAAGATCACAGAAGAATGGTCCTAAATGGATGACTGAGGTTAAAACACTACATAGGGCGAAGGAGAAGTATATATGAGATTAAAGACAAGGGAAGTGGTTTTAAGGCCATAATATAAGGAATTAGAAAAGTCAGGAGTTTAACAAGGAAAGCTAAAAATAGTTATGAATTAAAGGTAGCCAGCCAAGCGAAGATGGACCTCAAGGGATTTTATCAGGCATATAAGACGGAGAATAGAGAAACAATAGTTCCTTAAAGACAGCAGAATGGGACCTGATTAGTTGTTGAGAGGAGATTAGTAAAATTGTGAGCGAGTATTTTTTAATTGTCTTTGCCCAGGAAAACATGCAGGATTTGCCGAATAGTGAGAAGATATTTAGAGTAGAAGAGGATGAGAAGCTGACAGATATTACCATAACTAAAAGAGATAGTGGAACAGGAGATAGATAAGTTGAAAAGTTCAAGTCACCAGGACCAGATGAAATATATTCCACAGTATTTAAGGAAAGGAAAAAGGTTATAAGTAATCTGTTAGTTTCTGTCCTCAGGAAATCACTTTAGTCATGTGAGGTATCGGTAATTCGGAGGCAGGCGAATATAGTACCTACCTTTAAGAAAGGAGATAAAACTTTAACGTCTAACCTGTCAGCTTAACTTCTGTTGAATGTAAAATAATGGAGTCAATAATAGCAGATTCTTCTTGCAGATTTACTTATTTCTTATGTTCTTATGTTCTTATTACCAAAAGCGTGTATTTTCAGTGATTTTCAGCTATTACGTGAAAAAAATGCCAAAATGCATGCAAAGCACCCTATATGAAGAAAAAGAGCGACATTACGAGAAACGTGCATTATGAGTGTTTTTGAGATTCTTAGGCACCAAAACGCTGAAACTCATGAATAACACTCTTAATTGAAATACAGAACAA
The DNA here is from genome assembly GCF_035594125.1 of Scylla paramamosain. Lineage (NCBI taxonomy): Eukaryota > Metazoa > Arthropoda > Malacostraca > Decapoda > Portunidae > Scylla > Scylla paramamosain. Next base: position 11,518,432 of record NC_087163.1, read on the forward strand.
CCTTACCAAATGCGTGTATTTTGAGTGTTTTTCACATTCTTAGTTACCAAAACCCCAAATTGCATGCGAAACTAGCTTTATGTGGAAAAAAAAATGACATTACCAGAAGAGTGTCTTTTCAGTGTTTTTTGAGCGTGTTAGGCAATAAAGCACTATAAAGCAGGGCAATCACATTACATGGAAATAAAACCAAATTTTACCAAGAACTTGCCTTTAAGTGTTTTTCAGCTCCTTACATATTGAAACGCTAAAACGGATGCAAAACACCCTTTATGGAGAAACAGAAAAACATTACAAAAAACATGTATTTTGAGTGTTTTTGATCATGTTACCTATAAAAACGCTTAAATACATGCAAAGAACCCTATATTTGGGAAACGAAAGGACATTATGAGAAAGGTCCATTATGAGTGTTTTTAAGTTCCTTAAGTACCAAAAAGCTAAAACCCACAAATAACACTCTTTATAGAGAAAAAAATAAATAAATAAAAAAATAGCATTTATTTTTTTTTTTTTGTTATTCATCTTCATAGGTGCCAAGATGCCAAAATTCTGGCAAAATTCAGGGAAATTATGTGGAAAAAAGAACATTATCATAAAAGTTAATTCTAGATTTTTTCGGACTGTTATGTACCAAACCCTAAAGTGCATGCAAAGCCACCTATATATGGAAATTAAACGACTTTACAAGAAACCTGTCTTTTGACTATTTTTTAGCATGTTAGGCACCAAAACGATAAAAACCATTGAAGTAACTCAATATGGGAATCCAAAACAAAATTACTGAAAATATGTCTTCTCAGTGTTTTACGTAGAAAAACGCTAAAACGGATGCAAACCAACCAATACGAAAAAATAGAAAAACATCCCCAAAAACAATATTTTGAGTGTTTTTGAACTTGTTACCTACAAAAAAAAAACGCGAAAATGCATGCAAAGCACGAGAAACGTGTATAATAAGTGTTTTATAGTTTCACAAGATCAACAAGGCAAAAAACACAAAAACTCGTATATATGGAGAAGTTTCTTAGATACCAAAATGCTGAAACTCATGAATAAAACTCTTAATAGAAAAACAAAACAACCTTACTAAATGCGTGTATTTTGAGTGTTATTTCACTTTCTTAGTTAAAAAAAACGAAATTCCATGCGAATATAGCTTTATGTGGGAAAAAAACGACATTACCAAAAAAGTGTCTTTTGAGTGTTTTTGAAAGTGTTAGGCAATAAAGCACTAAAAAGTAGGGCAATCACATTACATGGAATAAAACCAACGTTTACCAAGAACTTGCCTTTAAGTGTTTTTCAGCTCCTTATATGCGCTAAAACTAATGCAAAACACACTTTATATAGAAACAAAATAACATAACCAACAACAGGTATTTTGAGTGTTTTTTAATCATGTGATCTATAAAAAACGCTTAAATACATGCAAAGAACCTTATGTTTGGGAAAGGAAAGGATATTACGAGAAACGTGTATTATGAGTGTTTTCCAGTTCCTTAAGAACCAAAAAGCTAAAACCCACAACTCTTTATTCAGAAAAAAAAATGAAATAAATAAATAGAAAAACAGGAATTTTTATATTTTTTTATTCATCTTCATAGGTACCGAGATGCCAAATTCTGGCAAAATTCAGGGCAATTATGTGATAAAAGATCATTATCAAAAAAAGTTAATTTTAGCTTTTTTTACGGACTGTTATTTACCAAAACCCTAAAGTGCATGCAAAGCCACCTATATGAGGAAATTAAACGACTTTACAAGAAACCTGTCTTTTGAGTGATTTTCAGCTTGTTAGGCATCAAAACGATAAATAATATGGAAGTCACTCTATATGAGAATCCAAAACAAAATACTGAAAACGTGTCTTTTCTGTGTTTTAGGTAGAAAAACGCTAAAACGGATGCAAACCAACAAATATGAAGAAATAAAATATTACCGAAATGGTATATTTTGAGTATTTTTAATCTTGTTACCTACAAAAAACGCGAAAAAGGATGCAAAGCACTATATATTGGGAAACAAAAGGACATTACGAGAAACGTGAATAATGAGTGTTTTATAGTTTCACAAGAACCACAAGGCAAAAAACGCAAAAACTCGTGTATATGGAGAAGTTTCTTAGTTACCAAAATGCTGGTACTCATGAATAACACTCTTAAATGAGAAACATAACAACCTTACGAAATGCGTGTATTTTGAGTTTTTTTCACATTCTTATTTACCAAAACCCCAAATTGCATGTAAAACTAGCTTTATACTGGTAAGAAATGACATTACCAGAAAAGTGACTTTGAGTGTTTTTGAGCGTGTTAGGCAATAAAGCACTAAAAAGCAGGGCAATAACATTACATGGGAATGAAACCAACTTTTACCAAGAACTTGCCTTTAAGTTTTTTTGAGCTCCTTACATACCAAAACGCTAAAACGAATGCAAAACACCCATTATGGAGAATTAGAATAACATTACCAAAAACATGTACGAGTATTTTGAGTGTTTTTGATCATGCTACCTATAAAAACGCGAAAATACATGCAAATAACCCTATGTTTGGGAAACGAAAGGACATTACAAGAAACATGTATTATGAGTGTTTTTAAGTTCCTTAAGAACCAAAAAACTAAAACCCACAAATAACACTCTTTATAAAGAAAAAATAAATAAATATATAAAAAAACGGCAATTTTTTTTTTTTGTTTTGTTTTTCATCTTCATAGGTACCGAGATACCAAAATTCTGGGAAAATTCTGGGCAATTATGTGATAAAAAAATATTATCAACAAAGTTAATTTTAGCTTTTTTTTCGGAATGTTATGTACCAAACTCTTAAGTGAATGCAAAGCCACCTACATGAGGAAATTAAACGACTTTACGAGAAACCCTACTTTTGAGTGTTTTTCAGTATTTTAGGCACCAAAACGATAATAACATGGAAGTCACTCAATATGGGAATCCAAAACAAAATTACTGAAAACGTGTCTTTTCAGTGTTTTACGTAGAAAAACGCTAAAAAGGATGCAAACCAACCAATATGAAGAAATAGAATAACATTACGAAAAATGTATATTTTGAATGTTTTTGAACTTGTTACCTAAAAAAAATGCAAAAATGGATGTAAAGTATTGCAAAACAAAAGGACATTCTGAGAAACGTGTATAATGAGTGTTTTATAGTTCCACAAGAACCAAAAGGCAAAAAACGCAAAAACTCCTGTACCTAGAGAAGTTTCTTAGATACAAAAATGATGAAACTCATGAATAACACTTTTAATTGAGAAACAGAATTACCTTACAAAATGTGTGTATTTTGAGTGTTTTTCACATTCTTAGTTACGAAAATCCCAAATTACATGCGAAACTAGCTAGTTTCCTAGATACCAAAATGCCGAAACTCATGAATAACACTCTTAATTAAGAAACAGAAAAACCTTACTAAATGCGTGTATTTTGAGTGCTTTTCACATTCTTAGTTACCCAACACCCAAATTGATTGCGAAACCATCTTTATGTGGTAAAAAAAAAAAAAAAACGACATTTTCAGAAAAGTGTCTATTGAGTGTTTTTGAGCGTGATAGGCAGTAAAGCACTAAAAAGAAGGGCAGTCACATTACATGGGAATAAAACCAATGTTTATCAAGAACTTGCCTTTAAGTGTTTTTGAGCTCCTTATATATCAAAACGCTAAAACGCATGCAAAACACACTTTATGGAGAAACAGAATAACATTACCAAAAACATGTATTTTGAGTGTTTTTGATCATGTTACCAATAAAACGCTTAAATACATGCTAAGAACCCTATTTGTGGGAAACGAAAGGACATTACGAGAAACGTGTATTATGAGTATTTTTATATTCATTAAGTACCAAAAAGCTAAAAGCCACAAATAACTCTCTATTGGGAAAAAAATATATAAATAGATAAAAATACAATACATGTATTTTATTTTCTTTCTTATTCATCTTCACAGGTACCGAGGTGCCAAAATTCAAGCAAAACTTAATGAAATTTTCTGAAATAAGAACATTATCAAAAAAGTTAATTTTAGTTTTTTTTTTTTTCTTGACTGTTATGTAGCAAACCCTAAAGTGCATGCAAAACCACCTATATGGGGAAATCAAACGTCTTTGCCAGAAAACTGTCTTATGAGGGTTTTTCAGCATGTTAGGCACCAAAACGATAAATAACATGGAAGTCACTCTATATGGGAATCCAAAACAAAATAACTGAAGACGTGTCTTTTCGGTGTTTTACGTGGAAAACGCTAAAAAGGATGCAAACCAACCAATATGAAAAAAAAAAAAAATAGAATAACATTACAAAAAAGCTATATTTTGAGTATTTTTGAGCTTCTTACCTACAAAAAAGGTGAAAATGGATGCAAAGCACTCCCTATTGGGAAAGAAAAGGACATTACGAGAAACGTGTATAATGAGTGTCTTATTATTTTCGAGCAAAAGAACTTGTGGTTCAGAAGAACCACAAGGCAAAAAGCGCAAACACTCGTGTATATAAAGAAGTTTCTTAGATACCAAAATGCTGAAACTCATGAATAACAATGTTAATTAAGAACAGAACAATCTTACCAAAAGCGTGTATTTTCAGTGTTTTTCACATTCTTAGTTAGCAAAATCCCAAATAGCATGCGAAACTAGCTTTATGTGGGAAAAAAATGACGTTACCAGAAGTGTCTTTTCAGTGTTTTTGAGCGTGTTTGGCAATAAAGCACTAGAAAGCAGGGCAATCACATTACATGGGAATAAAACCAACTTTGACCAAGAACTTGCCATTATGTTTTTGAGCTCCTTTCATACCAAAACGCTAAAACGCATGCAAAACACTCCTTTATGGAGAAGCAGAAAAAACATTACAAAAAACATGTGTTTTAAGTGTTTTTGATCATGTTACCTATAAAAACGCTTAAATACATGCAAAGAACCCTATCCTTGGGAAACGAAAGGACATTACGAAAAACGTGTATTATGACTGTTTTGAAGTTCCTTAAGTACCAAAACGTTAAAACCCACAAATAACACTCTTTAAAGAGAAAAAAAAAATAAAAAAAAATTTAAAAATTCTGCCAAAATTCAGGGAATTTATGTGGAAAAAAGAACATTATCAAAAAAGTTAATTATATCTTTTTTTCGGATTGTTATTTACCAAACCCTAAAGTGCATGCAAAGCCACCTATATGAGGAAATTAAACTACTTTACCAGAAACTTGTCTTTTCAGTGTTTTTGAGAATGTTAGGCACCAAACCGATATATAATATGGAAGTCAGTCAATATGTGAATCCAAAAACAAAATTACTTAAAACGTGTCTTTTCAGCGTTTTACGTAGAAAAAACGCTAAAACGGATGCAAAAAAACGAATATGAAGAAATAGATAACATTACCAAAACATGTTTTTGAGATTTTTACCTACAAAAAAAACGCGAAAATGGATGTAAAAGCACTCTATATTGGGAAGAAAAAAAAGGACATTTAGAGAAACGTGTATAATGATTGTTTTATAGTTTCTCAAGAACCACAAGACAAAAAACGCGAAAAGTTTCTTACATACCAAAATGCTAAAACTCATGAATAACACTTTTAATTGAGAAACAGAACTACATTACCAAATGTGTGTATTTTGAGTGCTTTTCACATTCTTAGCTACGAAAATCCCAAATTACATTTATACATTATTTTGTTACATTATTTTGAGTGTTTTTGATCATGTTACCTATAAAAACGCTTAAATACATGCAAAGAACCCTATGTGTGTGAAACGAAAGGACATTACGAAAATTGTGTATTATGATTGTTTTTAAGTTCATTAAGTACCAAAAAACTAAAACCCACAAATAGAGAAAAAATAAATAACTAAAAAAATAGAATTTTTTTTTTTTTGTTATTCATCTACATAGGTATGAAGATGCCAAAATTCAGGCAAAATTCAGGGAAATTATGTAAAAAACACATAAAAAAATTTTTTTTTTTAGCTTTTTTCCGGAATTATGTACCAAACCCAGAAGTGCATGCAAAGCCACCTATATGGAGAAATTACACGACTTTACCAGAAATCTGTCTTTTGAGTGTTTTTTCAGCAATTTCAACAATATTACTGAAAACGTGTCTTTTCAGTGATTTACGAAGAAAAACGCTAAAACGGATGCAAGCCAACCAATATGAAGAAATAGAATAACATTACCAAAAAGATATATTTTGAGTGTTTTTCAGCTTGTTACCTACAAAAAATTCGAAAATGGATGGAAAGCAGTCTATATTAGGAAACAAAAGAACATTACGAGAAACGTGTATAATGAGTGTTTTATAGTTTTAAAAGAACCACGAGGCAATAAACGCAAAAACTCGTGTATATAGAGAAATCTCTTACATACCAAAATGAATAAATGCATGAATAACACTTTTAATCGATACACAGAACTACCTTACTAAATTGTGTATTTTGAGTGTTTTTCACATTCTTAGTTACGAAAATGCCAAATTACATGCGAAACTAGCATCATTTGGGAAAAAAAAATGACATTACCAGAAAAGTGTCTTTTGAGTGTTTTTCAGCGTGATATCCAACAAAGCACTAAAAAGCAGAACTATCATATTACATGGGAATAAAACCAACTTTTACGAAGAATTTGCCTTTAAGTGTTTTTTAACCCCTTATATACCAAACCTTTAAAACGCATGGAAAACACACTTTATGGAGAAACTGAATAACATTATCAAAAACATGTATTTTGAGTGTTTTGTAAGATTGTTACGTAAAAAACGCCTAAATGAATCGAAAATACCCTATATGGGAAAAATGAAGTCATTACGAGAAACGTGTATTATGAGTGTTTTTGACCTTCTTAGTATCAAAAGGGTAAAACGCATGAATAACACCCTATATGGAGAAATAGGTATATGAAACGACATTAAAAACGCATGAAAATACCCTATATAGAGAAACAGAATACATTTACCAAAAACGTGTATTTTGAGTGTCTGAGCGTATTATGTACAAAATCGCCTATCATCAAACAAAACACCCTGCATATGGAAATGAAAGGACATTACGAAAAACGTTTGTTATGTTATTTTTTTTTTATTACTTTCTTAAGTACCAAATCAGTAAAAAGCTTCAATAGTCCTCTGAAGAAAAAAAACAACCTTACCAAAAACGTCTATTTTTTTTACATTGATAATTACCAAAACGCCAACATGCATGTAAAGCAACCTATATGAAGAAACGAAACGAAATCACTAGAAACTTGTCTTTTGTTATTTTTTTGTGCGTGTTAGGTACCAAATCAGTAAGAAGCAACGAAATCACCCTATAGGGGAATACAAAACAACTTTACTAAAACGTGTCTTTGGAGCGTTTTTTTTTTTTAGGTTCTTACGAACTAAAATGTCAAAATACATGCAAACACCCTGTTAGGTACCAAAGCACCAAAAAGACCCTATATGAGGAAATGAAAGGACATAACAAAAAACGTGTATTATGAATTTTTTTTTCTAGCTTCTTAGGTACCAAAACGCTAAAATAAATGAGTAGCACACTGTATGGAGAAAGAGAAACAAATTACCAAAATCGTGTAATTTGAATGATTTTCACATTGTCAGGTAGCAAAACACCATAATGCTTGCTCGCTATACGAGAAAATTTAACAATAATGTAAGAAATGTGTTTTTATGTGTTTTTCACATAAATACTAAATAGCATAGAAAGCACCTTATATAGAAATGCAAAATAATCAGCATGTCTTTTAAGTGTTTTAAACTTTTTACGTACCAAAACGCTAAAACACGTGCAACAAACACGAATAACCTTACCAAATAGAAAAACCTTATCAAAAACGTGTATTTTGAGTCTTTTTGAGTCTGTTACGTACATCATATTAAAAATGCATGTAAAGCACCCTGTATGGGGAAACGATAGAACATTACGAGAAACGTGCATTGTCAGTGTTTTGAGTCTCTTAGGTACCAAACACTAAACCGCTTGAATGAAAATTGAATATATCCTATATTTCTTAATAGAGAAACAGAACATCACCAAAAACGTGTTTTTATTATTTTTTTTTTTTTTTTTACCTTGTTATGTACCAAAACGTCAAAATACATACGAAGCATCCTATATGGGGAAATAGAAAGACATTAGGAGAAAAAAATTTTATTAGTGTTTTTGAGCTTCCTAAGTACCAAAACGCTAAAACGCATGAATAGCACCCTATATAGAGAAAAAGAACAACATTACCTGAAACCTTTATTTTGAGCGTTTCTCATATTATGTAGCAAAACATCATAATGCATGCAGATCTCTATATGAAGAAGCAAAACTATATTACTGGAAACTTGAGTGCTAGGAATCAAAATGCTAAAAAGCATTGAAAGCACCCTATTTGGCAATATAAAATAACATTACCAAGAAAGTATCTTTAGAGTGTTTTTGACCTTCTTACGTGTGAAATCGCTGAAACGCATGCAAACAACCTTTATGGAGAAACAGAATAACATTACCAAAAACTTGTATTTTGATTGTTTTTGTGCTTGTTAAGTACAAAAATGCCAAATTACACGCAAAGCATCCTACATGGAGAAAACAAAGGACATTACGAGAAAAGTGTATTATGAGAGATTTTGAGCTTTTTAGGTACCAAGACTCAAAAACACATGATTAGCACTTTATATGGAAAAACAACTCTACCGAAAACTTTTACTTAAACTCTTTTTCATATTGTTAAGTACCAAAAGACAAAATGCATTGGAAGCCCCCTTTATCGGGAAACGAAACGACATTATCATCAACGTGCCTTTTGCGTGTTTTTCAACGTGTTAGACACCAGAACGCTAAAAATCATGGAAAGCACTCTATAAAGGAATACAAAACAACACTACTAAAAACGTGTTTTATAGGTTCTTATGTACAGAAACGCTAAAACTCATGCAAAACACCCTTTATGGAGAAGCGAAATAAATATTTCGTTGATAAATTACATTCAGGAAAGTTAGGGAACATCCCTTACAGAAGAATAAGATCACAGAAGAATGGTCCTAAATGGATGACTGAGGTTAAAACACTACATAGGGCGAAGGAGAAGTATATATGAGATTAAAGACAAGGGAAGTGGTTTTAAGGCCATAATATAAGGAATTAGAAAAGTCAGGAGTTTAACAAGGAAAGCTAAAAACAGTTATGAATTAAAGGTAGCCAGCCAAGCGAAGATGGACCTCAAGGGATTTTATCAGGCATATAAGACGAAGAATAGAGAAACAATAGTTCCTTAAAGACAGCAGAATGGGACCTGATTAGTTGTTGAGAGGAGATTAGTAAAATTGTGAGCGAGTATTTTTTAATTGTCTTTGCCCAGGAAAACATGCAGGATTTGCCGAATAGTGAGAAGATATTTAGAGTAGAAGAGGATGAGAAGCTGACAGATATTACCATAACTAAAAGAGATAGTGGAACAGGAGATAGATAAGTTGAAAAGTTCAAGTAACCAGGACCAGATGAAATATATTCCACAGTATTTAAGGAAAGGAAAAAGGTTATAAGTAATCTGTTAGTTTCTGTCCTCAGGAAATCACTTTAGTCATGTGAGGTATCGGTAATTCGGAGGCAGGCGAATATAGTACCTACCTTTAAGAAAGGAGATAAAACTTTAACGTCTAACCTGTCAGCTATAATAGCAAATTCTTCTTGCTGATTTACTTATTTCTTATGTTCTTATGTTCTTATTACCAAAAGCGTGTATTTTCAGTGTTTTTCAGCTATTACGTGAAAAAAAATGCCAAAATGCATGCAAAGCACCCTATATGAAGAAAAAGAGCGACATTACGAGAAACGTGCATTATGAGTGTTTTTGAGATTCTTAGGTACCAAAACGCTGAAACTCATGAATAACACTCTTAATTGAGATACAGAACAACCTTACCAAATGCGTGTATTTTGAGTGTTTTTCACATTCTTAGTTACCAAAACCCCAAATTGCATGCGAAACTAGCTTTATGTGGAAAAAAAAATGACATTACCAGAAGAGTGTCTTTTGAGTGTTTTTCAGCGTGTTAGGCAATAAAGGACTATAAAGCAGGGCAATCACATTACATGGAAATAAAACCAAATTTTACCAAGAACTTCCCTTTAAGTGTTTTTCAGCTCCTTACATATTGAAACGCTAAAACGCATGCAAAACACCCCTTATGGAGAAACAGAAAAACATTACAAAAAACATGTATTTTGAGTGTTTTTGATCATGTTACCTATAAAAACGCTTAAATACATGCAAAGAACCCTATATTTGGGAAACGAAAGGACATTATGAGAAACGTGCATTATGAGTGTTTTTAAGTTCCTTAAGTACCAAAAAGCTAAAACCCACAAATAACACTCTTTATAGAGAAATAAATAAATAAATAAAAAAATAGCATTTTTTTTTTTTTATTCATCTTCATAGGTGCCAAGATGCCAAAATTCTGGCAAAATTCAGGGAAATTATGTGGAAAAAAGAACATTATCAAAAAAGTTAATTCTAGATTTTTTCGGACTGTTATGTACCAAACCCTAAAGTGCATGCAAAGCCACCTATATATGGAAATTAAACGGCTTTACAAGAAACCTGTCTTTTGACTATTTTTTAGCATGTTAGGCACCAAAACGAGAAAAACCATTGAAGTAACTCAATATGGGAATCCAAAACAAATTACTGAAAACATGTCTTCTCAGTGTTTTACGTAGAAAAACGCTAAAACGGATGCAAACCAACCAATACGAAGAAATAGAAAAACATCCCCAAAAACAATATTTTGAGTGTTTTTGAACTTGTTACCTACAAAAAAAAAAAAAACGCGAAAATGCATGCAAAGCACGAGAAACGTGTATAATAAGTGTTTTATAGTTTCACAAGATCCACAAGGCAAAAAACACAAAAACTCGTATATATGGAGAAGTTTCTTAGATACCAAAATGCTGAAACTCATGAATAAAACTCTTAATAGAAAAACAAAACAACCTTACTAAATGCGTGTATTTTGAGTGTTATTTCACATTCTTAGTTAAAAAAAAAACGAAATTCCATGCGAATATAGCTTTATGTGGGAAAAAAACGACATTACTAGAAAAGTGTCTTTTGAGTGTTTTTGAAAGTGTTAGGCAATAAAGCACTAAAAAGTAGGGCAATCACATTACATGGAAGAAAACCAACGTTTACCAAGAACTTGCCTTTAAGTGTTTTTCAGCTCCTTATATGCGCTAAAACTAATGCAAAACACACTTTATATAGAAACAAAATAACATAACCAACAACAGGTACTTTGAGTGTTTTTTGATCATGTGATCTATAAAAAACGCTTAAATACATGCAAAGAACCTTATGTTTGGGAAAGGAAAGGATATTACGAGAAACGTGTATTATGAGTGTTTTCCAGTTCCTTAAGAACCAAAAAGCTAAAACCCACAACTCTTTATTCAGAAAAAAAATAAATAAATAAATAGAAAAACAGGAATTTTTATATTTTTTTATTCATCTTCATAGGTACCGAGATGCCAAATTCTGGCAAAATTCAGGGCAACTATGTGATAAAAGATCATTATCAAAAAAAGTTAATTTTAGCTTTTTTACGGACTGTTATTTACCAAAACCCTAAAGTGCATGCAAAGCCACCTATATGAGGAAATTAAACGACTTTACAAGAAACCTGTCTTTTGAGTGATTTTCAGCTTGTTAGGCATCAAAACGATAAATAATATGGAAGTCACTCTATATGAGAATCCAAAACAAAATACTGAAAACGTGTCTTTTCTGTGTTTTAGGTAGAAAAACGCTAAAACGGATGCAAACCAACAAATATGAAGAAATAGAATATTACCGAAATGGTATATTTTGAGTATTTTTAATCTTGTTACCTACAAAAAACGCGAAAAAGGATGCAAAGCACTATATATTGGGAAACAAAAGGACATTACGAGAAACGTGAATAATGAGTGTTTTATAGTTTCAAAAGAACCACAAGGCAAAAAACGTAAAAACTCGTGTATATGGAGAAGTTTCTTAGTTACCAAAATGCTGGTACTCATGAATAACACTCTTAAATGAGAAACATAACAACCTTACGAAATGCGTGTATTTTGAGTGTTTTTCACATTCTTATTTACCAAAACCCCAAATTGCATGTAAAACTAGCTTTATACTGGTAAGAAATGACATTACCAGAAAAGTGACTTTGAGTGTTTTTGAGCGTGTTAGGCAATAAAGCACTAAAAAGCAGGGCAATAACATTACATGGGAATGAAACCAACTTTTACCAAGAACTTGCCTTTAAGTTTTTTTGAGCTCCTTACATACCAAAACGCTAAAACGAATGCAAAACACCCATTATGGAGAATTAGAATAACATTACCAAAAACATGTATTATGAGTGTTTTTGATCATGCTACCTATAAAAACGCGAAAATACATGCAAATAACCCTATGTTTGGGAAACGAAAGGACATTACGAGAAACGTGTATTATGAATGTTTTTAAGTTCCTTAAGAACCAAAAAACTAAAACCCACAAATAACACTCTTTATAAAAAAATAAATAAATAAATATACTCGTATAAAAAAACGGCAATTTTTTTTTGTTTTTTTGTTTTTCATCTTCATAGGTACCGAGATGGCAAAATTCTGGGAAAATTCTGGGCAATTATGTGATAAAAAAATATTATCAACAAAGTTAATTTTAGCTTTTTTTTTCGGAATGTTATGTACCAAACTCTTAAGTGAATGCAAAGCCACCTACATGAAGAAATTAAACGACTTTACGAGAAACCTTACTTTTGAGTGTTTTTCAGTATTTTAGGCACCAAAACGATAATAACATGGAAGTCACTCAATATGGGAATCCAAAACAAAATTACTGAAAACGTGTCTTTTCAGTGTTTTACGTAGAAAAACGCTAAAAAGGATGCAAACCAACCAATATGAAGAAATAGAATAACATTACGAAAAATGTATATTTTGAATGTTTTTGAGCTTGTTACCTAAAAAAAATGCAAAAATGGATGTAAAGTATTGCAAAACAAAAGGACATTCTGAGAAACGTGTATAATGAGTGTTTTATAGTTCCACAAGAACCAAAAGGCAAAAAACGCAAAAACTCCTGTACCTAGAGAAGTTTCTTAGATACAAAAATGATGAAACTCATGAATAACACTTTTAATTGAGAAACAGAATTACCTTACAAAATGTGTGTATTTTGAGTGTTTTTCACATTCTTAGTTACGAAAATCCCAAATTACATGCGAAACTAGCTAGTTTCCTAGATACCAAAATGCCGAAACTCATGAATAACACTCTTAATTAAGAAACAGAAAAACCTTACTAAATGCGTGTATTTTGAGTGCTTTTCACATTCTTAGTTACCCAACACCCAAATTGATTGCGAAACCATCTTTATGTGGTAAAAAAAAAAAAACGACATTTTCAGAAAAGTGTCTATTGAGTGTTTTTGAGCGTGATAGGCAGTAAAGCACTAAAAAGAAGGGCAATCACATTACATGGGAATAAAACCAATGTTTATCAAGAACTTGCCTTTAAGTGTTTTTGAGCTCCTTATATACCAAAACGCTAAAACGCATGCAAAACACACTTTATGGAGAAACAGAATAACATTACCAAAAACATGTACGAGTATTTTGAGTGTTTTTGATCATGTTACCAATAAAACGCTTAAATACATGCTAAGAACCCTATTTGTGGGAAACGAAAGGACATTACGAGAAACGTGTATTATGAGTATTTTTAAATTCATTAAGTACCAAAAAGCTAAAAGCCACAAATAACTCTCTATTGAGAAAAAAATAAATAAATAGATAAAAAAATACAATTTTTTTTTTCTTTCTTATTCATCTTCACAGGTACCGAGGTGCCAAAATTCAAGCAAAACTTAATGAAATTTTCTGAAATATGAACATTATCAAAAAAGTTAATTTTAGCTTTTTTTTTTCTCGACTGTTATGTAGCAAACCCTAAAGTGCATGCAAAACCACCTATATGGGGAAATCAAACGTCTTTGCCAGAAAACTGTCTTATGAGGGTTTTTCAGCATGTTAGGCACCAAAACGATAAATAACATGGAAGTCACTCTATATGGGAATCCAAAACAAAATAACTGAAAACGTGTCTTTTCGGTGTTTTACGTAGAAAAACGCTAAAAGGGATGCAAACCAACCAATATGAAAAAAAAATAGAATAACATTACAAAAAAGCTATATTTTGAGTATTTTTGAGCTTCTTACCTACAAAAAAGGTGAAAATGGATGCAAAGCACTCCCTATTGGGAAAGAAAAGGACATTACGAGAAACGTGTATAATGAGTGTCTTATTATTTTCGAGCAAAAGAACTTGTGGTTCAGAAGAACCACAAGGCAAAAAGCGCAAACACTCGTGTATATAAAGAAGTTTCTTAGATACCAAAATGCTGAAACTCATGAATAACAATGTTAATTAAGAACAGAACAATCTTACCAAAAGCGTGTATTTTCAGTGTTTTTCACATTCTTAGTTAGCAAAATCCCAAATAGCATGCGAAACTAGCTTTATGTGGGAAAAAAATGACGTTACCAGAAGTGTCTTTTCAGTGTTTTTGAGCGTGTTTGGCAATAAAACACTAGAAAGCAGGGCAATTACATTACATGGGAATAAAACCAACTTTGACCAAGAACTTGCCATTATGTTTTTGAGCTCCTTTCATACCAAAACGCTAAAACGCATGCAAAACACTCCTTTATGGAGAAGCAGAAAAAACATTACAAAAAACATGTGTTTTAAGTGTTTTTGATCATGTTACCTATAAAAACGCTTAAATACATGCAAAGAACCCTATCCTTGGGAAACGAAAGGACATTACGAAAAACGTGTATTATGACTGTTTTGAAGTTCCTTAAGTACCAAAACGTTAAAACCCACAAATAACACTCTAGAGAGAAAAAAAAAATAAAAAATAAATTAAAAATTCTGCCAAAATTCAGGGAATTTATGTGGAAAAAAGAACATTATCAAAAAAGTTAATTATAGCTTTTTTCGGATTGTTATTTACCAAACCCTAAAGTGCATGCAAAGCCACCTATATGAGGAAATTAAACTACTTTACCAGAAACTTGTCTTTTCAGTGTTTTTGAGCATGTTAGGCACCAAACCGATATATAATATGGAAGTCAGTCAATATGTGAATCCAAAAACAAAATTACTTAAAACGTGTCTTTTCAGCGTTTTACGTAGAAAAAACGCTAAAACTGATGCAAAGCAACGAATATGAAGAAATAGATAACATTACCAAAACGTGTTTTTGAGATTTTTACCTACAAAAAAACGCGAAAATGGATGTAAAAGCACTCTTTATTGGGAAGAAAAAAGGACATTTAGAGAAACGTGTATAATGATTGTTTTATAGTTTCACAAGAACCACAAGACAAAAAACGCAAAAAGTTTCTTACATACCAAAATGCTAAAACTCATGAATAACACTTTTAATTGAGAAACAGAACTACATTACCAAATGTGTGTATTTTGAGTGCTTTTCACATTCTTAGCTACGAAAATCCCAAATTACATTTATACATTATTTTGTTACATTATTTTGAGTGTTTTTGATCATGTTACCTATAAAAACGCTTAAATACATGCAAAGAACCCTATGTGTGTGAAACGAAAGGACATTACGAAAATCGTGTATTATGATTGTTTTTAAGTTCATTAAGTACCAAAAAACTAAAACCCACAAATAGAGAAAAAATAAATAACTAAAAAAATAGAATTTTTTTTTTTTGTTATTCATCTACATAGGTATGAAGATGCCAAAATTCAGGCAAAATTCAGGGAAATTATGTAAAAAACACATTATAAAAAAATTTTTTTTTTTTAGCTTTTTTCCGGAATTATGTACCAAACCCAGAAGTGCATGCAAAGCCACCTATATGGAGAAATTACACGACTTTACCAGAAATCTGTCTTTTGAGTGTTTTTTCAGTAATTTCAACAATATTACTGAAAACGTGTCTTTTCAGTGATTTACGAAGAAAAACGCTAAAACGGATGCAAGCCAACCAATATGAAGAAATAGAATAACATTACCAAAAAGATATATTTTGAGTGTTTTTCAGCTTGTTACCTACAAAAAATTCGAAATTGGATGGAAAGCACTCTATATTGGGAAACAAAAGAACATTACGAGAAACGTGTATAATGAGTGTTTTATAGTTTTAAAAGAACCACGAGGCAATAAACGCAAAAACTCGTGTATATAGAGAAATTTCTTACATACCAAAATGAATAAATGCATGAATAACACTTTTAATCGATAAACAGAACTCCCTTACTAAATTGTGTATTTTGAGTGTTTTTCACATTCTTAGTTACGAAAATGCCAAATTACATGCGAAACTAGCATCATTTGGGAAAAAAAAAATGACATTACCAGAAAAGTGTCTTTTGAGTGTTTTTCAGCGTGATATCCAACAAAGCACTAAAAAACAGAACTATCATATTACATGGAAATAAAACCAACTTTTACGAAGAATTTGCCTTTAAGTGTTTTTTAACCCCTTATATACCAAACCTTTAAAACGCATGGAAAACACACTTTATGGAGAAACTGAATAACATTACCAAAAACATGTATTTTGAGTGTTTTTGATCATGTTATCTATAAAAACACTTAAGTACATGCAAAGAACATTATGTTTGGGAAACAAAAGGACATTACGAGAAACTTGTATTATGAGTTTTTTTTTTAAGTTCCTTAAGTACCAAAAAGCTAAAACCCACAAATAACACTCTTCATTTAGAAAAAATAAATAATAATAAAAAATAAAATAAATATGATTTTTTTTTTTGTTATTTATCTTCATAGGTACCGAGATGGCAAAATTCTGGGAAAATTCATGGCAATTATGTGATAAAAGAATATTATCAAAAAAGTTAATTTCAGCCCTTTTTTCGGACTGTTATGTACCAAACCCTAAAGTGGATGCAAAGCCTCCTATATGAGGAAATTAAACGACCTTACCAGAAATCTGTGTTTTGAGTGTTTTTTAGCATGTTAGTCACCAAAACGATAAATAATAAGGAAATCACTTTATATGGGAATCCAAAACAAAGTTACTGAAAACGTGTCTTCTCAGTATTTTACGTAGAAAAACGCTAAAACGGATGGAAACCAACCAATATCAAGAAATAGAAAGACGTTACTAAAAAGGTATATTTTGAATGTTTTTGAGCTTGGTACCTATAAAAAACGCGAAAATTGATGCAAAGCACTCTATATTGGGAAACAAAAGGACATTGCAAAAAGTGTATAATGAGTCATTTATAGTTCAAAAGAACCACAAGGCAAAAAACGCAAAATCTTGTGTATATGGAGAGGTTTCCTAGATACCAAAATGCTAAAACTCATGTATAACACTATTCATTGAGAAACAGAACAACCTTACTAAATGCGTGTATTTTGAGTGCTTTTAACATTCTTAGTTACCAAAACCCCAAATTGCATGCAAAAATAGATTTGTTGAGAAAAAAAAATGACTTTACCAGAAAAGTGTCTTTTGAGTGTTTTTGAGCGTGATAGGCAATAAAACACTAAAAAGGAGGGCAATCATATTACATCGGAGTAAAACGAATTTTTACCAAGAACTTGCCTTTAAGTGTTTTTGAGCTTTTTATATACCAAAACACTAACACGCATGCAAAATACACTTAATGGTGAAACAGAAGAACATTACCAAAAACATGTTTTTTGAGTGTTTTTGATCATGTTACCAATAAAACCGCTTAAATACATGCAAAGAACCCTATTTTTGGGAAAAGAAAGGACATTACGAAAAACGTGTATTATGAGTGTTTTTAAGTTCCTTAAGTACCAAAAAAGCTAAAACCCACAAATATCACTTTATAGAGAAAAAAAAATAAAATTTTCTTTTTTTGTTTTGTTATTCATCTTCATAGGTACTAAGATGCCAAAATTCTGGGAATATTCTTTGGGAATCGAAAACAAAATTACTGAAAACGTGTCTTTTCGGTGTTTTACGTAGAAAAACGCTAAAACAGATGAAAACCACCCAATATGAAAAAATAGAATAACATTACCAAAGAGGTATATTTTGAGTGTTTTTGACCTTGTTACCTACAAAAAACGCGAAAATGGATGCAAAGCACTCCCTATTGGGAAAGAAAGGGACATTACGAGAAACATGTATAATGAGTGTCTTATTATTTTCGGGCAAAAGAACTTCTGGTTCACAGGAACCACAAGGCAAAAAAACGCAAAAACTCGTGTATATAAAGAAGTTTCTTAGATACCAATATGCTGAAACTCATGAATAACAATCTTAATTGAGAAACAGAACAACATTACCAAATGCGTGTATTTTGAGTGTTTTTTTCACATTCTTCACAAAACCCTAAAAAGCATGCGAAACTAGTTTTATGTGGGAAAAAAATGGCATTACCAGAAGTATCTTTTCAGTGTTTTTGAGCGTGTTAGGCAATAAAGCACTAAAAGCAGGGCAATCATATTACATTGGAATAAAACCAACTTTCACCAAGAACTTGCCTTGAAGTGTTTTTCAGCTCCTGACATACGAAATCGCTAAAACGCATGCAAAACACTCCTTTATGGAGAAGCAGAATAACATTACCAAAAACAAGTGTTTTGAGTGTTTTTTATCATGTTACCTAAAATAAATAAATAAATAAATAAAAATAAATAAAAAAATAAATAAAAAAATTGCATTTTTATTTATTTTTTTTTGTTATTGATGTTCATAGGTACCAAGATGCCAAAATTGTGACAAAATTCAGGGAAATTATGTGGAAATAACATTATCAAAAAAGTTAATTTTACCTTTTTTTTCGGAGTTATGTTCCAAACCATAAAGTGTATGCAAAAGCCACCTATCTGATAAAATTTAACGACTTTACAAGAAACCTGTCTTATGAGTGTTTTTCTGCATGTTATAGGCACCAAAACGATAAATAATATGAAAGTCACTCTATATGGAAATCCAAAACAAAATTACTGAAAACGTGTCTTTTAAAAGATTTACGTAGAAAAACACTAAAACGGATGCAAACCAACCAATAATATATTTTGTGTGTTTTTGAGCTTGTTACATAAAAAAAAAAACGCTAAAATGGATGCAAAGCACTCTATATAAGGAAAAAAAAAAAAAGGACATAACGAGAAACGTGTATAATGAGTGTTTTGTAGTTTCACCAGAATCACAAGGCAAAAAACGCAAAAACTCGACTATGGAGAAGTTTCTAAGGTACTAAAATACTGAAACTCATAAATAACACTCTTAATCAAGAAACAGATGAACCTTACTAAATGCGTGTATTTTGAGTGTTTTTGTACATTCTTAGTTACCAAAACCCCAAATTCCATGCGAAACTAGCTTTATGTGGGAAAAAAATTACCCTGAGGCATTTCGGAAGAGTAAGAGAAAATTACAAATTTATGGATGGGGATGATAGGTGGAAATAGGTAGGCATATTTCATACAAGTACTGCCACTTGTAGGCCTGATGCCTTCTTGCAGATTTACTTATTTCTTATGTCCTTATGTTCTTATTACCAAAAGCGTGTATTTTCAGTGTTTTTCAGCTATTACGTGAAAAAAAAAAATGCCAAAATGCATGCAAAGCACCCTATATGAAGAAAAGGAGCGATATTATGAGAAACGTGCATTATGAGTGTTTTTGAGATTCTTAGGTACCAAAACGCTGAAACTCATGAATAACACTCTTAATTGAGATGCAGAACAACCTTACCAAATGTGTGTATTTTGAGTGTTTTTCACATTCTTAGTTACCAAAATCCCAAATTGCATGCGAAACTAGCTTTATGTGGAAAAAAAAAATGACATTACTAGAAGAGTGTCTTTTGAGTGTTTTTGAGCGTGTTAGGCAATAAAGCACTAAAAAGCAGGGCAATCACATTACATGGGAATAAAACCAAATTTTACCAAGAACTTGTCTTTAAGTGTTTTTGAGTTCCTTACATATTGAAACGCTATAATGCATGCAAAACACCCCTTATGGAGAAACAGAAAAACATAACCAAAAACATGTATTTTGAGTGTTTTTGATCATGTTACCTATAAAAACGCTTAAATACATGCAAAGAACCCTATATTTGGGAAACGAAAGGACATTATGAGAAACGTGTATTATGAGTGTTTTTAAGTTCCTTAAGTACCAAAAACCTAAAACCCACAAATAACACTCTTTATAGAGAAAAAAATGAATAAATAAAAAAATAGCATTTTTTTTTTTTATTATTCATCTTCATAGGTACCAAGATGCCAAAATTCTAGCAAAATTCAGGGAAATTATGTGGAAAAAAGAACATTATCAAAAAAGTTAATTTTAGATTTTTTTCGGACTGTTATGTACCAAACCCTAAAGTGCATGCAAAGCCACCTACTTTCCAAGAAGCGTGTACTGTGAGTGTTTTTGAGATTCCTCAGTACCAACACATGAGAACATATAAATAGCACTCAATGTGGAAAAAAAAAAAAAAAACAGAAAACTACCAAAAATGTGTATTTTAGTGTATTTCACATTTATAGATAACAAAACGCAAAAATGCATGCCGATCACCCTATATGTAAAAAAGAAATAACATTTACATAAAGGTGTGTTTTGAGTATTTATTATCGTTTTAGGAAGAGAAACGTACAAAAACGTCAAAATGGATGCAAACTACTTAATAAGGGATACGAAAAGACACTACGAGAAACGTTTATTATGAATGCTTTTGAGCTTCTTAATTATGAAAACGCTTAAAACGCATGAATAGTACTCTATATCAAGAAACAGAGAGAAAAAAAAAAAACGTGTAATTTGAGTGTATTTCACATTCTTAGATGCCATATCGTGAAAATACATATAATTTACCCTGTTTGGCGAAACAAAAAGTGATTAAGAAAATCGCGCATTATGAGTGTTTTTGAGTTTCTTAGGTACAAAAACGCTAAAACACATGAATCTAGTTTCGCACAAAAAAAACATGGAAAAAAACCCTATAAAGGAAAACGAAACAATATTACCAAAATCGTGTCTTTTTTTGGATTTACTTACGTAATAAAACGCTGAAACCCATGCAAAAAAATAAAATAAAATAAAATAAAATAAAATAAATATAAATAAATAAATAAATAAAGTAAATAAATAAATAAAAATAAATACTGAGAAACAGTATACCTTTACCAAAAACCGTGTATTTTAAGTTTTGAGTTTGTTACATAGAAAAAAAAAGCAACATTACCAAAAACATATCTCTGAAGTGTTTAGGAGCTTCTTACGTCCAAAAAAGTGCTAAAAGGCATGCAAAACTTTCTTATTGAGAAAAAGAATAACATCACCGAAAAATGAATTGAAACTTCATTTTCAGAAACATGTCTTTTGAATGTCTTTTGGTGCAGGTTCGGCACAAAAGCACAAAAAGGATGAAAAACACTCAATAGCTATATATATATTACCTAGACACGTTGTCTTTTTTAGCTGCTTACGTACCAAAACGCTTAAACGCATTCAAAACACTGTTTAAAATACAAAACAAAATAACTTCACCAAAAACGTGTATTTTTAGTGTTTATAAGCTTGTTACGTAAAAAAAAAAAAAAAAAAAAACTAAATATAAAGTACACCACATCGGAAAAGAAAAGAACATTACGCGAGACGTGTATTTTGATTTTATTTTTTTTTTCTTTCGAGCTTCTTAGGGAACAAAACGCTTAAACGCATAAATAGCTCTCTATTTGGATAAACAGAACAACATTACAAAAATTGTGTATTTTTAGTATTTTTCACAGAAAACAAAACGCCAAAATACATGTAAATCGCCCTTTATGGTGAAATAAAACGACATTACAGGAAACATATCTTAAGAGTGTTAGACAACAAAACGCTAAAAATCATAGAAAGGACTCGATATCGAAAAAACAAAACATCATTACCAAAACTGTTCCTTTTCAGTGTTTTGAGGTACCTATGAAAAAGCTTAAAATATGGAAAATCCCCTTGATCGTGACACAGAGTAACATTACCAAAATGAAATATGAAATGATTGTTTTTGAGCTTGTTATATTGCCAAAATGCATGTATAGTATACGATATAGGTAAACAAAAGGACCTTACGAGAAACGCGTATGTGGAGTGTTTTCGAGCATGTTAGGTAACAAAACGCGAAAACCCGTTTGAATAGAACTCTATATAGACAAACAAAACAACATTGTCAAAAACTTGTATTTTGAGAGTTTTTTACATTGTTAGGTACCAAACGGTAAAATGGAAGGGAATCACCCTATATAGGAGAACAATGTGAAATTACCAGAAGCGTGTCTTTTTAGTTTTTTTTTTTTTTTTTGAGCGTTTTAGGCACCAAAACGCTAAAATGCATGAAGAACACCCTATTTTCAATAAAAAAAAACAGCTTGGTTTACCAAGCGTTTCTCATATTATGTAGCAAAACATCATAATGCATGCAGATCTCTATATGAAGAAGCAAAACTATATTACAGGAAACTTGAGTGTTAGGAATCAAAATGCTAAAAAGCATTGAAAGCACCCTATTTGGCAATATAAAATAACATTACCAAGAAAGTATCTTTAGAGTGTTTTTGACCTTCTTACGTGCGAAATCGCTGAAACGCATGCAAAACAACCTTTATGGAGAAACAGAATAACATTACCAAAAACTTGTATTTTGATTGTTTTTCTGCTTGTTAAGTACAAAAATGCCAAATTACACGCAAAGCATCCTACATGGAGAAAACAAAGGACATTACGAGAAAAGTGTATTATGAGAGATTTTGAGCTTTTTAGGTACCAAGACTCAAAAACACATGATTAGCACTTTATATGGAAAAACAACTCTACCGAAAACTTTTACTTAAACTCTTTTTCATATTGTTAAGTACCAAAAGACAAAATGCATTGGAAGCCCCCTTTATCAGGAAACGAAACGACATTATCATCAACGTGCCTTTTGAGTGTTTTTCAACGTGTTAGACACCAGAACGCTAAAAATCATGGAAAGCACTCTATAAAGGAATACAAAACAACACTACTAAAAACGTGTTTTATAGGTTCTTATGTACAGAAACGCTAAAACTCATGCAAAACACCCTTTATGGAGAAGCGAAATAAATATTTCGTTGATAAATTACATTCAGGAAAGTTAGGGAACATCCCTTACAGAAGAATAAGATCACAGAAGAATGGTCCTAAATGGATGACTGAGGTTAAAACACTACATAGGGCGAAGGAGAAGTATATATGAGATTAAAGACAGGGGAAGTGGTTTTAAGGCCATAATATAATGAATTAGTAAAGTCAGGAGTTTAACAATGAAAGCTAAAAATAGTTATGAATTAAAGGTAGCCACCCAAGCGAAGATGGACCTCAAGGGATTATATCAGGCATATAAGACGAAGAATAGAGAAACAATAGTTCCTTAAAGACAGCAGAATGGGACCTGATTAGTTGTTAGAGAGGAGATTAGTAAAATTGTGAGCGAGTATTTTTTAATTGTCTTTGCCCAGGAAAACATGGAAGATTTGCCGAATAGTGAGAAGATATTTAGAGTAGAAGAGGATGAGAAGCTGACAGATATTACCATAACTAAAAGAGATAGTGGAACAAGAGATAGATAAGTTGAAAAGTTCAAGTCACCAGGACCAGATGAGTCAATAACAGAGTCAATAATAGCAGATTCTTCTTGCAGATTTACTTATTTCTTATGTTCTTATGTTCTTATTACCAAAAGCGTGTATTTTCAATGTTTTTCAGCTATTACGTGAAAAAAAAATGCCAAAATGCATGCAAACCACCCTATATGAAGAAAAAGAGCGACATTACGAGAAACGTGCATTATGAGTGTTTTTGAGATTCTTAGGTACCAAAACGCTGAAACTCATGAATAACACTCTTAATTGAGATACAGAACAACCTTACCAAATGCGTGTATTTTGAGTGTTTTTCACATTCTTAGTTACCAAAACCCCAAATTGCATGCGAAACTAGCTTTATGTGGAAAAAAAAAAAATATGACATTACCAGAAGAGTGTCTTTTGAGTGTTTTTGAGCGTGTTAGGCAATAAAGCACTATAAAGCAGGACAATCACATTACATGGAAATAAAACCAAATTTTACCAAGAACTTGCCTTTAAGTGTTTTTCAGCTCCTTACATATTGAAATGCTAAAACGCATGCAAAACACCCTTTATGGAGAAACAGAAAAACATTACAAAAAACATGTATTTTGAGTGTTTTTGATCATGTTACCTATAAAAACGCTTAAATACATGCAAAGAACCCTATATTTAGGAAACGAAAGGAAATTATGAGAAACGTGTATTATGAGTGTTTTTAAGTTCCTTAAGTACCAAAAAGCTAAAACCCACAAATAACACTCTTTATGGAAAAAAAAAAAAAAATCAATAAATAAAAAAATAGCATTTTTTTTTTGTTATTCATCTTCATAGGTGCCAAGATGCCAAAATTCTGACAAAATTCAGGGAAATTATGTGGAAAAAAGAACATTATCAAAAAAGTTAATTCTAGATTTTTTTCGGACTATGTACCAAACCCTAAAGTGCATGCAAAGCCACCTATATATTGAAATTAAACGACTTTACAAGAAACCTGTCTTTTGACTGTTTTTTAGCATGTTAGGCACCAAAACGATAAATACCATTGAAGTAACTCAATATGGGAATCCAAAACAAAATTACTGAAAACATGTCTTCTCAGTGTTTTACGCAGAAAAACGCTAAACGGATGCAAACCAACCAATACGAAGAAATAGAAAAACATCCTCAAAAACATATATTTTGAGTGTTTTTGAACTTGTTACCTACAAAAAAAACGCGAAAATGCATGCAAAGCACTCTATATTGGGAAACAAAAGGACATTACGAGAAACGTGTATAATGAGTGTTTTATAATTTCACAAGATCCACAAGGCAAAAAACACAAAAACTCGTATATATGGAGAAGTTTCTTAGGTACCAAAATGCTGAAACTCATAAATAAAACTCTTAATAGAAAAATAAAACAACCTTACTAAATGCGTGTATTTTGAGTGTTATTTCACATTCTTAGTTAAAAAAAAAACGAAATTCCATGCGAATATAGCTTTATGTGGGAAAAAAACGACATTACCAGAAAAGTGTCTTTTGAGTGTTTTTGAGAGTGTTAGGCAATAAAGCACTAAAAAGTAGGGCAATCACATTACATGGAATAAAACCAACGTTTACCAAGAACTTGCCTTTAAGTGTTTTTTCAGCTCCTTATATGCGCTAAAACTAAGGTAAAACACACTTTATATAGAAACAAAATAACATAACCAACAACAGATATTTTGACTGTTTTTTAATCATGTGATCTAAAAAAAACGCTTAAATACAATACATGGAAAGGAAAGGATATTACGAGAAACGTGTATTATGAGTGTTTTCCAGTTCCTTAAGAACCAAAAAGCTAAAACCCACAAGTAACATTCTTTATTCAGAAAAAAATCAAATAAATAAATAGAAAAACAGGAATTTTTATATTTTTTTATTCATTTTCATAGGTACCTAGATGCCAAATTCTGGCAAAATTAAGGGCAATTATGTGATAAAAGATCATTATCAAAAAAAGTTAATTTTAGCTTTTTTACGGACTGTTATTTACCAAACCCTAAAGTGCATGCAAAGCCACCTATATGAGGAAATTAAACGACTTTACCAGAAACCTGTCTTTTGAGTGATTTTCATCTTGTTAGGCATCAAAACGATAAATAATATGGAAGTCACTCTATATGAGAATCCAAAACAAAATACTGAAAACGTGTCTTTTCTGTGTTTTAGGTAGAAAAACGCTAAAACGGATGCAAACCAACAAATATGAAGAAATAGAATATTACCGAAATGGTATATTTTGAGTGTTTTTAATCTTGTTACCTACAAAAAACGCGAAAAAGGATGCAAAGCACTATATATTGGGAAACAAAAGGACACTACGAGAAACGTGAATAATGAGTGTTTTATAGTTTCACAAAAACCACAAGGCAAAAAACGGAAAAACTCGTGTATATGGAGAAGTTTCTTAGTTACCAAAATGCTGTTACTCATGAATAACACTCTTAAATGAGAAA
This sequence comes from Scylla paramamosain, assembly GCF_035594125.1. Classification (NCBI taxonomy): domain Eukaryota; kingdom Metazoa; phylum Arthropoda; class Malacostraca; order Decapoda; family Portunidae; genus Scylla; species Scylla paramamosain. The sequence goes on from NC_087163.1 coordinate 11,544,603, forward strand.
CATAACAACCTTACGAAATGCGTGTAATTTGAGTGTTTTTCATATTCTTATTTACCAAAACTCCAAATTGCATGTAAAACTAGCTTTATGTTGGTAAGAAATGACATTACCAGAAAAGTGACTTTGAGTGTTTTTGAGCGTGTTAGGCAATAAAGCACTAAAAAGCAGGGCAATAACATTACATGGGAATAAAACCAACTTTTACAAAGAACTTGCCTTTGAGTTTTTTGAGCTCCTTACATACCAAAACGCTAAAACGAATGCAAAACACCCTTTATGGAAAATTAGAATAACATTACCAAAAACATGTATTTTGAGTGTTTTTCATCATGCTACCTATAAAAACGCGAAAATACATGCAAAAAACCCTATGTTTGGGAAAAGAAAGGACATTACGAGAAACGTGTATTATGGGTGTTTTTAAGTTCCTTAAGAAGGAAAAAACTGAAACCAACAAATAACACTCTTTATAAAGAAAAAATAAATAAATATATAAAAAAACGGCAATTTTTTTTTTTTTTTTTTGTTATTCATCTTCATAGGTACCGAGATGCCAAAATTCTGGGAAAATTCTGGGCAATTATGTGATAAAAAATATTATCAAAAAAGTTAATTTTAGCTTTTTTTTCCGGAATGTTATGTACCAAACTCTTAAGTGAATGCAAAGCCACCTATATGAGGAAATTAAACGACTTTACGAGAAATCTTACTTTTGAGTGTTTTTCAGTATTTTAGGCACCAAAACGACAATAACATGGAAGTCACTCAATATGGGAATCCAAAACAAAATTACTGAAAACGTGTCTTTTCAGTGTTTTACGTAGAAAAACGCTAAAAAGGATGCAAACCAACCAATATGAAGAAATAGAATAACATTACGAAAAATGTATATTTTGAATGTTTTTGAGCTTGTTACCTAAAAAAAATGCAAAAATGGATGTAAAGTATTGCAAAACAAATGGACATTCTGAGAAACGTGTATAATGAGTGTTTTATAGTTCCACAAGAACAAAAAGGCAAAAAACGCAAAAACTCCTGTACCTAGAGAAGTTTCTTAGATACAAAAATGATGAAACTCATGAATAACACTTTTAATTGAGAAACAGAATTACCTTACAAAATGTGTGTATTTTGAGTGTTTTTCACATTCTTAGTTACGAAAATCCCAAATTACATGCGAAAGTAGCTAGTTTCCTAGATACCAAAATGCCGAAACTCATGAATAACACTCTTAATTGAGAAACAGAAAAACCTTACTAAATGCTTGTATTTTGAGTGCTTTTCACATTCTTAGTTACCCAAAACTCAAATTGATTGCGAAACCAGCTTTATGTGGTAAAAAAAAAAAAAAAAAAACGACATTTTCAGAAAAGTGTCTATTGAGTGTTTTTGAGCGTTATAGGCAGTAAAGCACTAAAAAGAAGGGCAATCACATTACATGGGAATAAAACCAATGTTTATGAAGAACTTGCCTTTATGTGTTTTTGAGCTCCTTATATACCAAAACGCTAAAACGCATGCAAAACACACTTTATGGAGAAACAGAATAACATTACCAAAAACATGTATTTTGAGTGTTTTTGATCATGTTACCAATAAAACGCTTAAATACATGCTAAGAACCCTATTTTTGGGAAACGAAACGACATTACGAGAAACGTGTCTTATAAGTATTTTTAAATTCATTAAGTACCAAAAAGCTAAAAGCCACAAATAACTCTCTATTGAGAGAAAAAAAAAAAAAAATACGATATTTTTTTTTTTTCTCATTCATCTTCACAAGTACCGAGGTGCCAAATTTTAAGCAAAATTCATGAAATTTTCTGACATAAGAACATTATCAAAAAAGTTAAGTTTAGCTTTTTTTTTTCTCGACTGTTATGTAGCAAACCCTAAAGTGCATGCAAAACCACCTATATGGGGAAATCAAACGTCTTTGCCAGAAAACTGTCTTATGAGTGTTTTTCAGCATGTTAGGCACCAAAACGATAAAACCAAAGGAAGTCAATCTATATGGGAATCCAAAAAAAAATTACTGAAAACGTGTCTTTTCGGTGTTTTACGTAGAAAAACGCTAAAAAGGATGCAAACAAACCAATATGAAAAAAGAAATAGAATAACATTACAAAAAAGCTATATTTTGAGTGTTTTTGAGCTTGTTACCTACAAGAAAGGTGAAAATGGATGCAAAGCACTCCCTATTGGAAAACAAAAGGACATTACGAGAAACGTGTATAATGAGTGTCTTATTATTTTCGAGCAAAAGAACTTGTGGTTCACAAGAACCACAAGGCAAAAAGCGCAAAAACTCGTGTATATAAAGAAGTTTCTTAGATACCAAAATGCTGAAATTCATGAATAACAATCTTAACTGAGAAACAGAACATTTTTACCAAAAGCGTGTATTTTCAGTGTTTTTCACATTCTTAGCAAAATCCCAAATAGCATGCGAAAGTAGCTTTATGTGGAAAAAAAATGACATTACCAGAAGTGTCTTTTGAGTGATTTTGAGCGTGTTAGGCAATAGAGCACTAGAAAGCAGGGCAATCACATTACATGGGAATAATACCAACTTTGACCAAGAACTTGCCATTATGTGTTTTTGAGCTCCTTACATACCAAAACGCTAAAACGCATGCAAAACACTCCTTTATGGAGAAGCAGAAAAACATTACAAAAAAAACATGTGTTTTAAGTGTTTTTGATCATGTTACCTATAAAAACGCTTAAATACATGCAAAGAACCCTATCCTTGGGAAACGAAAGGACATTACGAGAAACGTGTATTATGTCTGTTTTTAAGTTCCTTAAGTACCAAAACGTTAAAACCCACAAATAACACTCTTTAAAGAGAAAAAAAAAATTTAAAAAAATTCTGCCAAAATTCAGGGAATTTATGTGGAAAAAAGAACATTATCAAAAAAGTTAATTATAGCTTTTTATCGGATTGTTATTTACCAAACCCTAAAGTGCATGGAAAGACACCTATATGAGGAAATTAAACGACTTTGCCAGAAACCTGTCTTTTCAGTGTTTTTCAGCATTTTAGGCACCAAACCGATAAATAATATGGAAGTCAGTCAATATGTGAATCCAAAACAAAATTACTGAAAACGTGTCTTTTGAGTGTTTTACGTAGAAAAAACACTAAAACGGATGCAAAGCAACGAATATGAAGAAATAGAATAACATTACCAAAAAGTCTTTTTGAGCTTTTTACCTACAAAAAACGCGAAAATGGATGTAAAAGCACTCTATAGTTGGAAGAAAAAAAGGACATTTAGAGAAACGTGTATAATGATTGTTTAATAGTTTCACAAGAACCACAAGACAAAAAACGCAAAAACTCGTGTATATAGAGAAGTTTCTTACATACCAAAATGCTAAAACTCATGAATAACACTTTTAATTGAGAAACTGAACTACCTTACCAAATGTGTGTATTTTGAGTGTTTTTCACATTCTTAGTTACGAAAATCCCAAATTACATGCGAAACTAGCTTTATGTGGGAAAAAAAATATATTACCAGAAAAGTGTCTTTTGAGTGTTTTTGAGCGTGATAAGCAATAAAGCACTAAAAAACAGAACAATCACATTACATGGGAATAAAACCAACTTTTACGAAGAATTTGCCTTAAGGGTTTTTTTTAACTCATTACATACCAAAACGCTAAAACGCATGCAAAACACCCTTTATGTAGAAACAGAGTAACATTTCCAAAAACATGTATTTTGAGTGTTTTTGATCATGTTATTTATAAAAACGGTTAAATACATGCAAAGAACCTAATGTTTGGGAAACGAAAGGATATTACGAGAAATGTGTATTATGAATGTTTTTCAGTTCCTTAACTACCAAAAAAGCTAAAACCCACAAATAACACTCTTTGTAGAGAAAAAAAATAAATAAAATAAATTTTTTTTTTTTTGTTATTCATCTTCATAGGTATTAAGATGCCAAAATTCTGGCAATATTCTTTGGGAATCGAAAACAAAATTACTGAAAACGTGTCTTTTCGGTGTTTTACGTAGAAAAAACGCTAAAACAGATGAAAACCAACCAATATGAAGAATAAGAATAACATTACCAAAGAGGTATATTTTGAGTGTTTTTGAGCTTGTTACCTACCAAAAACGCGAAAATGGATGCAAAGCACTCCTTATTGGGAAAGAAAAGGACATTACGAGAAACATGTATAATGAGTGTGTTATTATTTTCGGGCAAAAGAACTTTTGGTTCACAAGAACCACAAGGCAAAAAACGCAAAAACTATTGTATATAAAGAAGTTTCTTAGATACCAAAATGTCAAAACTCCTGAATAACAATCTTCATTGAGAAACAGAACAACATTACCAAATGCGTGTATTTTGAGTGTTTTTTTTTCACATTCTTCGCAAAACCCTAAATAGCATGCGAAACTAGCTTTATATGGGACAAAAATGACATTACCAGAAATATCCTTTCAGTGTTTTTGAGCGTGTTAGGCAATAAAGCACTAAAAAGCAGGGCAATCATATTACATTGGAATAAAACCAACTTTTACCAAGAACTTGCCTGGAAGTGTTTTTCAACTCCTTACATATCAAATCGCTAAAACGCATGCAAAAAACTCTTTTTTGGAGAAGCAGAATAACATTACCAAAAACAAGTGTTTTGAGTGTTTTTTTTTTTATCATGTTACCTATAAAAACGCTTAAATACATGCAAAGATCCCCATATTTGGGAAACGAAAAGACATTACGAGAAATGTGTATTATGAATGTTTTTAAGTTCCTTAAATACCAAAACGTTAAAACCTATACAAATAACACTCTTTATAGAGAAAAAATAAATAAATAAAAAGATAGCATTTTTATTTTTTTGGTATTGATGTTCATAGATACCAAGATGCCAAAATTCTGCGGAGTTATGTTCCAAACCATAAATTGTAAGCAAAGCCACCTATCTGATGAAATTTAACGACTTTACAAGAAACCTGTTTTTTGATTGTTTTTCTGCATGTTAGGCACCAAAACGATAAATAATTTCAGTCACTCTATATGGAAATCCAAAACAAAATTACTGAAAACGTGTCTTTTAAAAGATTCACGAACAAAAACGCTAAAACGGATGCAAACCAATCAATATGAAGAAATAGAATAACATTACCAAAAAAGTATATTTTGTGTGTTTTTGAGCATGTTACATAAAAAAAAAACGCGAAAATGGATTCAAAGCACTCTATATAAGGAAAAATAAAGGACATAACGAGAAACGTGTATAATGAGTGTTTTATAGTTTCACCAGAATTACAAGGCAAAAAACGCAAAAACTCGATTATGGAGAAGTTTCTAAGATACCAAAATACTGAAACTCATGAATAACACTCTTAATCAAGAGAGAGAACAATCAGAACAAAATGCGTGTATTTTGAGTGTTTTTTTTTTTACATTCTCAGTTACCAAAACCCTAAATTCCAAGCGAAACTAGCTTTATGTGGGAAAAAAATGACATTACCAGAAAAGTGTCTTTGAGTGTTTTTGAGCGTGTTAGGCAATAAAGCACTAAAAAGCAGTTCAATCACATTACATAGGAATAAAACCAACTTTTACAAAAAACTTGCCTTTTAGTGTTTTTGACACGCATTTAGTAAGGTTGCTGTTTCTCAATTAAGAGTGTTATTCATGAGTTTCAGCATTTTTGAATATAGGAAACTTCTCTATATACACGAGTTTTTGCGTTTTTTGGCTTGTGGTTTTTTTGAACTATAAAACATTCATTATACACTTTTCTCGCAATGTCCCTTTGTTTCCCAATATAGAGAGCTTTGTAACTATTTTCGCGTTTTTTTTGTAGGTAACAAGCTCAATAACACTCAAAATATACATTTTTGGTAATGTTTTTCTGCTTCTTGATATTGGTTGGTTTGTATCAGTTTTAGCGTTTTTCTACGTAAAACACAGAGAAGACACGTTTTCAGTAATTTTCTTTAGGATTCCCACATAGAGTGAGTTCCTTATTATTTATCGTTTTGGTGCCTAACATGCTGAAAAACACTCAAAAGACAGATTTCTGGTAAGGTCTTTAGTTTCCTCATATGGGAGGCTTTGCATGTCTTTTCAGTGTTTTTGAGCGTGTTACGCAATAAAGCACTAAAAGCCAGGGCAATCACATTACATGGGAATAAAACCAAATTTTACCAAGAACTTACCTTTAAGTGTTTTTGAGCTACTTACATACCAAAATGCTAAAACGCCTGCAAAATACATTTTATGGAGAAACAGAATAACATTACCAAATACATGTATTTTGAGTGTTTTTGACCATGTTATCTATAAAAACGCTTAAATACATGCAAATATCCTTATGTTTGGGAAACGAAAGAACATTACGAGAAACGTATTATGAGTGATTTTTAAGTTCCTTCAGTATCAAAAAGCTAAAACCCACAAATAATACTCTTTAGAAAAAATAAATAAATAAATGAAAAATAAAAAAACGGGATTTTTTTTTTCGTTATTCATCTTCATAGGTACCGAGATACCAAAATTCTGCCAAAATTCAGGGAATTTATGTGGAAAAAAAACAACATTATCATAAAAGTTAATTATACTTTTTTTTCGGATTGTTATGTACCAAACACTAAAGTGCATGCAAAGCCACCTATATAGGGAAGTTAAACGACTTTACCAGAAACCTGCCTTTTCAGTGTTTTTCAGCATGTTAGGCACCAAAACGATAAATAATATGGAAGTCAGTCAATATGTGAATCCAAAAGAAAATTACTGAAAACATGTCTTTTCAGTGTTTTACATAGAAAAACGCTAAAGCGGATACAAACCATCCTATATGAAGAAATAGAATAACATTACCAAAAAGATATATTTTGAGTGTTTTTGAGCTTGTTACCTAGAAAAAATGCAAAAATGGATGTAAAGCACTCTATATTAGGAAACAAAAGGACATTACGAGAAACGTGTATAATGAGTGTTTTTTAGTTTTCAAAGAACCACAAGGCAATAAGCGCAAAAACTCCTGTATATAGAGAAATTTCTTACATACCAAAATTAATAAATCCATGAATAACACTTTTAATCCATAAACAGAACTACCTTACCAAATTGTGTATTTTGAGTGGTTTTCACATTTTTGGTTACGAAAATGCCAAATTACATGCAAAACTAGCATCATTTGGGAAAAAAAATGCCATTACCAGAATATTGTCTTTTCAGTGTTTTTCAGCGTGATATGCAACAAAACACTAAAAAGAAGAACGATTACATTACATGGGAATAAAACCAACTTTTACGGAGAATTTCCCTTTAAGTGTTTTTTAACCCCTTATATACCAAACAGCTAAAACGCATGCAAAACAAACTTTATGGAAAAAACAGAATAACATTACCAAAAACATGTTTTTTGAGTGTTTTTGATCATGTTATCTATAAAAACGTTTAAGTACATGCAAAGAACATTATGTTTGGGAAACAAATAGACATTACGAGAAACGTGTATTATGAGTGTTTTTTTAAGTTCCTTAAGTACCAAAAAGCTAAAACCCACAAATTACACTATTTAGAAAAAAAATAATAATAATAATAAAATAAAATAAATAGGATTTTTTTTTTCTTATAGATGCCAAAATTCTCGGAAAATTCAGGGCAATTATGTCATAAAAGAATATTATCAAAAAAGTTAATTTCAGCTTTTTTTTTTCGGACTGTTATGTACCAAACACTAAAGTGCATGCAAAACCTCCAATATGAGGAAATTAAACGACCTTACCAGATATCTGTGTTTTGAGTGTTTTTTTGCATATTAGGCGCCAAAACGATAAATAATAAGGAACTCACTCTATAAGGGAATCCAAAACAAATTTACTGAAAACGTGTCTTCTCAGTGTTTTGCGTAGAAAAACGCTAAAACAGATGCAAAGCAACCAATATCAAGAAATAGAAAAACGTTACTAAAAAGATATATTTTGAGTGTTTTTGAGCTTGTTACCTACAAAAAACGCGAAAATTGAAAGAAGAGGACAATGCAAAAAAAGTGTATAATGAGTGTTTTATAGTTCAAAAGAACCACAAGGCAAAATACGCAAAATCTCGTGTATATGGAGAGGTTTCCTAGATACAAAAATGCTAAAGCTTATGTATAACACTCTTAATTGAAAAACAGAACAACCTTACTAAATGCGTGTATTTTGAGTGTTTTCAACATTCTTAGTTACCAAAAAACGAAATTGCATGCGAAAATAGATTTGTGGGAAAAAAAAAAGACTTTACCATAAAAGTGTCTTTTGAGTGTTTTTGAGCGTGCTAGACAATAAAGCACTAAAAAGGAGGGCATTCACATTACATTGGAGTAAAACGAATTTTTACCAAGAATTTGCCTTTAAGTGTTTTTGAGCTCCTTATATACCAAAACACTAAAACGAATGCAAAACACACTTTATGGTGAAACAGAATAACATTAACAAAAACATGTATTTTGATTATTTTTGATCATGTTTTCAATAAAAACGCTTAAATACATGCAAAGAACACTATTTTGGGGAAACGAAAGGAGATTACGAGAAACGTGTATTATGAGTGTTTTTAACTTCATTAATTACCAAAAAGCTAAAAGCCACAAATAACACTCTTTATTGAGAAACAATAAATAGATAAAAAAAAATACGTTATTTTTTTTCTTTCTTATTCATCTTCACAGGTACCGATATGCCAAAATTCGGGCAAATTTCAGGAAATTATGTGAAATAAGAACATTATCAAAAAAATTAAATTTAGCTTTTTTTTTTTCGGACTGTTATGTACCAAACCCCTAAAGTGCATGCAAAGCCACCTATAAGGGGAAATTAAACGTCTTTGCCAGAAAACGGTCTTATGAGTGTTTTTCAGCATCTTAGGATGGAAAGCACTCTATATTGGGAAGCAAAAGGACATTACGAGAAACGTGTAAAATGAGTGTTTTATAGTTTCCCAAGAACCACAAGGCAAAAAATGCAAAAACTCGTGTATATAAAGAAGTTTCTTAAATTCCAAAATGCTGAAAATCATGAATAAGACTTTTAATTGAGAAACAGAACTATCTTACCAAATGTGAGTATTTTGAGTGTTTTTAACATTCTTAGTTACGAAAATCCAAAATTACAAGCAAAACTAGTTTTATGTGGGAAAAAATGAAATTACCAGAAAAGTGTCTTTTGAGTGTTTTAGAGCGTGATATGCAACAAAGCACTAAAAAGCAGAACAATCACATCACATGGGAATAAAACCAACTTTTACCAAAAACATGCCTTTAAGTGTTTTTAACTCCTTACATAACAAAACGCTAAAACGCATACAAAACACCCTTTATGGAGAAACAAAATAACATTACCAAAAACATGAATTTTAAGTGTTTTTGATCATGTTACCTATAAAAACGCTTAAATACATGCAAAGAACCCTATGTTTGTAAAACGAAAGGATGTTACGAAAATTGTGTATTATGAGAGTTTTTAGGTTCCTTAAGTACCAAAAAGCTAAAACACACAAATAACACTCTTTATAGAGAAAAAAATAAATAAAATAAATGAATACAACAATTTTTTTTTTTTGTTATTCATCTTCATAGGTACCGAGATGCTAAAATTCTGGCAAAATTCAGGGAAAGTTAGGAAAAGAAAAAAAAATAATAATAATTTTATCTTTTTTCCGGAGTTATTTACCAAACCCTGAAGTGCAAGCAAAGCCACCTATATGGGAAAATTACATGAGTTTACCAGAAACCTGTACCAGAAGCAATTTCAACAATATTACCGAAAACGAGTCTTTTCAGAGATTTACGAAGAAAAACGCTAAAACGGATGCAAACCAACCAATATGAAGAAATAGAATAACATTACCAAAAAGATATGTTTTGAGTGTTTTTAAGCTTGTTACCTACAAAAAATGCAAAAATGGATGGAAAACACTCTATATTAGGAAACAAAAGAACATTACGAGAAACATGTATAATGAGTGTTTTATAGTTTCACACGAACCACAAGGCAATAAACGCAAAAACTCGTGTATATAGAAAAGTTTCTTACATACCAAAGTGATGAAATTCATGAATAACACTTTTAATCGAGAAACAGAACTACCCTTCCAAATTGTGTATTTTGAGTGTTTTTCACATTCATAGTTACGAAATTGCCAAATTACATGCGAAATTAGCTTTATGTGGGAAAAAAAATGACATTACCAGAAAAATGTCTTTTGAGTGTTTTTGAGCGTGATATGCAACAAAGCACTAAAAAGCAGAACAATCACATTACTTGGGAATAAAACCAACTTTTACGAAGAACTTGCCTTTAAGTGTTTTTTAACTCCTTACATACCATAACGCTAAAACGCATGTAAAACACCCTTTATGGAGAAACAGAATAACATTACCAAAAATATGTATTTTGAGTGTTTTTGATCATGCTACCTATAAAAACATGTAAAGAACCCTATGTTTGTATAAGAAAAGGACATTACGAAAATCGTGTATTATGAGTGTTTTTAAGTTCCTTAAGTACCAAAAAGCTAAAACTCACAAATAACACTTTATAGAGAAAAAAAAATTTGTTTTTCATCTTCATAGGTACCGAGATACCAAAATTCTGGAAAAATTCAGGAAAATTTTGTAAAAAAAAATCATTATAAAAAAATAATTTTAGCTTTTTTCCGGAGTTATGTACTAAACCATGAAGTGCATGCAAAGCCACCTATAAGGAGAAATTACTCGACTTTACAAGATACCTGTCTTTTGAGTGTGTTTTCAGCAAATTCAACGATATTACTGAAAACGTGTCTTTTCAGTGATTTACGTAGAAAAACGCTAAAACGGATGGAAATTAACCAATATGAAGAAATAGAATAACATTACCAAAAAAATATATTTTAATGTGTTTTTGAGCTTGTTACCTACAAAAAAAATGCGAAAATGGATGAAACGCACTCTATATTAGGAAAGAAAAGGACATTACGAGAAACATGTATAATGAGTGTTTTATAGTTTCACAAGAACCACAAGGCAAAAAACTCAAAAGCTCGTATACATAAAGAAGTTTCTTACATACCAAAATGCTGAAACTCATGAATAACACTTTTAATTGAGAAACAGAACTACCTTACCGAATGTGTGTATTAGAGAAGTTTCTTACATAACAAAATGCTGAAACTCATGAATAACACTTTTAATTAAGAAACAGAACAACCTTACTAAATGCCTGTATTTTGAGTGTTTTTCACATTCTTAGTTACCAAAACCCCAAATTCCATGCGAAACTAGCTTTATATGGGAAAAAAATAATATTACCCAAAAATGTCTTTCGAGTGTTTTTGAGCGTGTTAGGCTAAAAAGCAGGGCAATCACATTACATTTGAATAAAACCAACTTTTACCAAGAACTTGCCTTTAGGTGTTTTTTGAGCTCATTACATATCAAAACGCTAAAACGCATGCAAAACACCTTTTATGGACAAACAGAAAAACATTACCAAAAACATGTATTTTGAGTTTTTTTGATCATGTTATCTATAAAAAAGCTTAAATACATGCAAAGAACCTTATGTTTGGGAAACGAAAGGACATTACGAGAAATATGTATTATAAGTGTTTTTTAGTTCCTTAAGTACCAAAAAGCTAAAACCCACAAATAACACTCTTTATTTAGAAAAATAAATAATTAAAAAAATAAAAAATACGATTTATTTATTTTTTTTTTGTTATTCATCTTCATAGGTGCCGAGATGCCAAAATTCTGGGAAAATTCCGGGCTATTATATGATAAAAGAAAATTATCAAAAAAGTTAATTTTAGCTGCAAAGCCTCCTATATGAGGAAATTACACGACCTTAAAAGAAATCTGTCTTTTGAGTGTTTTTCAGAATGTTAGGCACCAAAACGATAAATAAATAAGGAACTCACTCTATATGGGATTCCAAAACAAAACTACTGAAAACGTGTCTTCTCAGTGTTTTACGTAGAAAAATGCAAAAACGGATGCAAACCAACCAATATAAAAAAAATAGAAAATCATTACCAAAAAGGTATATTTTGAGGGTTTTTGAGCTTGTTACCTACAAAAAAACGCGAAAATTGATGCAAAGCACTCTATATTAGGACATAAAAGTGTTTTTGGAGCTCGAGAGGCAATAAAGCACTAAAAAGCAGGGCAATCACATTACATTTCGATAAACCCAATTTTTTATCAAGAATTTGCCTTTAAGTGTTTTTGAGCTCCTTATATACTAAACCGCTAAAACGCATGTAAAACAAATTGTATGGAAAAACAGAATAAAATTACCAAAAACATGTATTGAGTGTTTTTGATTATGTTATCTATAAAAACGCTTAAATACATGAAAAGAACCTTATGTTTGGGAAACAAAAGGACATAACGAGAAACGTATATTATGAGTGTTTTTAAGTTTGTTTACCAAAAACCTAAAACCCACTCTTTATTTAGATAAAAATATAAATAAATAAAAAATAAATATATAGGATTTTTTTTTTGTTATTCATCTTATTCATCTTCATAGGTACCGAAATGCCAAAATTCTAGGAAAATTCAAGGCAATTATATGATAAGAGAATATTATCAAAAAAGTTGATTTTAGCTTTTTTTTTCAGACTGTTATGTACCAAACCCTAAACTGCATGCAAAGCCTTTTATATAAGGAAATTAAACGACCTTACCAGAAATCTGTCTTTTGTGTGTTTTTCAGCATGTTAGGCACCAAAACGATAAATAATAAGGAACTCACTCTATATGGGAATCCGAAACAAAATTACTGAAAATGTATCTTCTCAGTGTTTTACGTAGAAAAACGCAAAAACTCGTGTATATAAAGAAGTTTCTTAGATACCAAAATGCTGAAACTCATGAATAACAATTTTAATTGAGAAACAGAACAACTTTAGCAAATGCCTGTATTTTGAGTGTTTTTCATATTCCTAGTTAGCAATACCCAAAATAGCATGCGAAACTAGCTTTATGAGGGAAAAAAATGACATTACCTGAAGTGTCTTTTAATTGTTTTTGAGCGTTTTAGGCAATGAAGTACTAAAAAGCAGGGCAATCACATTACATGGGAATAAAACCAACTTTTACCAAGAACTTGCCAATATGTGTTTTTGAGCTCCTTACATACCAAACCGCTAAAACGCATGGAAAACAAACTTTATGGAGAAACAGAATAACATTACCAAAAAACATATATTTTGAGTGTTTTCGATCATGTTATCTATAAAAACGCTTAAATACTCGTACATGCAAAGAACCTTATGTTTGAGAAACGTAAGGACATTACGAGAAACGTGTATTATGAGTGTTTTTAAGTTCCTTAACTACCAAAAAGCTAAAACCCACAAATAACACTCGTTATTTAGAAAAAAATAAAATAAATAAATAAATAAAAGGATTTTTTTTTTATTCTCCTTCATAGGTACAGAGATGCCAAAATTCTGGGAAAAATTAGGGCAATTATATGATAAGAGAATATTATCAAAAAATTGGTATTAGCTTTTTTTTCGGACTGTTATGTACCAACACTAAAGTGCATGCAAAGCCTCCCATATGAGGAAATTAAGCGACCTTACCAGAAATCTGTGTTTTGAGTGTTTTCAGCATGTTAGGCACCAAAACGATAAATAATAAGGAACTCACTCTATATGGCAAACCAAAACAAAATTACTGAAAACGTGTCTTCTCAGTGTTTTACGTAGAAAAAACGCTAAAACGGATGCAAACCAACCAATATGAAGAAATAGAATAACATTACCAAAAAGATACATTTTGAGTGTTTTTCAGCTCTTTACTTACAAAAAACGCGAAAATGGATGCAAAGCTCTCTATATTGGTTAACAAAAGGACATTACGAGAAATGTGTATAATGAGTGTTTTATAGATTCTGAAGAACCACAAGGCAAAAAAAGCAAAAAACTCGTATATATGGAGAAGTTTCTTAGATACCAAAATGGTGAAACTCCTAAATAACACTCTTAATTGAGAAACAGAACAACCTTACCAAATGCGTGTATTTTGAATAATTTTCACATTCTTAGTTACCAAAACCCCAAATTGCATGTGAAAGTAGCTTTATGTGGGAAAAAAATGACATGTGTCTTTTAAGTGTTTTTTTTTTTTTTTTAGCATGATAGGCAATAAAGCAATAAAAAGCAGGGCAATCACATTACATAGGAATAAAACCAACTTTTAGCAAGAACTTGCCTTTAAGTGTTTTTGAGCTCCTTATATATCAAAACGCTAAAAAAAAGCATGTAAAACACCCTTTATGGAGAAACATCATAACATTACCAAAAACATTTAGTTTGAGTGTTTTTGATCATGTTACCTATAAAAGCGCTTAAGTACATGCAAAGAACCTTATGTTTGAGAAACGAAAGAACATTTCGAGAAACGTGTATAATGAGTGTTTTTAAGTTCCTTAAGTACCAAAAAGCTAAAACCCACAAATAACACTGTTTATACAGAAAAAAAAAAAAAAAAAAGGAATTTTTTTTCTTTTGTTAGTCATCTTCATAGGTACCGAGATGCCAAAATTCTGGAAAAATTCAGGGAAATTATGTGAAAAAAGAACATTATGAAAAAAGTTAATTTTATCTTTTTTTTCGGACTGTTATGTACCAAACCCTAAAGTGCATCCAAAGCGTCCTATATTGGTAAATTAAACGATTTTACCAGAAACCTGTCTTTTGAGTGTTTTTTAGTATGTTAGGCACCAAAACGATAAATAATATGGAAGTCACTCAAAATGGGAATCCATCACAAAATTACTGAAAAAAGGTGTCTTTTAAGTGTTTTACGTAGAAAAACGCTAAACAGGATGCAAACCAATGAATATGTAGAAATAGAATAATATTACCAAAAAGGTATATTTTTAATGTTTTTGAGCTTCTTACCTTAAAAAAATGCGAAAATGGATGGAAAGCACTCTATATTGGGATACAAAAGAACATTACGAGATATGTGTATAATGAGTGTTTTATAGTTTCACAAGAACCACAAGGCAAAAAACGCAAAAACTCGTGTATATAAAGAATTTTCTTAGATACCAAAATGCTGAAACTCAGGAATAACACTCTTAATTAACAATACAGAACAACTTTACCAAATGCGTGTATTTTGAGTGCTTTTCACATTCTTAGTTACCAAAACCCCAAATTGCATGCGATACTAGCTTTATGTGGGAAAAAAATGACATTACCAAAAAGTTATTGAGCGTGATAGGCAATAAAGCAGTAAAAAGCACAGGAATCACATTATATGGGAATAAAACGAACTTTTACCAAGAACTTGCCTTTAAGTGTTTTTGAGCTCCTTGCATACCAATACGCTAAAACGCATGCAAAACACCCTTTATGGAGAAACAGAATAATATTACCAAAAAACATGTATTTTGACTGTTTCTCATCATGTTACCTATAAAAAAAGCTAAAATACATGGAAAGAACCCTGTGTTTGGAAAATGAAAGGACGTTACGAGAAACGTGTATTATGAGTTTTTTTTTAATTTTTTTAAGTATGAGAAAGCTAAAACCCACAAATAACATTCTTTATAGAGTGTTTTCGTACCTAACAATGTGAAAAACACTCAAAAAGCACATTTTTGGTAATCTTGTTCTTTTATCTATATAGACTGTTCTTCAATGCGTCAAATAGGTCTTTGTACCTAAGAAATAAAAAAAAAACACTTATTACATAAGTTTCTTCTAATGTGTTTTCGTTTCCTCATGCAAAGTATTTTGCATGCAATTATGTTTCTTTTTATATGTAAAAAAAAAATTGTTTATGGTAATAAAAGGTGTTTTGCATACAGCTCAGCGTTATGGTACGTAAGTAGCTGAAAATACCCAAAAGATAAATTTTTGGTTGACTTGTTCTTTCATATAGGTAGCTTTCCATGTTTTTTTATAACTTTGGTACCTAACAGCAACAATCGACACTCAAAAGACATGTTTCTGGAAATATCGTTTCATCTCCCCATAGATGGTGCTCTGGAGTCATTTTGACGTTTTGGTACATAAAATTGTGAAAAACACAAAATAAACGTGTTTGGTAATGTTCTGTTTCTCCATATACAGTGGTACTAAATAGTTTTCGCGTTTGGTACCAAAGACGCTGAAAAACACTAATGGCATCTTTCTCGTAATGTCCTTTATTTTATCCATATTGGGTGATTTCCATGCATTTTGGCGTTTTTGTTACGTAACAATGTGAAAAAAAAACTCAAAATATACGTTTTCGGTAATGTTCTGCTTCTTCATATATGATGTTATACATGTGTTTGTGCATTTTGCTACCTAAAAATCTCAAAAACACTGATAAATGAAGTGTCTTTTCATTTCTTTTCGTATCGCCATTTAAGATACTTTGCATGCATTTTTGCTTTTTTTTTATACGTAAGATAAAAAAAAAACTCAAAATGCACATTTCTGGTAATGTTATTCTGTTTCTCCATAAAATGTGTTTTGCATGCATTTTAGCGCTTTGGTACGTAAGTAGCTGTAAAAACTCTCAAAAGACACGCTTTTGGTAATGTTTTGCTTTTCCAGATAGGGGGCTTTCGTTGGTTTTTAGCGTTTTGGTATCTAATATTGTTGTGTTTCTCTAAAGAGAGTATTATTTATGCATTTTCGCGTTTTGGTACCTGAGAAGCTCAAAAACGCTCTTTATATAAGTTTCTCATAATATCGTTGGTTATTTTTTTTTTTTTTGCGTAACAAGCTCAAAACATTGAAAATACACGCTTTTTTGGTAATGTTATTAAGTTTTTCCAAGGCGTTTTGGATGCGTTTAAGTGTTTTTGTATATAAGTAGCTCATAAGCACTGAAATTAAAAGTTTTTGTAATCTTTTGTTTTCTCTTATAGGGTGCTTTCCTTGGTTTTTAGCTTCTTGGCACCTAACATGCTCATAAACAGTGAAAGGACATGTTTCTGGAAATGTTTCCTTTCCCCATATAGTATGCTTTGCATGCATTTTCGCGTTGCGGTACCTAATAATAAAATGCACGTTTTCTCCATACAGAAGGCAAATCGTGCGTTTTATCGTTTCGGTACCTAATAAGCTAAAAAAAAAAAAAAACTCATAATACTGATTTCTCTTAATGTCTTTTCGTTTTCGTATATAGGGTACTTTATATGTATTTTGACGCTTTTGTACATAACAAGCTGAAAAATCGCCCAAAATGCTCGTTTTTGTTAATGTTTTTTATATTTCTGCAGGAAAAGTGTTATGCATATTTTATCGTTTTGGTACATTATAAATTTAAAAACTTCCAAACCGTGTTAGGCAATAAAGCACTAAAAAGCAGAGCAATCACATTACATTGGAATAAAATAAATTTTTAACAACAACTTGACTTTAAGTGTATTTGAGCTCCTTATATACCAAAACACTAAAATGCATGCAAAATACACTTTAAGGTTAAACAGAATAACATTACCAAAAACATATATTTTGAGTGTTTTTGATCATGTTACCAATAAAAACGCTTAAATACATGCAAAGAACCCTATTTTTGGGAAACGAAAAGACATTATGAGAAACGTGTATCATGAGTGTTTTTAAGTTCATTAAGTACGAAAAAGCTAAAAGCGACAAATTACACTCTTTATTAAGAAAAAAAATAATAAAATAAATAAATAAAAAAAAAGATCTTTTTTTTTCATTCTTATTTATCTTCACAGGTAACGAGGTGCCAAAATTCGGGCAAAGTTCAGGAAATTATATGAAATAAGAATATTATAAAAAAAAATAAATTTAAGTTTTTTTTCGGACTGTTATGTACCAAACCCCTAAAGTGCATGCAAAGCCACCTATATGGGGAAATTAAACGTCTTTGCCAGAAAACTTTCTTATGAGTGTTTTTCAGCATGTTAGGAACAAACACGATAAAACCCAAGGAAGTCAATCTATATGGGAATCCAAAACAAAATTACTGAAAACGTGTCTTTTCGGTGCTTTACGTAGAAAACGCTAAACCGGATGCATACCAACCAAAATGAAGAATAACATTACCAAAAAGGTATATTTTGAGTGTTTTTGAAATTGTTACCTACAAAAAACGCGAAAATGGATGGAAAGCACTCTATATTGGGAAGCAAAAGGCACCAAAAAGCATGTTAGGCACCAAAACGATAAATAATATGAAAGTCACTCTATATGGAAATCCAAAACAACATTACTGGAAACGTGTCTTTTAAAAGATTTTCGTAGAAAAACGTTAAAACGGATACAAACCAACCAATATGAAGAAAAAGAATATTACCAAAAAAGTATATTTTGTGTGTTTTTTATCTTCTTACATAAAAAAAAAACGCGAAAATGGATGCAAAGCACTCTATATAAGGAAAAAAAAGGACATAACGAGAAACGTGTATAATGAGTGTTTTATAGTTTCACCAGAATCACAAGGCAAAAAACGCAAAAACTCGACTGTATGGAGAAGTTTCTAAGATACCAAAATACTGAAACTCATGAATAACACACTTAATCAAGAAAGAGAAAAATCAGAACAAAATGCGTGTATTTTGAGTGTTTTTTTTTTTACATTCTTAGTTACCAAAACCCTAAATTCCAAGCGAAACTAGCTTTTTGTGGGAAAAAAATGACATTACCAGAAAAGTGTCTTTGAGTGTTTTTGAGCGTGTTAGGCAATAAAGCACTAAAAAGCAGGGCAATCACATTACATAGGAATAAAACCAACTTTTACGAAAAACTTGCCTTTTAGTGTTTTTGACACGCATTTAGTAAGGTTACTCTGTTTCTCAATTAAGAGTGTTATTCATGAGTTTCAGCATATACGCGAGTTTTTGCGTTTTTTGCCTTGTGGTTTTTTTGAATTATAAAACATTCATTATACACTTTTCTCGCAATGTCCCTTTGTTTCCCAATATACAGCGCTTTGTATCCATTTTCGCGTTTTTTTTTTGTAGGTAACAAGCTCAAAAACACTAAAAAAACACATTTTTGGTAATGTTTTTCTGCTTCTTGATATTGGTTGGTTTGTATCAGTTTTAGCGTTTTTCTACGTAAAACACTGAGAAGGCACATTTTCAGTAATTTTGTTTTGGATTCCCACATAGAGTGAGTTCCTTATTATTTATCGTTTTGGTGCTTAACATGAAAAACACTCAAAAGACAGATTTCTGGTAAGGTCTTTAATTTCCTCATATGGGAGGCTTTGCATGTCTTTTCAGTGTTTTTAAGCATGTTACACAATAAAGAACAAAAAGCCAGGGCAATCACATTACATGGGAATAAAACCAAATTTTACCAAGAACTTGCCTTTAAGTGTTTTTGAGGTCCTTACATACCAAAACGCTAAAACGCATGGAAAATACATTTTATTAAGAAACAGAATAACATTACCAAATACATGTATTTTGAGTGTTTTTGATCATGTTATCTATAAAAACGCTTAAATACATGCAAAGAACCTTATGTTTGGGAACCAAAAGGACATTACGATAAACGTGTATTATGAGTGTTTTTATAAGTAGTACCAAAAAGCTAAAACCCTCAAATAACACTTTTTAGAAAAAAAATAAAATAAATAAAAAAAAATGGGAATTTATTTTTTTTCATCTTCATAGGTACCGAATTGCCAAAATTCTGCCAAAATTCAGGGAATTTATGTGGAAAAAAGAACATTATCATGAAAGTTAATTATAGCTTTTTTTTCTGGTTGTTACTTACCAAAACCTAAAGAGTATGCAAAGCCACCAATATAGGGAAGTTAAACGACTTTACCAGAAACCAGTCTTTTCAGTGTTTTTCAGCATGTTATTCAATATGTGAATCCAAAAAAATGGTACTGAAAACGTGTCTTTTCAGCGTTTTACGTAGAAAAACGCTAAAGCGGATGCAAACCATCCTATATGAAGAAATAGAATAACATTACCAAAAAGATATATTTTGAGTGTTTTTGAGCTTGTTACTTACAAAAAATGCAAAAATGGATGTAAAGCACTCTATATTAGGAAACAAAAGGACATTACGAGAAAGATGTATAATGAATGTTTTATAGTTTTAAAAGAACTACAAGGCAATAAACGCAAAAACTAGTGTATATAGAGAAATTTTTACTTACCAAAATGATGAAATGCATAAATAACAATTTTAATCGATAAACAGAACTACCTTACCAAATTGTGTATTTTGAGTGTTTTTCACATTCATTGTTACGAAAATGCCAAATTACATGCGAAATTAGCTTCATGTGGGAAAAAAAATGAGCGTGATATGCAACAAAGCACTAGAAAGCAGAACAGTCACATTACATGGGAATAAAACCAACTTTTACGAAGAATTTGCCTTTAAGTGTTTTTTAACCCCTTATATACAAAACTGCTAAAATGCATGCATAACAAACTTTATGGAGAAACAGAATAACATTACCAAAAATATGTATTTTGAGTGTTTTTATCTATAAAAACGCTTAAGTACATGCAAAGAACATTATGTTTGGGAAATAAAAGGACATTACGAGAAACATGTATTATAACGTGTTTTTATAAGTTCCTTAAGTACCAAAAAGCTAAAACCCACAAATAACACTCTTTATTTAGAAAATACAAAAATACAAAAATAAAATAAATAGGATTTTTTTTTTTTGTTATTCATCTTCATAGGTACCGAGATGCCAAAATTCTGGGAAAATTCAGGGCAATTATGTGATAAATGAATATTATCAAAAAAGTTAATTTCAGCTTTTTTTTTGGACTTTTATGTACGAAACCCTAAAGTGCATGCAAAGCCTCCAATATGAGGAAATTAAACGACCTTACCAGAAATCTGTGTTTTGTGTGTTTTTTTTAGCATGTTAGGCACCAAAACGATAAATAATAAGGAACTTACTCTATATGGGAATCCAAAACAAAGTTACTAAAAATGTGTCTTCTCAGTGTTTTACGTAGAAAAACGTTAAAACGGATGCAAACCAACCAATATCAAGAAATAGAAAAACGTTACCAAAAAGGTACATTTTGAGTGTTTTTGAGCTCTTTACCTACAAAAACGCGAAAATTGATGCAAAGCACTCTATATTGGGAAAGAAAAGGACATTGCAAGAAAAGTGTATAATGAGTCTTGTATAGTTCAAAAGAACCACAAAGAAAACAACGCAAAAACTCGTGTATATGGAGAGATTTCCTACACACCAAAATGATGAAACTCATGAATAACACTCTTAATTAAGAAACAGAACAACCTTACTAAATGCGTGTTTTTGAGTGCTTTTCACATTCTTAATTACCAAAAACCCCAAATTACATGCGAAAATAGCTTTTTGGGAAAAAATTTTTTTTTACCAGAAAAGCGTCTTTTGAGTGTTTTTCAGCGTGTTTAGTAATAAAGCACTTAAAAGCAGGGCAATCACATTATATTGGAATAACACCATTTTTTACCAATAACTTGCCTTTAAGTGTTTTTGAGCTCCTTATATACAAAACTGCTAAAACGCATGCAAAACACACTTTATGGAGAAACAGAATAACATTACCAAAACCTTGTATATATGGATAAGTTTCTTAGATACCAAAATGCTGAAATTCATGAATAACACTCTTAATTGAGAAAAAGAACAACCTTACTAAATGCGTGTATTTTCAGAGCTTTTCACATTCTTAGTTAGAAAAACCCCAAATTGCATGCGAAACCAGATTTATGTGGGAAAAAATGACATTACCAGAAAAATGTCTTTTGAGTGTTTTTGAGCGTGATAGGAAATAAAGCACTAAAAATCAGAGGAATCACATTAAATTTGAATAAAACCATTTTTTTACCAAGAACTTGCCTTTAAGTGTTTTTCAGCTCCTTATATACCAAAACAATAAAACGCCTGTAAAACACACTTTATGGAGAAACAGTATAACATTACAAAAAACATGTAATTTGAGTGTTTTTGATCATGTTATACATAAAAAGAACCTTATGTTTGGGAAACGAAAGTACTTTACGAGAAACGTGTATTATGAGTGTTTTTAAGTTCCTTAAGTACCAAAAAGCTAAAACCCACAAATAACACTCTTTATTTAGAAAAAAAAAATAAATAAATAAAAAGATTTTTTTTTTTTTTTTTTTTTTTTTGTCATTCATCTTCATAGGTACCGAGATGACAAAATTCTGGGAAAATTCAGGGCAATTATATGATAAAGGAATATTATAAAAAAAGTTGATGTTAGCTTTTTTTTCGGACTGTTATGTACCAAACCCTAAAGAGCATGCAAAGCCTCCTATATTAGGAAATTGAATGACTTTACCAGAAAATTGTCTTTTGAGTGTTTTTCAGCATGTTAGGCACCAAAATGATAAATAATAATGAACTCACTCAATATGTGAATCCAAAAGAAAATTAATTAAAACGTGTCTTCTCAGCATTTTACGTAGAAAAACGCTAAAACAGATGCAAACCAACCAATATCAAGAAATAGAAAAATATTACCAAAAAGGTACATTTTGAGTGTTTTTGAGCTTGTTACCTACAAAAAAAAAAAACGCGAAAATTGATGAAAAACACTTTATATTGAGAAAGAAAGGGACACTGCGAGAAAAGTGTATAATGAGTGTTTTATAGTTCAAAATAACAACAAGGCAAAAAACGCAAAAACAAGTGTATATGTAGTAGTTTCCTAGATACCAAAATGCTGAAACTCATGAATAACACTCTTAATTGAGAAACAGAACAACCTTACTAAATGTGTGTATTTTGAGTGCTTTTCACATTCTTAGTTACCCAAAACCCAAATTCATTGCGAAACCAGCTTTATGTGGTAAAAAAATAAATGGCATTTTCAGAAAGGTGTCTATTGAGTGTTTTTGAGCGTGATAGGCAGTAAAGCACTAAAAAGAAGGGCAATCACATTACATGGGAATAAAACCAATGTTTACCAAGAACTTGCCTTTAAGTGTTTTTGAGCTCCTTATATACCAAAACACTAAAACACATGCAAAACACACTTTATGGAAAAACAGAATAACATTACCAAAAACATGTATTTTGAGTGTTTTTGATCATTTTACCAATAAATCGCTTAAATACATGCTAAGAACCCTATTTGTGGAAAACGAAAGGACATTACGAGAAACGTGTATTATGAGTGTTTTTAAATTCATTAAGAACCAAAAAGCTAAAAGCCACAAATAACTCTCTATTGAGAAAAAAAAAAAAAATAAATAAATAAATACGATATTTTTTTCTTTCTTATTCATCTCCACAGGTACCGAGATGCCAAAATTCGGGCAAAATTCATGAAATTTTGTGAAATAAGAACATTATCAAAAAAGATAATTTTAGCTTTTTTTTCTTCGACTGTTATGTAGCAAACCCTATAGTGCGTGGAAAATCACCTATATGGGGAAATCAAATGTCTTTGCCAGAAAACTGTCTTATGAGTGTTTATCAGCATGTTAGGCACCAAAACGACAAATAACATTGAAGTCACTTTATATGAGAAAAAAAAATTACTGAAAACGTGTCTTTCGGTGTTTTACGTAGAAAAACGCTAAATCGGATGCAAACCAACCAATATGAAAAAAAAAAATAGAATAACATTACCAAAAAGGTATATTTTGAGTGTTTTTGAGCTTGTTACCTACAAAAAAGGTGAAAATGGATGCAAACCACTCCCTATTGGGAAACAAAAGGACATTACGAGAAACGTGTATAATGAGTGTCTTATTTTTTTCGAGCAAAAGAACTTGTGGTTCACAAGAACCACAAGGCAAAAAACGCAAAAACTCGTGTATATAAAGAAGTTTCTTAGATACCAAAATGCTGAAACTCGTGAATAACAACAATCTTTATTGAGAAAAAGAAAAACCTTACCAAAAGCGTGTATTTTCAGTGTTTTTCACATTCTTAGCAAAATCCCAAAAAGCATGCGAAACTAGCTTTATGTGGGAAAAAAAAAAAATGACATTACCAGAAGTGTCTTTTGAGTGTTTTTCAGCGTGTTAGGCAATAAAGCACTAAAAAGCAGAGCAATCACATTACATGGAAATAAAACCAACTTTGACCAAGAACTTGCCATTATGTGTTTTGAGCTCTTTACATACCAAAACGCTAAAACGCCTGCAAAACACTCCTTTATGGAGAAGTAGAAAAACATTACATAAAACATGTTTTAAGTGTTTTTGATCATGTTACCTATAAAAACGCTTAAATACATGCAAAGAAACCTATCTTTCGGAAACGAAAGGACATTACGAGAAACGTGTATTATGACTGTTTTTAATTTTTTTATGTACCAAAACGTTAAAAACCACAAATAACACTCATTAAAGAGAAAAAATAAAAAATAAATAAATAAAAAATTGCATTTTTTTTGTATTGATTTTCATAAGTACGGAGATGCCAAAATTCTGCCAAAATTCAGGAAATTTATGAGGAAAAAAGAACATTATCAAAGAAGTTAATTGTAGCTTTTATTCGGATTGTTATTTACCAAACCCTAAAGTACATGCAAAGCCACCTATATGAGGAAATTAAACGAGTTTACCAGAAACCTGTCTTTTCAGTGTTTTTCAGCATGTTAGGCACCAAACCGATAAATAATATGGAAGTCAGTCAATATGTGAATCCAAAACAAAATTACTGCAAACGTGTCTTTTCAGTGTTTCACGTAGAAAAAATATGAAGAAATAGAATAACATTACCAAAAAGTGTTTTTGAGCTTTTTACCTAGGAAAAACGCGAAAATGGATGTAAAAGCACTCTATATTGGGAAGCAAAAGGACATTTAGAGAAACGTGTATAATGATTAATTTATAGTTTCACAAGAACCACAAGACAAAAAACGCAAAAACTCGTATATATACAGAAGTTTCTTACAAAAAATTGTTAAAACTCATGAATAACACTTTTAATTGAGAAACAGAACTACCTTACCAAATGTGTGTATTTTGAGTGTTTTTCACATTCTTAGTTACGAAAATCCCAAATTACATGCGAAACTAGCTTTATGTGGGAAAAAAATGACATTATCAGAAAAGTGTCTTTTGAGTGTTTTTGAGCGTGATATGCAACAATGCACTAAAAAACAGAATAATCACATTATATAGGAATAAAACTAACTTTTAAGAAGAAATTGCCTTTAAGTGTGTTTAACTTCTTACATACCAAAACGCTAAAACGCATGCAAAACACCCTTTATGGAGAAACAGAATAACATTACCAAAAACATGTATTTTGAATGTTTTTGTCCAT
Organism: Scylla paramamosain; assembly: GCF_035594125.1. Lineage (NCBI taxonomy): Eukaryota > Metazoa > Arthropoda > Malacostraca > Decapoda > Portunidae > Scylla > Scylla paramamosain. The sequence continues at coordinate 11,569,833 of NC_087163.1, forward strand.
GTTACCTATAAAAACGCTTAAATACATGCAAAGAACCCTATGTCTGTGAAACGAAAGGACATATAAAAAAAAAATTTAGCTTTTTCCGGAATTATGTACTAAACCCAGAAGTGCATGCAAAGCAATCTATATGGGGAAATTACAAGACTTTACCAGAAATCTGTCTTTTGAGTGTTTTTTTCAGCAATTTCAACAATTTTACTAAAAACGTGTCTTTTCAGTCATTTACGAAGAAAAACGCTAAAACGGATGCAAACCAACCAATATGAAGAAATAGAATAACATTACCAAAAAGATATATTTTGAGTTTTTTTCAGCTTGTTACCTAGAAAAAATGCGAAAATGGATGGAAAGCACTCTATATTGGGAAACAAAAAAACATTACGAGAAACGTGTATAATGGGTATTTTATAGTTTCACACGAACCACAAGGCAAAAAACGCAAAAACTCGTGTATATAGAGAAGTTTCTTACATACCAAAATGCTGAAATGCATGAATAACACTTTTAATTGAGAAACAGAACTACCTTACTAAATGCGTGTATTTTGAGTGCTTTTTTTACATTCTTAGTTACCAAAACCCCTAATTCCATGCGAAACTAACTTTATGTGGGAAAAAAATGACATTACCAGAAAAGTGTCTGAGTGTTTTTGAGCATGTTAAGCAATAAAGCACTAAAAAGCAGGGCAATCACATTACATGAGAATAAAACCAACTTTTACGAAAAACTTGCCTTTTAGTGTTTTTGACACGCATTTAGTAAGGTTTTTCTGTTTCTCAATTAAGAGTGTTATTCATGAGTTTCAGCATTTTAGTATCTAGGAAGCTTCTCCATATACACGAGTTTTTGCGTTTTTCGGCTTGTGATTTTTTTGAACTATAAAACATTCATTATACACTTTTCTCGCAATGTCCCTTTGTTTCCAAATATAGAGTGTTTTTTATCAATTTTGTGTTTTTTTTTTTTTGTATGTAACAAGCTCAAAAACACTCAAAATATATATTTTTGGTAATGTTTTTCTGCTTCTTGATATTGGTTGGTTTGCATCAGTTTTACGTAAAACACTGAGAAGACACGTTTTCAGTAATTTTCTTTTGGATTCCCTCATAGAGTGAGTTCCTTATTATTTATCGTTTTGGTGCCTAACATGCTGAAAAACACTCAAAAGACCGTTTTCTGGTAAGGTCTCTTATTTCTTCATATGCGAGGCCTTGCATGTCTTTTGAGTGTTTTTGAGCGTGTTACGAAATAAAGCACTAAAACGAAGGGCAATCACATTACATGGGAATAAAACCAAATTTTACCAAGAACTTGCCTTCAAGTGTTTTTGAGCTCCTTACATACCAAAACGCTAAAAAATCATGCAAAATACATTTTATGGAAAAAACAGAATAATATTACCAAATACATGTATTTTAAGTGTTTTTGATCATATTATCTATAAAAACGCTTAAATACATGCAAAGAACCTTATGTTTGGGAATCGAAAGGACATTACGAGAAACGTGTATTATATATGCTTTTTAAGTTCCTTTAGTACCTAAAAGCTAAAACCCACAAATAACACTCTTTATTTAGAAAAAAAATAAACAAAAAAAAATGGGATTTTTTTTTGTTATTCATCCTTATAGGTACCGAGATGCCAAAATTCTGCCAAAATTCAGGGAATTTATGTGGAAAAAAGAACATTACCAAAAAAGTTAATTATAGCTTTTTTTTCGGATTCATATGTACCAAACCCTAAATAGCATACAAAGACACCTATATAGGGAAGTTAAACGATTTTAACAGAAACCTGTCTTTTCAGTGTTTTTTAGCATGTTAGGCACCAAAACGATAAATAATATGGAAGTCAGTCAATATGTGAATGCAAAACAAAATTAGTGAAAACGTGTCTTTTCAGTGTTTTACATAGAAAACACTCAAGCGGATGCAAACCAACCTATATGAGGAAATAGAATAACGTTACCAAAAAAATATATTTTGAGTGTTTTTGAGCTTGTTACCAACAAAAAATGCAAAAATGGATATAAAGTACCCTATATTAGGAAACAAAAGGACATTACGAGAAACGTGTATAATGAGTGTTTTATAGTTTTAAAAGAACCACAAGGCAATAAACGCAAAATCTCGTGTATATAGAGAAATTTCTTACATACCGAAATGATGAAATGCATGAATAACACTTTTAATCAATAAACAGAACTACCTCACCAAATTGTGTATTTCGAGTGTTTTTCACATTCTTAGTTATGAAAATGCCAAATTACATGCGAAACTACCTTCATGTGGGAAAAAAAAATGACAATACCAAAAAAGAGTCTTTTTAGTGTTTTTGAGCGTAATATGCAATAAAGCACTAAAAAGTAGAACAATTTTACGAAGAACTTGCCTTTAAGTGTTTTCTACCTCCTTACATACTAAATCGCTAAAACGCATGCAAAACACCCTTTATGGAGAAACATAATAACATTACCAAAACATGTATTTTGAGTGTTTTTGATCATGTAACCTATAAAAACGCTTAAATACATGTAAAGAACCCTATGTTTGTATAACAAAAGGACATTACGAAAATTGTGTATTATGTGTGTTTTTAAGTTCCTCAAGTACCAAAAAGATAAAACCCACAAATAACACTCTTTATAGAGATAATTATTTTTTTTTTTTTTTGTTATTCATCTTCATAGGTACCGAGATGCCAAAATTCTTTCGAAATTCCTGGAAATTTTGTAAAAAAAAAAACAAAAAAATAATAATTTTAGCTTTTCCGGAGTTATGTACAAATCCTGAAGTGTATGCAAATCCACCTATATGGGGAAATTACACGACTTTACCAGAAACCTGTCTTTTGAGTGTTTTTCAGCAATTTCAACAATATTACTGAAAATGTGTCTTTTCAGTGATTTACGTAGAAAAACGCTAAAACGATATATTTTGATATGTTTTTGAGCTTGTTACCTACAAAAAATGCAAAAATGGATGGAAAGCACTTTATATTGGCAAAGAAAAGGACATTACGAGAAACGTGTATGAGTGTTTTATAGTTTGACAAGAACCACAAGGTAAAAAGCTCAAAAACTCGTGTACATAAAGAAGTTTATTACATACTAAAAAGCTGAAACTCATGAATAACACTTTTAATTTTGAAACGAAACGAAATGTGTGTATTAGAAAAGTTTCTTACATACCGAAATGCTGGAACTCATGAATAACACTTTTAATTAAGAAATAGAACAACCTTACCAAAACCCCAAATTCCATGCAAAACTAGCTAAGTGTTTTTGAGCGTGTTAGGCAATAAAGCACTAAAAACCAGGGTAATCACATTACATGGGAATAAAAACGACTTGCCTTTAAGTGTTTTTGAGCTCATCACATACCAAAACCCTAAAACGCATGCAAAACACCTTTAATGGAGAAACAGAATAAAATTACCAAAAACATATATTTTGAGGGTTTTAATCATGTTATCTATAAAAACGCTTAAATACATACAAAGAACCTTATGTTTGCGAAACGAAAGGACATTACGAGAAATGTGTATTATAAGTGTTTTTAAGTTCCTTAAGTACCAAAAAGCTAAAACCCACATATAACACTCTTTATTTAGAAAATCAATAATAAAAAAAAAAAAAATAGGACTTTTTTTTTTTTTTTTTTTGTTATTCATCTTCATAGTACCGAGATGCCAAAATTCTGGGAAAATTCAGGGCAATCGTATGATAAAAGAATATTATCAAAAAAGTTAATTTCAGCTTTTTTTTCGGACTGTTATGTACCAAACCCTAAAGTGCATGCAAAGCCTCCTATATTAGGAAATTAAACGACCTTACCAGAAATCTGTGTTTTGAGTGTTTTTTTTTTAGCATGTTAGGCACCAAAACGATAAATAATAAGGAACTCACTCTATATGGGAATCCAAAGCAAAGTTACTGAAAACGTGTCTTCTCAGTGTTTTACGTAGAAAAACGCTGAAACGGATGCAAAGCAACCAATATCAAGAAATAGAAAAACGTTACTAAAAAGGTATATTTTCATTGTTTTTGAGCTTGTTACCTACAAAAAACGCGAAAATTGATGCAAAGCACTCTATATTGCGAAACAAAAGGATATTGCAAGAAAAGTGTATAATGAATGTTTTATAGTTCAAAAGAACAAGGCAAAAAACGCAAAATCTCGTGTATATGGAGAGGTTTCCTAGATACTTAGATGCTAAAACTCGTGTATAACACTCCTAATTGAGAAACAGAACAACCTTAATTAATGCGTGTATTTTGAGTGCTTTTCACATTCTTAGTTACCAAAACCCCAAATTGCATGCGAAAATAGATTTGTGGGAAAAAAATGACTTTACCAGAAAAGTGTCTTTTGAGTGTTTTTGAGCGTGATAGGCAATAAAGCACTAAAAAAGAGGGCAATCACATTACACTGGAATAAAAACAATTTTTAACAAGAACTTGCCTTTAAGTGTATTTGAGCTCCTTATATACCAAAACACTAAAATGCATGAAAAATACACTTTATGGTGAAACAGAATAACATTACCAAAACATGTATTTTGAGTGTTTTTGATCATGTTACCAATAAAAACGCTTAAATACATGCAAAGAACCCTATTTTTTGGAAAGGAAAGGACATTACGAGAAACGTGTATTATGAGTGTTTTTAAGTTCATTTAGTACGAAAAAGCTAAAAGCCACAAATTACACTCTTTATTGAGAAAAAAAAAAGTACGATATTTTTTTTCATTTCTATTCATCTTCACAGGTAAGGAGATGCCAAAACTCGGGCAAAGTTCAGGAAATTATATGAAATAAGAACATTATCAAAAAAGTTAAATTTAAAGTTTTTTTTCGGACTGTTATGTAACAAACCTCTAAATTGCATGCAAAGCCACCTATATAGGCAAATTAAACGTCTTTGCCAGAAAACTGTCTTATGAGTGTTTTTCAGCATGTTAGGAACCAACATGATAAAACCCAAGGAAGTCAGTCTATATGGGAATCCAAAACAAAATGATTGAAAACGTGTCTTTTCGGTGTTTTACGTAGAAAACGCTAAAACGGATGCAAACCAACCAAAATAAAGAAATAGGTATATTTTGAGTGTTTTTGAAATTGTTACCTACAAAAAACGCGAAAATGGATGGAAAGCACTCTATATTGGGAAGCAAAAGGCATCAAAAAGAATGTTAGGCACCAAAACGATAAATAATATGAAAGTCACTCTATATGGAAATCCAAAACAAAATTACTGGAAACGTGTCTTTTAAAAGATTTACGTAGAAAAACGCTAAAATGGATGCAAACCGACCAATATGAAGAAATAAAATAACATTACCTAAAAACTATATTTTGTGTGTTCTTGAGCTTGTTACATAAAAAAAAAACGCGAATATGGATGCGAAGCACTCTATATAAGGGAAAAAAAGGACATAACGAGAAACGTGTATAATGAGTGTTTAACATAACGAGAAAAAAGTATCATGAATATTTTATAGTTTCACCAGAATCACAAGGCAAAAAACACAAACCAAAATACTGAAACTCATGAATAACACTCTTAATCAAGTTACAGAACAACCTTACTAAATGCGTGTATTTTGAGTGTTTTTTTTTTACATTCTTAGTTACCAAAACCCCAAATTCCATGCGAAACTAGCTTTATATGGGAAAAAAATGACATTACCAGAAAAGTGTCCTTGGGTGTTTTTGAGCGTGTTAGGCAATAAAGCACTAAAAAGCAAGGCAATCACATTACATGGGAATAAAACCAACTTTTACGAAGAACTTGCCTTTTAGTGTTTTTGACACGTATTTAGTAAGGTTGCTCTGTTTCTCAATTAAGAGTGTTATCCATGAGTTTCAGCATATACACGAGTTTTTTGCGTTTTTTGCCTTGTTTTTTTTTTTATTATAAAACATTCATTATACACTTTTCTCGCAATGTCACTTTGTTTCCCAATATAGAGTGCTTTGTATCCATTTTCGCGTTTTTTTGTAGGTAGCAAGTTCAAAAACAATCAAAATATACATTTTTATTAAATGTTTTTCTGCTTCTTGATATTGCTTGGTTTGTATCAGTTTTAGCGTTTTTCTACGTAAAACACTGAAAAGACACGTTTTTAGTAATTTTTTTTTTTGGATTCCCACATAGAGTGTTCCTTATTATTTATCGTTTTGGTGCCTAACATGCTGAAAAACACTCAAAAGACAGATTTCTGGTAAGGTCTTTGATTTCCTCAAATGGGACGCTTTGCATGTGTTTTCAGTGTTTTTGAGCGTGTTACGCAATAAAGCACTAAAAGCCAGGGTAATCACATTACATGGCAATAAAACAAGATTTTACCAAGAACTTGCCTTTAAGTGTTTTTGAGCTCCTTACGTACCAAAACACTAAAACGCATGCAAAATACTTTTATGGAGAAACAAAATTATATTACCAAATACATGTATTTTGAGTGTTTTTGATCGTTTTATCTATAAAAACGCTTAAATACATGTAAAGAACCTTATGTTTGGGAAACGAAAGAACATTACGAGAAACGTTTATTATGAGTGATTTTTAAGTTCCTTTAGTAGCAAAAAGCTAAAACCCACAAATAACACTGTTTAGAAAAAAAAAAATAATAAATAAAAAATAAGAAAATGGGATTTTTTTTTTTTTTTGTTATTCATCTTCATAGGTACCGAGATGCCAAAATTCTGCCACAATTCAGGGAATTTATGTGGAAAAAAAAACATTATCGTAAAAGTTAATTATAGCTGTTTTTTCGGATTGTTATGTACGAAACCCTAAAGTGTATGCAAAGCCACCTGTACTTGTGAACACATTTAGTGAGTGAGTGGTGACACATAAAGAACAATGAGTGCTCCAGTGCAAACGTACGAACGCAACTACCTCCTACGTCGCAGGCGAGGATCAGGTTACCCGCCGCCCAAAGTGATAAAGTGCCTTAAGACCCTGAAACTATTTCGGAACCGCGGGTCGAGGGGAGGGAAACAAGTGCGTCCCATCAAGGTTGTGACCTCAAGTGCCAGAGTTGACCGCAGGGTAGGAAAGAAGGAATACAGGCACATTGAAGTACCTCGGATTTGGTACAGTTTCCCCTCCCTCCTCTTATTTAATGCAACATCTTTAGCCAACAAAATGGACGAATTAATCGTGACGGTGAGTTCTACTTGTGCAGACATTGTGGCGGTTACTGAGGCGTGGCAGATTGTTCCTGAGGTGTGCTCAATGCAGGGCTACCAGCTCTACCATCACCTGCGGTCAGGACGCAGGGGTGGTGGAGTGGCCGTTTTCTGCCGCTCTTCCCTCAGCCCCTCACACCTCCCTGTCGATATTCCGGCCGGTGTAGAGGCCCTGTGGGTGAGAGTCACGCCCCCCTGCCATCCCAGCAACACGGCCTCCATCATTGTGTGCGTCGTGTACCACCCTCCACGAGCCGCCACAGGACAGTTACTCGCCACTCACATCATCGACACTGCTGATGCCCTGAGGGTGAAGTATCCTGCCGCCAAACTGGTCATCTGTGGGGACTTTAACAGATTAGATATCAACGATATTTTACACCAGCTACACCTCACCCAGGTCGTGGACTTCCCCACCCACCAGCAAGCCATCCTCGACCTTATACTGACAAACCTGGGCCAGCAGTACTCGCCCCCCAAACCGCAGTACTCGCCCCACAAACGGAGCACCCACCTCTCCATACTGTGGTCACCCACACCCACCACCTCGACCTCCCGGTCAGCCGTCACCAGGACCCACCGCTCCATGCCTGACTCAGCCATGAGGGAGTTTGGGCAGTGGGTGACACAACACCCGTGGACCGAGGTGCTGGATGTGGAGGACGTCCACTTAAAATGGCAGAATTACGTCACCACCACCACAGAGGCCTTCCACCACTACTTCCCAACCAAGAGCGTCACAACGCACCCTTCTGATGCTCCCTGGATGACACCCCGCATTAAAAGACTCATGCGTCAGCGGACCTGGGCGTTCCACTCCTGCCCGGTCCTTTACAGGAAACTAAGAAACAGAGTAATCAGGGAGATTAAGAATGCAAAGGCAAACTATTACCCAGACAAGATACACCACCTCAAGCTGACCAACAACAGACAGTGGTACGCAAAGATCAAAGCTTTGTGTGGCCTACAAAAGCATACTTCGTCTCTTCCTTGCACCTCACACCTTCCTGCTACTCTCGCGGCTCAGGAGATGAACGATCACTTTGCTGCTATCTGTCAAACCTTTCCTCCCCTCCACACCACTCTGCTTCCTGCCTATCTTCCGGCCCCCTCTCATCCCCCCAGTGTCCAGGCGGTGGATGTTTTTAAGAGAATACTCAAATTCAAACCAAGATCCACCACACCCACTGACCTTCCTATAAAAATTTACAAGGAATTTGCTGTAGAGCTAGCAACACCGCTATGCTCAATAATAAACGCTTCACTCTCCCAACACTCTTGCCCCGAGGACTGGAAGACATCTTACGTCACCCTCATCCCCAAAACCTCCAGTCCACAGTCACTCAATGACCTCAGACCAGTCTCTATCATCCCCATCCCTAGCCTTATTTGTGAAGATTTTGTATATGACTGGGCCTACACCAAAATTTGTAATACCGTGGATATCAGACAGTTTGGAAATATTAAAGCCACCTCCACCTCCCATTACCTGACCAGCTTCCTTGAATTCATCCACAGCCACCTGGACAAGCGAAACACCTCTCTAGCTGTTGCTTTTGTGGTCTTCAAAAAGGCTTTTGATCTTGTTGATCACACTGTTGTCATCAGCAAAGCAGTGAGTCTGGGTCTCCCTCCTAACCTGATAGCGTGGCTAGCCGACTTCCTCACAGGGAGGCGTCAGGCCGTTCGCTATCAGGGCTCTGTCTCTACTTTCCAACAGCTGACTTGTGGGGTCCCCCAGGGGACCAAGATGGGTCCTCTATGCTTCCTCCTCCTCATTAACGACGCCCTCACTGACACCCCCCATCGCTGGAAGTATGTGGACGACTGCACCGTGGGCGTCCCAGTTTCCACCAAGAACCCGGACTACTCGCCACTGCAAGCGATCCTGCAGACGTGGACGGAGGAGAGCAGGATGACCATCAACCACAACAAAACTGTGGTGATGCATTTCTGTACCTCCTCTGTACCAGTGCCCCCTCCCCAGCTCTCAGTGGGCCCTCACCCCCTCCAGGTAGTCCGATGTGCCAAGCTCCTCGGAGTCACGGTGGACGACCAGCTGACCTGGAAGCAGCATGTCACCAGCACCATAAGATCAGCTACCTACAGGCTGTACATGCTGCGCAGACTCAGGTCGCTGGGGACGCCGACAGATGAGTTAAGGGGGGTGTATCTTACTTTCATCCTCCCCAAACTCATGTACGCCTCCCCAGCGTGGTCCTCCTCCCTCACACAAACTCAACAGCTACAGTTGGAGAGTGTGCAGAAAAGGGCGTGCAGGGTCATCCTTGGCCCTGCATACACCACCTATGAAGAAGCCCTGAACACCCTGAAGCTGTCCAGACTATCCACCAGGTACAGTGAGGCTCTAGAGAAGTTTGGAAGGGGACTTCTGAATCATCCACGTCTCAGAAACATGCTGCCGCCTGACGCGCCTCGCCCTACCCGTGCCACCAGACACCACAATAAGATAACGCCCCTAAAGGCGCCACGTACGGACCGGTACAGACTCAGTCCGATTCCCACCATGGTGCGAGCCATCAATCAATAGTCTCTTCTAGATTTGACTTACCTTTAGGATTAATGTCAAGTATTTCCCCACCCCCAATGTACATTTTCATTTTGTTGACTGCCTAAAGAATAAACCGTTTATTATTATTATTATTATTATTATTATTATTATATAGGGAAGTTAAACGACTTTACCAGAAACCTGTCTTTTCAGTGTTTTGAGCATGATAGGTAGGCACCAAAAATGATGAATAATTTGGAAGTCAGTCAATATGTGAATCCAAAACAAAATTACAGAAAACGTGTCTTTTCAGTGTTTTACATAGAAAAACGCTAAAGCGGATACAAACCATCCTATATGAAGAAATACAATAACATTACCAAAAAGATATATTTTGAGTGTTTTTGAGCTTGTTACCTACAAAAAAATGCCAAAATGGATGTAAAGCACTCTATATTAGGAAACAAAAGGACATTACGAGAAACGTGTAAAATGAGTGTTTTATAGTTTTAAAAGAACCACAAGGCAGTAAACGCAAAAACTCGTGTATATAGAGAAATTTCTTACATACCAAAATGATGAAATGCATGAATAACACTTTTAATCGATAAACAGAACTACCTTACCATATTGTGTATTTTGAGTGTTTTCACATTCTTAGTTACGAAAATGTCAAATTACATGCGAAAATAGCTTCATGTGGGAAAAAAAATGACATTACCAAAAAAGTGTCTTTTGAGTGTTTTTCAGCTTGATATGCAACAAAGCTCTAAAAAGCAGAACGATCACATTACATGAGAATAAAACCCACTTTTACGAAGAAGTATTTTTTAACCCCTTATATACCAAACCGCTAAAACGCATGCAAAACAAACTTTATGCAGAAACAGAATAACATTACCAAAAACATATATTTTGAGTGTTTTTGATCATGTTATCTATAAAAACGCTTAAGTACATGCAAAGAACATTATATTTGGGAAACAAAAGGACATCACGAGAAACGTGTATTATGAGTGTTTTTTTTAAGTTCCTTAAGTACCAAAAAGCTAAAACACACAAATAACACTCTTTATATATAAAAAAAGTAAAATAAATAGGATTTTTTTTCTCTTTTTTTTGTTATTCATCTTCATAGGTACCGAGATGCCAATATTCTGGAAAAATTCAGGGCAATTATGTGATTAATGGATATTATCAAAAAAGTTAATTTCAGCTTTTTTTTTTCGGACTGTTATGTACCACACCCTAAAGTACATGCAAAACCTCCAATATGAGGAAATTAAACGACCTTACCAGAAATCTGTGTTTTAAGTGTTTTTTAGCATGTTAGGCACAAAAACGATAAATAATAAGGAACTCACTCTATATGGGAATCCAAAACAAACTTACTGAAAACGTGTCTTCTCAGTGTTTTACGTAGAAAAAACGTTAAAACGGATGGAAACGAACCAATATCAAGAAATAGAAAAACGTTACCAAAAAGGTATATTTTGAGTGTTTTGAGCTTTTTACCTACAAAACACGCAAAAATTCATGCAAAACACTCTATATTGAGAAACAAAAGGACATTGCAAGAAAAGTGTATAACGAGTGTTTTATAGTTCAAAAGAACCACAAAGCAAAAAACGCAAATACTCGTGTATATGGAGAGATTTCCTAGATTCCAAAATGCTGAAACTCATGAATAACACTCAATTGAGAAACAGAACAACCTTACTAAATGCCTGTATTTTCTGTGCTTTTCACATTCTTAGTCACCAAAAACTCAAAATTGCATGCGAAACCACCTTTATGCGAGAAAAAAAATGACATTACCAGAAAAGCGTCTTTTAAGTGTTTTTGAGCGTGATAGGCAATAAAGCATTAAAAAGCAGGGCAATCATATTACATTGGAATAACATCAGTTTATACCAAAAACTTGCCTTTAAGAGTTTTTGAGCTCCTTATATACAAAACTGCTAAAACGCATGGAAAACACACTTTATGGAGAAACATTTTTTTTTTGTAGGTAACAAGCTCAAAAACACTCAAAATATACATTTTCGGTAATGTTTTTCTGCTTCTTGATACTGGTTGGTTTGCATCAGTTTTAGTGTTTTTCTACGTAAAACACTGAGAAGACACGTTTTCAGTAATTTTCTTTTGGATTCCCACATAGAGTGAGTTCCTTATTATTTATCGTTTTGGTGCCTAATATGCTGAAAAACACTCAAAAGACAGATTTCTGGTAGGGTCTCTAATTTCCTCATATGCGAGGCGTTGCATGTCTTATGAGTAATTTTGAGCGTGTTACGCAATAAAGCACTAAAAAGGAAAGGCAATCACATTACATGGGAATAAAACCAAATTTTATCTAGAACTTACCTTTAAGTGTTTTTGAGCTCCTTACATACCAAAACGTTAAAACGTTTGCAATATACATTTTATGGAGAAACAGAATAATATTACCAAATACATGTATTTTGAGTGCTTTTGATCATATTATCTATAAAAACGCTTAAATACATGCAAAGAACCTTATGTTTGGGAAACGAAAGGACATTACGAGAATCGTGTATTATGAGTGGTTTTTAAGTTCCTTCAGTACCTAAAAGCTAAAACCCACAAATAACACTCTTTATTTAGAAAAAAAAAATAATAAACAAAAAAAAATAAAAAAAATGGGAGTTTTTTTTTTATTATTCATCCTTATAAGTACCGAGATGCCAAAATTCTGCCAAAATTCAGGGAATTTATGTGGAAAAAAGAACATTACCCAAAAAGTTAATTATAGTTTTTTTTTTTCGGATTGTTAAGTACCAAACCCTAAAGTGCATGCAAAGACACTTATATAAGGAAGTTAAACAACTTGATCAGAAACCTCTCTTTTCAGTGTTTTTCAGCATGTTAGGCACCAAAACGATAAATAATATGGAAGTCAGTCAATATGTGAATCCAAAACAAAATTACTGAAAACGTGTCTTTTCTGTGTTTTACGTAAAAAAAACACTAAAGCGGATGCAAACCAACCTATATGAAGAAATAGAATAACATTACCAAAAAGATATATTTTGAGTGTTTTTGAGCTTGTTACCTACAAAAAATGGAAAAATGGATGTAAAGCACTCTATATTAGAAACAAAAGGACTTTACGAGAAACGTGTATAATGAGTGTTTTATAGTTTTAAAACAACCACAAGGCAATAAACGCAAAAATTCGTGTATATAGAGAAATTTCTTACAAACCGAAATGATGAAATGCAGGAATAACACTTTTAATTAATAAACAGAACTACCTTACCAAATTGTGTATTTTAAATGTTTTTCACATTCTTAGTTACGAAAATGCCAAATTACATGCGAAACTACCTTCATGTGGGGAAAAAAAAAATGACATTACCAAAAAAGTCTTTTTAGTGTTTTTGAGCGTGATATGCAACAATGCCCTAAAAAGCAGAACAATCACATTACATGGGAATAAAACCAACTTTTACGAAGAACTTGCCTTTAAGTGTTTTTTAACTCCTTACATACCAAATCTCTAAAACGTATGGAAAACACCCTTTATGGAGAAACCGAATAACATTACCAAAAACATGTATTTTGAGTGTTTTTGATCATTTAACCTATAAAAACGCTTAAATACATGTAAAGGACCCTATGTTTGTATAACAAAAGGACATTACGAAAATCGTGTATTATGAGTGTTTTTAAGTTACTTAAGTACCAAAAAGCTAAAACCCACAAATAACACTCTTTATAGAGAGATTTTTTTTTAATTCATCTTCATAGTTACCGAGATGCCAAAATTCTGGCAAAATTAATGGCAATTTTGTAAAAAAAAAAAAAAAAGCTATATAAAAAATAATTTTAGCTTTTTTCCGGAGTTATGTACAAACCCTGAGGTGTATGCAAATCCACCTATATGGGGAAATTACACGACTTTACCAGAAACCTGTATTTTGAGTGTTTTTCAGCAATATCAACAATATTACTTAAAACGTGTCTTTTCTGTGATTTACGTAGAAAAACGCTAAAACGGATGTAAACCAACCAATATGAAGAAATAGAATAACATTACCAAAAAGATATATTTTGATGTGTTTTTGAGCTTGTTACCTAGAAAAAATGAAAAAAAATGGATGGAAAGCACTTTATATTGGCAAAGAAAAGGACATTACAAGAAACGTGTATGATTGTTATATAGTTTGACAAGAACCAAAAGGAAAAAAAACTCAAAAACTCATGTAAAATAAAGAAGAGTCTTACATACCAAAAAGGTGAAACTCATGAATAACAATTTTAATTCTGAAACAGAAATACCTTACCAAATGTGTGTATTAGAAAAGTTTCTTACATACCAAAATGCTGGAACTCATGAATAATATTTTTAATTAAGAAATAGAACAACCTTACTAAATGCCTGTGTTTTGAGTTTTTTTCACATTCATAGTTACCAAAACCCCAAATTCCATGCAAGACTAGCTTTATGTGGGAAAAAAAAAATATTACAAGAAAAGTGTTTTTTGAGTGTTTTTGACCGTGTTAGGCAATAAAGCACTAAAAAGCAGGGTAATAACATTACATGGGAATAAAAACAACTTTTACCAAGAACTTGTCTTTAAGTGTTTTTGAGCTCATTACATACCAAAACGCTAAAACGCTTGCAAAACACCTTTTATGGAAAAACAGAATAAAATTACCAAAAACATATATTTTGAGGGTTTAGATCATGTTATCTATAAAAACGCTTAAATACATACAAAGAACCTTATGTTTGCGAAACGAAAGGACATTACGAGAAATGTGTATTATAAGTGTTTTTAAGTTCCTTAAGTACCAAAAAATTAAAACCCACAAATAACACTCTTTATTTAAAAAAAAAAGTATGAAAATAAAAAAATAGGAATTCTTTTTCTTTTTGTTATTCATCTTCATTAGGTACCGAGATTCCAAACTTCTGGGAAAATTTAGGACTATTATATGATAAAAGAAAATTATCAAAAAAGTTAATTTTAGCTTTTTTTAAGGACTGTTATATACCAAACCCTAAAGTGCATCCAAAGACTCCTATATGAGGAGATTAAACGACCTTACCAGAAATCTGCTTTTTGAGTGTTTTTCAGCATGTTAGGCACCAAAACGATAAATGATAAGGAACTCACTCTATATGAGAATCCAAAACAAAATTGCTAAAGACGTGTCTTTTCAGTGTTTTACTTAGAAAAACGCTGAAACACATGCAAACCAACCAATATCAAGAAATAGAAAAACATTACCAAAAAGGTATATTTTGAGTGTTTTTGAGCTTGTTACCTACAAAAAACGGGAAAATTGATGCAAAGCACTCTATATTAGAAAACAAAAGGACTTTGCAATAAAAGTGTATAATGAGTTTTTTATAGTTTAAACGAACCAAAAGGCAAAAAACACAAAAACTCGTGTATATGGAGAATGTTCCTAGATACCAAAATGCTGAAACTCATGAATAACACTCTTAATTGAGAAACAGAATAACCTTACTAAATGCGTGTATTTTGCGAGCTTTTCACATTCTTAGTTATCAAAACCCCAAATTGCATGCGAAACCACCTTTATGTGAGGAAAAAAATGACATTACCAGAAAAGCGTCTTTTAAGTGTTTTTGAGCGTGAAAGGCAATAAAGCACTAAAAAGCACGGCAATCATATTACATTGGAATAACACCAATTTATACCAAAAAACCTGACTTTAAGTGTTTTTGAGCTCCTTATAAAACAAACCGCTAAAACGCATGCAAAACAAACTTTATGGAGAAACAGAATAGCATTACCAAAAAACATATATTTTGAGCATTTTTAATCATGTTATCTATGAAAACGTTTAAATACATGCAAAGAACATTATGTTTGGGAAAAAAAAGGACATTATGAGAAACGTGTATTATGAGTGTTTTTTAAGTTCCTTCAGTAACAAAAAGCTAAAACCCACAAATAACATTCTTTATTTAGAAAATAAAAAAAAATATAAAAATATAAAAAATAGGAAGTTTTTTTTTTTTTGTTATTCATCTTCATAGTACCAAGATGCCGAAATTCTGGGAACATTCAGGGAAATCGTATAAAAAAGAAATATTATCAAAAAAGTTAATTTCAGCTTTTTTTTTCGAACTGTTATGTAGCAAACCCTAAAGTGCATGCAAAGCCTCCTATATGAAGAAATTTAACGACCTTACCAGAAATCTGTGTTTTGAGTGTTTTTTAGCATGTTAAGCACCAAAACGATAAATAATAAGGAACTCACCTCTATATGGGATTCCAAAACAAAGTTACTGAAAACGTGTCTTCTCAGTGTTTTACGTAGAAAAACACTAAAACGGATGCAAAGCAACCAATATCAAGGAATAGAAAAACGTAACTAAAAAGGTATATTTTGAGTGTTTTTGAGCTTATTACCTACAAAAAACGCGAAAGTTGATGCAAAGCACTCTATATTAGTAAACAAAAGGATATTGCAAGAAAAGTGATTGTTTTATAGTTCAAAAGAACCACAAGGCAAAAAACGCAAAATCTCGTGTATATGGAGAGGTTTCCTAGATACAAAAATGCTAAAACTCATGAATAACACTCATAATTGAGAAACAGAACAACCTTAATAAATGCGTGTATTTTGAGTGCTTTTCACATTCTAAGTTACCAAAACCCCAAATTGCATGGGAAAATAGATTTGTGGGAAAAAAAAAGACTTTACCAGAAAGGTGTCTTTTAAGTGTTTTTTGAGCGTGATAGGCAATAATGCACTAATAAGGAGGGCAATCACATTACATTGAAGGAAAACGAATTTTTACCAAGAACTTGCCTTTAAGTGTTTTTGAGCTCCTTATATACCAAAAAACTAAAACGCCTTCAAAACACTCTTTATGGTGAAACAGAATAATATTACCAAAAACATATTTTGAGTGTTTTTGATCATGTTACCAATGAAAACGTTTAAATACATGCAAAGAACACTATTTTTTAGAAACGAAAGGAGATTACGAGAAACGTGTATTATGAGTGTTTTTAAGCTCATTAATTACGAAAAAGCTAAACGCCACAAATAACACTCTTTATTGAGAAATAATAAATAAATAAAAAAAAAAAACGATATTTTTTTCTTTCTTATTCATCTTCACAGGTACCGAGATGCCAAAATTCGGGCAAAATTCAGGAAATTATTTGAAATAAGAACATTATCAAAAAAAGTTAAATTTAGCATTTTTTTCGGACTATTATGTACAAAACACCTAAAGTGCATGCAAAGCCACCTATATGGAGAAATTAAACGTTTTTGCCAGAAAACAGTCTTATGAGTGTTTTTCAGCATCTTAGGAACCAACACGATGAATAACATGGAAGTCAATCTATATGGGAATCCAAAACAATATTACTAAAAACGTGTCTTTTCGGTGTTTTACGTTGAAAAACGCTAAAACGGATGCAAACCAACGAATATGAAGGAATAAAATAACATTACCAAAAAGGTATATTTTGAGTGTTTTTGAAATTGTTACCTACAAAAAACGCGAAAATAGATGGAAAGCTCTCTATATTGGGAAGCAAAAGAACATTACGAGAAACGTGTATAATGTGTGTTTTATAGTTTCACAAGAACTACAAGGCAAAAAACGCAAAAACTCGTGTATATAGAGAAGTTTCTTACATTCCAAAATGCTGAAACTCTGGAACAACACTTTTAATTGAAAAACAGAACAATCTTACTAAATGCATGTATTTTGAGTGCTTTTCACATCCTGAGTTACCAAAACAACCAAATTCCATGCGAAACCAGCTTTATGTGGGAAAAAAAATGACATTACCAGAAAAATGTATTTTGAGTGTTTTTGAGCGTGTTAGGCAATAAAGCACTAAAAAGCAGGGCAATCACATTACATTGAAATAAAACCAATTTTTAACAAGAACTTGCCTTAAAGTGTATTTGATCTCCTTAAATACCAAAACACTAAAATGCATGCAAAATACACTTTATGGTGAAACAGAATAACATTACCAAAAACATATATTTTGAGTGTTTTTGATCATGTTACCAATAAAAACGCTTAAATACATGCAAAGAACCATATTTTTGGGAAACGAAAGGACATTACGAGAAACGTGTATTATGAGTGTTTTTAAGTTCATTAAGTACGAAAAAGCTAAAAGCCACAAATTACACTCTTTATTGAGAAAAAAATAAATAAATAAAAAAATACGACTTTTTTTTTCATTCTTATTTATCTTCACAGGTAAGGAGGTGCCAAAATTCGGGCAATGTTCAGGAAATTATATAAAATAAGAACATTATCAAAAAAGTTACATTTAGCTTTTTTTTTGGACTGTTATGTACCAAACCCCTAAATTGCATGCAAAGCCACCTATATGGGGAAATTAAACGTCTTTGCCAGGAAAATGTCTTATGAGGGTTTTTCAGCATGTTAGCAACCAACACGATAAAACCCAAGGAAGTCAATCTATATGGGTATCCAAAACAAAATTACTGAAAACGTGTCTTTTTGGTGTATTACGTAGAAAACGCTAAAATGGATGCAAACCAACCAAAATGAAGAAATAGAATAACATTACCAAAAAGGTATATTTTGAGTGTTTTTGAAATTGTTACCTACAAAAAAACGCGAAAATGGATGGAAAGCACTCTATATTGGGACACAAAAGGCACCAAAAAGCATGTTAGGCACCAAAACGATAAATAATATGAAAGTCACTCTATATGGAAATCCAAAACAAATTTACTGGAAACGTGTCTTTTAAAAGATTTACGTAGAAAAACGCTAAAACGGATGCAAACCAACCAATATAAAGAAATAGAATAACATTACCAAAAAATATATTTTGTGTTTTCTTGAGCTTGTTACATAAAAAAAACGCGAAAATATATGCAAAGCACTCTATATAAGGAAAAAAAAAAACATAACGAGAAACGTGTATAATGAGTGTTTTATAGTTTCACCAGAATCACAAGGCAAAAAACGCAAAAACTCGACTATATGGAGATACCAAAATACTGAAACTCATGAATAACACTCTTAATCAAGAAACAGAACAACCTTACTAAATGCGTGTATTTTGAGTGTTTTTTTTACATTCTTAGTTACCAAAACCCCACATTCCATGCGAAACTAGCTTTATGTGGGAAAAAAATCACATTACCAGAAAAGTGTCTGAGTGTTTTTGAGCGTGTTAGGCAATAAAGCACAAAAAAGTAAGGCAATCACATTACATGGGAATGAAACCAACTTTTACGAAGAACTTGCCTTTTAGTGTTTTTGACACGCATTTAGTAAGGTTCCTCTGTTTCTCAATTAAGAGTGTTATTCATGAGTTTCAGCATATACACGAGTTTTTGCGTTTTTTGCCTTGTGGTTTTTTTGAACTATAAATTATTTATTGTACACTTTTCTCGCAATGTCCCTTTGTTTCCCAATATAGAGTGCTTTGTATCCATTTTCCCGTTTTTTTGTAGGTAACAAGCTCAAAAAAACTCAAAATATATATTTTTGGTAATGTTTTTCTGCTTCTTGATATTGGTTGGTTAGTATCAGTTTTAGTGTTTTTCTACTTAAAACACTGAAAAAGACACGTTTTCACTAATTTCCTTTTGGATTCCCACATAGAGTGAGTTCCTTATTATTTATCGTTTTGGTGCCTAACATTCTGAAAAACACTCAAAAGACAGATTTCTGGTAAGGTCTTTAATTTCCTCATATGGGACGCTTTGCATGTCTTTTCAGTGTTTTTGGACGTGTTACGGAATAAACCACTAAAAGCCAGGGCAATCACATTACATGGGAATAAAACCAAATTTTACCAAAAACTTGCCTTTAAGTGTTTTTGAGCTCCTTACGTACAAAAACGCTAAAACGCATGCAAAATACATTTTATGGAGAAACAGAATTACATTACCAAATATATGTATTTTGAGTGTTTTTGATCATGCTATCTATAAAAACGCTTAAATACATGCAAAGAACCTTATGTTTCGGAAACGAAAGAACATTACGAGAAACATGTATTATGAGTGATTTTTAAGTTCTTTCAGTACCAAAAAGCTAAAACCCACAAATAACACTCATTAGAAAAAAAAATAATGAATAAAAAAATAAGAAAATGGGATTTTTAAAAAATTTTTATATTCATCTTCATAGGTACCGAGATGCCAAAATTCTGCCAAAATTTGGGAATTTATGTGGAAAAAGAACATTACGAAAAAAAAGTTGAGTGTTTTTCACATACTTAGTTACGAAAATGCCAAATTATATGCGAAACTACCTTCATGTGGGAAAAAAAATGACATTTCCAAAAAAGTGTCTTTTTAGTGTTTTTGAGCGTGATATGCACCAAAGCACTAAAAAGCAGAACAATCACATTATATGGGAATAAAACCAACTTTTACGAAGAACTTGCCTTTAAGTGTTTTTTAAATCCATACATACCAAATCGCTAAAACGCAGGCAAAACACCCTTTATGGAGAAACAGAATAACATTATCAAAAACATGTATTTTGAGTGTTTTTGATCATGTTACCTATAAAAACGCTTAAATACATGTAAAGAACCTTATGTTTGTATAACAAAAGGACATTACAAAAATCATGTATTATGAGTGTTTTTAAGTTATTTAAGTACCAAAAAGCTAAAACCCACAAAAACACTCTTTATAGAAAGAAAAAAAATTTCGTTATTCATCTTCATAGGTACCGAGATGGCAAAATTCTGGCAAAATTAATGGAAATTTTGTAAAAAAAAAAAAAATTATATAAAAAAATAATTTTAGCTTTTTTCCGGAGTTATGTACAAACCCTGAAGTGTATGCAAATCCACCTATATGGGGAAATTACACGACTTTACCAGAAACCTGTCTTTTGAGTGTTTTTCAGCAATTTCAACAATATTACTGAAAACGTGTCTTTTCAGTGATTTACGTAGAAAAACGCTAAAACGGATGTAAACTAACCAATATGAAGAAATAGAATAACATTACCAAAAAGATATATTTTTATGTGTTTCTGAGCTTGTTACCTACAAAAAATGCAAAAATGGATGGAAAGCACTTCATATTGGCGAAGAAAAGGACATTACGTGAAACGTGTATGAGTGTTTTATAGTTTGACAAGAACCACAAGTTAAAAAGCTCAAAAACTCGTGTACATAAAGAAGTTTCTTACATACCAAAAAGCTGAAACTCATGAATAACACTTTTAATTTTGAAACAGAAATACCTTACCAAATGTGTGTAGAAGAAAAGTTTCTTACATACCAAAATGCTGGAACTCATGAATAACACTTTTAATTAAGAAATAGAACAACCTTACTAAATGCCTGTGTTTTGAGTTTTTTTTTCACATTCTTAGTTACCAAAACCCCAAATTCCATGCAAAACTAGCTTTATGTGGGAAAAAAAATGATATTACCAGAAAAGTGTCTTTTGAGTGTTTTTTAGAGTGTTAGGCAATAAAGCACTAAAAAGCAGGGTAATCACATTACATGGGAATAATAACAACTTTTACCAAGAATTTGCCTTTAAGTGTTTTTGAGCTCATTACATACCAAAACGCTATAACGCATGCAAAGCACTTTTTATGGAGAAAGAATAAAATTACCAAAAACATAAATTTTGATGGTTTTTATCATGTTATCTATAATAACGCTTAAATACATACAAAGAACCTTAAGTTTGCGAAACAAAAGGACATTACGAGAAATGTGTATTATAAGTGTTTTTAAGTTACTTAAGTACCAAAAAGTTAAAACCCACCAATAACACTTTATTTGAAGAAAATAAAAAAAAAAATAGGATTTATTATTTTTTTTTTTTGTTATTCATCTTCATAGGTACCGAGATGCCAAAATTCTGGGAAAATTCAGGGCTATTATATGATAAAAGAAAATTACTGAAAAAGTTAATTTTAGCGTTTTTTTTTTCGGACTGTTATATACCAAACCATAAAGTGCATCCAAAGACTCCTATATGAGGAAATTAAACGACCTTACCAAAAATCTGTGTTTTAAGTGTTTTTCAGCATGCTAGGCACCAAAACGATAAATAATAAGTAACTCACTCTATATGAGAATCCAAAACAAAATTGCTCAAAACGTGTCTTTTCAGTGTTTTACGTAGAAAAACGCTAAAACGGATTGAAACCAACCAATATCAAGAAATAGAAAAACATTACCAAAAAGGTATATTATGAATGTTTTTGAGCTTGTTACCGACAAAAAACGGGAAAATTGATGCAAAGCACTCTATATTAGAAAAGAAAAGGACTTTGCAAGAAAAGTGTATGATGAGTTTTTTTAATTCAAACGAACCAAAAGGCAAAAAACACAAAAACTCGTGGATATGGAGTAGGTTCCTAGATACCAAAATGCTGAAACTCATAAATAACACTCTTAATTGAGAAACAGAACAACCTTACTAAATGCGTGTATTTTGAGTGCTTTTCACATTCTTAGTTACCAAAAATCCCAAATTGCATGCAAAACCACCTTTATGTGAGAAAAAAATGACATTACCAGAAAAGTGTCTTTTAAGTGTTTTTGAGCGTGAGAGGCAATAAAGCACTAAAAAGCAGGGCAATCATATTACATTGGAATAACACCAATTTATACCAAAAACTTGCCTTTAAAGTGTTTTTGAGCTCCTTATATAACAAACCGCTAAAACGCATGCAAAACAAATTTTATGGAGAAACAGAATAACATTACCAAAAACATGTATTTTGAGTGTTTTTGATCATGTTATCTATAAAAACGCTAAAGTACATGCAAAGAACATTATGTTTGGGAACCAAAAGGACATTATGAGAAACGTGTATTATGAGTGTTTTTTAAGTTCCTTAAGTACCAATAAGTTAAAACCCACAAATAACACTCTTTATTTAGAAAATAAAAAAATAAAAAAATTAAAATAAATACGATTTTTTTTTTTTTGTAATTCATATTCATAGGTACCGACATGCCAAAATTCTGGGAAAATTCAGGGCAATTATGTGATAAAAGAATATTATCAAAAAAGTTAATTTCAGCTTTTTTTTCGAACTGTTATCTACCAAACCCTAAAGTGCATGCAAAGCCTCCTATATGAGGAAATTAACGACCTTAAAAGAAATCTGTCTTTTGAGTGTTTTTTCAGAATTTTAGGCACCAAAACGATAAATAAATAAGTAACTCACTTTATATGGGAATCCAAAACAAAACTACTGAAAACGTGTCTTCTCAGTGATTTATGTAGAAAAACGCTAAAACGGATGCAAACCAATCAATATAAAAAAAAATGGAAAAACATTACCAAAAATGTATATTTTGAGTGTTTTTGAGCTTGTTACCTACAAAAAACGCGAAAATTGATGCAAAGCACTCTATAAAATAAATAAATAATAAAGAAAAGGACATTGCAAGAAAAGTGTATAATGAGTGTTTTATAGTTCAAAAGAACCAAAAGGCAGAAAACGCAAAAACTTGTGGATATGGAGAAGTTTCCTAGATACCAAAATGCTTAAACTCATGAATAACATTCCTAATTGAGAAACAGAACAACCTTACTAAATGCATGTATTTTGAGAGCTTTTTACATTTTTAGTTACCAAAACCCCAAATTGCATGCGAAACCAGCTTTATGAGAGAAAAAAATGACATTACCAGAAAATGTCTTATGAGTGTTTTTGAGCGTGATAGGCAATAATGCACTAAAAAGCAGGGCAATCACATTACATTTGAATAAAACCAATTTCTATCAAGAACTTGCCTTTAAGTGTTTTTGAGCTACTTATATACTAAACCGCTAAAACGCATGCAAAACAAACTTTATGGAGAAACAGAATAACATTACCAAAAACATGTAATTTGGGTGTTTTTTATCATGTTATCTATAAAAACGCTTAAATATATGCAAAGAACCTTATGTTTGGGAAACAAGGACATTACGAGAAACGTGAATTGTGAGTGTTTTTAAGTTCCTTGACTACTAAAAAGCTAAAACCCACAAATAACACTCGTTATGTAGAAAAAATAAAAAATAAAAAATAAATAAATAAAGAAAAGGATTTTCTTTTCTTTTTTTTTTTGTTATTCAACTTCATAGGTACCGAGATGCCAAAATTCTGGGAAAAATTAGGGCAATTATATGAAAAGAGAATATTATCAAAAAAAGTTGATATTAGCTTTTTTTTCGGACTATTATGTACCAAACACTAAAGTGCATGCAAAGCCTCCTATATGAGGAAATTAAACGACCTTACCAGAATTCTGTTTTGAGTGTTTTTCAGCATGTTAGGCACCAAAACGATAAATAATAAGGAACTCACTCTATATGGCAAACCATATACTGAAAACGTGTCTTCTCATTGTTTTACATAGAAAAACGCTAAAACGGATGCAAACCAATCAATATGAAGAAGTAGAAAAATATTACCAAAAAGGTACATTTTGAGTGTTTTTGATCTTATTACCTACAAAATAACGCGAAAATTGATACAAAGCACTCTATATTGGGAAACAAAGGGACATTGCGAGAAAAGTGTATAATGAATGTTTTATAGTTCAAAAAAATCACAAGGCAAAAAACTTAAAAACTCCTGTATATGGAGAAGTTTCCTATATACCAAAATGCTGAAACTCATGAATAACACTCTTAATTGAGAAACAGAACAACTTCACTAAATGCGTGTATTTTGACTGCTTTTCACATTCTTAGTTACCAAAATCCCAAATCGCATGCGAAACCAGTTTTATGTGGGAAAAATATGACATTACCAGAAAAATGTCTTTTGAGTGTTTTTGAGCGTGATAGGCAATAAAGCACTAAAAAGCAGGGGAATCACTTTACATGGCAATAAAATAAATTTTTACCAAGAACTTGCCTTTAAGTGTTTTAAGCTCCTTTTTGCATGCGCTAAAACGCATGCAAAACACACTTTATGGAGAAAGAGAATAGCATTACCAAAAACATATATTTTGAGTGTTTTTGATCATGTTACCAATAAAAACGCTTAAATACATGCAAAGAACCCTATTTTTGGGAAATGAAAGGACATAGCGAGAAACGTGTATTACGAGTGTTTTTAAGATCATTATTTACCAAAAAGCTAAAAGGCACAAATAAAACTCTATTGAGAAAAAAATAAATAAATAAAAAAAATACCGTATTTTTTTTCTTTCTTTTTCATCTTCACAGGTACCGAGATGCCAAAATTCGGGCAAAATTCATGAAATTTTGTGAAATAAGAACATTATCAAAAAAGATAATTTTAGCTTTTTTTTCTTCGACTGTTATGTAGCAAACCCTATAGTGCGTGGAAAATCACCTATATGGGGAAATCAAATGTCTTTGCCAGAAAACTGTCTTATGAGTGTTTATCAGCATGTTAGGCACCAAAACGACAAATAACATTGAAGTCACTTTATATGAGAAAAAAAAATTACTGAAAACGTGTCTTTCGGTGTTTTACGTAGAAAAACGCTAAATCGGATGCAAACCAACCAATATGAAAAAAAAAAATAGAATAACATTACCAAAAAGGTATATTTTGAGTGTTTTTGAGCTTGTTACCTACAAAAAAGGTGAAAATGGATGCAAACCACTCCCTATTGGGAAACAAAAGGACATTACGAGAAACGTGTATAATGAGTGTCTTATTTTTTTCGAGCAAAAGAACTTGTGGTTCACAAGAACCACAAGGCAAAAAACGCAAAAACTCGTGTATATAAAGAAGTTTCTTAGATACCAAAATGCTGAAACTCGTGAATAACAACAATCTTTATTGAGAAAAAGAAAAACCTTACCAAAAGCGTGTATTTTCAGTGTTTTTCACATTCTTAGCAAAATCCCAAAAAGCATGCGAAACTAGCTTTATGTGGGAAAAAAAAAAATGACATTACCAGAAGTGTCTTTTGAGTGTTTTTCAGCGTGTTAGGCAATAAAGCACTAAAAAGCAGAGCAATCACATTACATGGAAATAAAACCAACTTTGACCAAGAACTTGCCATTATGTGTTTTGAGCTCTTTACATACCAAAACGCTAAAACGCCTGCAAAACACTCCTTTATGGAGAAGTAGAAAAACATTACATAAAACATGTTTTAAGTGTTTTTGATCATGTTACCTATAAAAACGCTTAAATACATGCAAAGAAACCTATCTTTCGGAAACGAAAGGACATTACGAGAAACGTGTATTATGACTGTTTTTAATTTTTTTATGTACCAAAACGTTAAAAACCACAAATAACACTCATTAAAGAGAAAAAATAAAAAATAAATAAATAAAAAATTGCATTTTTTTTGTATTGATTTTCATAAGTACGGAGATGCCAAAATTCTGCCAAAATTCAGGAAATTTATGAGGAAAAAAGAACATTATCAAAGAAGTTAATTGTAGCTTTTATTCGGATTG
Source organism: Scylla paramamosain (assembly GCF_035594125.1). Taxonomy (NCBI): domain Eukaryota; kingdom Metazoa; phylum Arthropoda; class Malacostraca; order Decapoda; family Portunidae; genus Scylla; species Scylla paramamosain. Next base: position 11,595,951 of record NC_087163.1, read on the forward strand.
TTATTTACCAAACCCTAAAGTACATGCAAAGCCACCTATATGAGGAAATTAAACGAGTTTACCAGAAACCTGTCTTTTCAGTGTTTTTCAGCATGTTAGGCACCAAACCGATAAATAATATGGAAGTCAGTCAATATGTGAATCCAAAACAAAATTACTGCAAACGTGTCTTTTCAGTGTTTCACGTAGAAAAAATATGAAGAAATAGAATAACATTACCAAAAAGTGTTTTTGAGCTTTTTACCTAGGAAAAACGCGAAAATGGATGTAAAAGCACTCTATATTGGGAAGCAAAAGGACATTTAGAGAAACGTGTATAATGATTAATTTATAGTTTCACAAGAACCACAAGACAAAAAACGCAAAAACTCGTATATATACAGAAGTTTCTTACATAAAAAATGTTAAAACTCATGAATAACACTTTTAATTGAGAAACAGAACTACCTTACCAAATGTGTGTATTTTGAGTGTTTTTCACATTCTTAGTTACGAAAATCCCAAATTACATGCGAAACTAGCTTTATGTGGGAAAAAAATGACATTATCAGAAAAGTGTCTTTTGAGTGTTTTTGAGCGTGATATGCAACAATGCACTAAAAAACAGAATAATCACATTATATAGGAATAAAACTAACTTTTAAGAAGAAATTGCCTTTAAGTGTGTTTAACTTCTTACATACCAAAACGCTAAAACGCATGCAAAACACCCTTTATGGAGAAACAGAATAACATTACCAAAAACATGTATTTTGAATGTTTTTGTCCATGTTACCTATAAAAACGCTTAAATACATGCAAAGAACCCTATGTCTGTGAAACGAAAGGACATATAAAAAAAAAATTTAGCTTTTTTCCGGAATTATGTACTAAACCCAGAAGTGCATGCAAAGCAATCTATATGGGGAAATTACAAGACTTTACCAGAAATCTGTCTTTTGAGTGTTTTTTTCAGCAATTTCAACAATTTTACTAAAAACGTGTCTTTTCAGTCATTTACGAAGAAAAACGCTAAAACGGATGCAAACCAACCAATATGAAGAAATAGAATAACATTACCAAAAAGATATATTTTGAGTTTTTTTCAGCTTGTTACCTAGAAAAAATGCGAAAATGGATGGAAAGCACTCTATATTGGGAAACAAAAAAACATTACGAGAAACGTGTATAATGGGTATTTTATAGTTTCACACGAACCACAAGGCAAAAAACGCAAAAACTCGTGTATATAGAGAAGTTTCTTACATACCAAAATGCTGAAATGCATGAATAACACTTTTAATTGAGAAACAGAACTACCTTACTAAATGCGTGTATTTTGAGTGCTTTTTTTACATTCTTAGTTACCAAAACCCCTAATTCCATGCGAAACTAACTTTATGTGGGAAAAAAATGACATTACCAGAAAAGTGTCTGAGTGTTTTTGAGCATGTTAAGCAATAAAGCACTAAAAAGCAGGGCAATCACATTACATGGGAATAAAACCAACTTTTACGAAAAACTTGCCTTTTAGTGTTTTTGACACGCATTTAGTAAGGTTTTTCTGTTTCTCAATTAAGAGTGTTATTCATGAGTTTCAGCATTTTAGTATCTAGGAAGCTTCTCCATATACACGAGTTTTTGCGTTTTTCAGCTTGTGATTTTTTTGAACTATAAAACATTCATTATACACTTTTCTCGCAATGTCCCTTTGTTTCCAAATATAGAGTGTTTTTTATCAATTTTGTGTTTTTTTTTTTTTGTATGTAACAAGCTCAAAAACACTCAAAATATATATTTTTGGTAATGTTTTTCTGCTTCTTGATATTGGTTGGTTTGCATCAGTTTTACGTAAAACACTGAGAAGACACGTTTTCAGTAATTTTCTTTTGGATTCCCTCATAGAGTGAGTTCCTTATTATTTATCGTTTTGGTGCCTAACATGCTGAAAAACACTCAAAAGACCGTTTTCTGGTAAGGTCTCTTATTTCTTCATATGCGAGGCCTTGCATGTCTTTTGAGTGTTTTTGAGCGTGTTACGAAATAAAGCACTAAAACGAAGGGCAATCACATTACATGGGAATAAAACCAAATTTTACCAAGAACTTGCCTTCAAGTGTTTTTGAGCTCCTTACATACCAAAACGCTAAAAAATCATGCAAAATACATTTTATGGAAAAAACAGAATAATATTACCAAATACATGTATTTTAAGTGTTTTTGATCATATTATCTATAAAAACGCTTAAATACATGCAAAGAACCTTATGTTTGGGAATCGAAAGGACATTACGAGAAACGTGTATTATATATGCTTTTTAAGTTCCTTTAGTACCTAAAAGCTAAAACCCACAAATAACACTCTTTATTTAGAAAAAAAATAAACAAAAAAAAATGGGATTTTTTTTGTTATTCATCCTTATAGGTACCGAGATGCCAAAATTCTGCCAAAATTCAGGGAATTTATGTGGAAAAAAGAACATTACCAAAAAAGTTAATTATAGCTTTTTTTTCGGATTCATATGTACCAAACCCTAAATAGCATACAAAGACACCTATATAGGGAAGTTAAACGATTTTAACAGAAACCTGTCTTTTCAGTGTTTTTTAGCATGTTAGGCACCAAAACGATAAATAATATGGAAGTCAGTCAATATGTGAATGCAAAACAAAATTAGTGAAAACGTGTCTTTTCAGTGTTTTACATAGAAAACACTCAAGCGGATGCAAACCAACCTATATGAGGAAATAGAATAACGTTACCAAAAAAATATATTTTGAGTGTTTTTGAGCTTGTTACCAACAAAAAATGCAAAAATGGATATAAAGTACCCTATATTAGGAAACAAAAGGACATTACGAGAAACGTGTATAATGAGTGTTTTATAGTTTTAAAAGAACCACAAGGCAATAAACGCAAAATCTCGTGTATATAGAGAAATTTCTTACATACCGAAATGATGAAATGCATGAATAACACTTTTAATCAATAAACAGAACTACCTCACCAAATTGTGTATTTCGAGTGTTTTTCACATTCTTAGTTATGAAAATGCCAAATTACATGCGAAACTACCTTCATGTGGGAAAAAAAAATGACAATACCAAAAAAGAGTCTTTTTAGTGTTTTTGAGCGTAATATGCAATAAAGCACTAAAAAGTAGAACAATTTTACGAAGAACTTGCCTTTAAGTGTTTTCTACCTCCTTACATACTAAATCGCTAAAACGCATGCAAAACACCCTTTATGGAGAAACATAATAACATTACCAAAACATGTATTTTGAGTGTTTTTGATCATGTAACCTATAAAAACGCTTAAATACATGTAAAGAACCCTATGTTTGTATAACAAAAGGACATTACGAAAATTGTGTATTATGTGTGTTTTTAAGTTCCTCAAGTACCAAAAAGATAAAACCCACAAATAACACTCTTTATAGAGATAATTATTTTTTTTTTTTTTGTTATTCATCTTCATAGGTACCGAGATGCCAAAATTCTTTCGAAATTCCTGGAAATTTTGTAAAAAAAAAAACAAAAAAATAATAATTTTAGCTTTTCCGGAGTTATGTACAAATCCTGAAGTGTATGCAAATCCACCTATATGGGGAAATTACACGACTTTACCAGAAACCTGTCTTTTGAGTGTTTTTCAGCAATTTCAACAATATTACTGAAAATGTGTCTTTTCAGTGATTTACGTAGAAAAACGCTAAAACGATATATTTTGATATGTTTTTGAGCTTGTTACCTACAAAAAATGCAAAAATGGATGGAAAGCACTTTATATTGGCAAAGAAAAGGACATTACGAGAAACGTGTATGAGTGTTTTATAGTTTGACAAGAACCACAAGGTAAAAAGCTCAAAAACTCGTGTACATAAAGAAGTTTATTACATACTAAAAAGCTGAAACTCATGAATAACACTTTTAATTTTGAAACGAAACGAAATGTGTGTATTAGAAAAGTTTCTTACATACCGAAATGCTGGAACTCATGAATAACACTTTTAATTAAGAAATAGAACAACCTTACCAAAACCCCAAATTCCATGCAAAACTAGCTAAGTGTTTTTGAGCGTGTTAGGCAATAAAGCACTAAAAACCAGGGTAATCACATTACATGGGAATAAAAACGACTTGCCTTTAAGTGTTTTTGAGCTCATCACATACCAAAACCCTAAAACGCATGCAAAACACCTTTAATGGAGAAACAGAATAAAATTACCAAAAACATATATTTTGAGGGTTTTAATCATGTTATCTATAAAAACGCTTAAATACATACAAAGAACCTTATGTTTGCGAAACGAAAGGACATTACGAGAAATGTGTATTATAAGTGTTTTTAAGTTCCTTAAGTACCAAAAAGCTAAAACCCACATATAACACTCTTTATTTAGAAAATCAATAATAAAAAAAAAAAAAATAGGACTTTTTTTTTTTTTTTTTGTTATTCATCTTCATAGTACCGAGATGCCAAAATTCTGGGAAAATTCAGGGCAATCGTATGATAAAAGAATATTATCAAAAAAGTTAATTTCAGCTTTTTTTTCGGACTGTTATGTACCAAACCCTAAAGTGCATGCAAAGCCTCCTATATTAGGAAATTAAACGACCTTACCAGAAATCTGTGTTTTGAGTGTTTTTTTTTTAGCATGTTAGGCACCAAAACGATAAATAATAAGGAACTCACTCTATATGGGAATCCAAAGCAAAGTTACTGAAAACGTGTCTTCTCAGTGTTTTACGTAGAAAAACGCTGAAACGGATGCAAAGCAACCAATATCAAGAAATAGAAAAACGTTACTAAAAAGGTATATTTTCATTGTTTTTGAGCTTGTTACCTACAAAAAACGCGAAAATTGATGCAAAGCACTCTATATTGCGAAACAAAAGGATATTGCAAGAAAAGTGTATAATGAATGTTTTATAGTTCAAAAGAACAAGGCAAAAAACGCAAAATCTCGTGTATATGGAGAGGTTTCCTAGATACTTAGATGCTAAAACTCGTGTATAACACTCCTAATTGAGAAACAGAACAACCTTAATTAATGCGTGTATTTTGAGTGCTTTTCACATTCTTAGTTACCAAAACCCCAAATTGCATGCGAAAATAGATTTGTGGGAAAAAAATGACTTTACCAGAAAAGTGTCTTTTGAGTGTTTTTGAGCGTGATAGGCAATAAAGCACTAAAAAAGAGGGCAATCACATTACACTGGAATAAAAACAATTTTTAACAAGAACTTGCCTTTAAGTGTATTTGAGCTCCTTATATACCAAAACACTAAAATGCATGAAAAATACACTTTATGGTGAAACAGAATAACATTACCAAAACATGTATTTTGAGTGTTTTTGATCATGTTACCAATAAAAACGCTTAAATACATGCAAAGAACCCTATTTTTTGGAAAGGAAAGGACATTACGAGAAACGTGTATTATGAGTGTTTTTAAGTTCATTTAGTACGAAAAAGCTAAAAGCCACAAATTACACTCTTTATTGAGAAAAAAAAAAAGTACGATATTTTTTTTCATTTCTATTCATCTTCACAGGTAAGGAGGTGCCAAAACTCGGGCAAAGTTCAGGAAATTATATGAAATAAGAACATTATCAAAAAAGTTAAATTTAAAGTTTTTTTTCGGACTGTTATGTAACAAACCTCTAAATTGCATGCAAAGCCACCTATATAGGCAAATTAAACGTCTTTGCCAGAAAACTGTCTTATGAGTGTTTTTCAGCATGTTAGGAACCAACATGATAAAACCCAAGGAAGTCAGTCTATATGGGAATCCAAAACAAAATGATTGAAAACGTGTCTTTTCGGTGTTTTACGTAGAAAACGCTAAAACGGATGCAAACCAACCAAAATAAAGAAATAGGTATATTTTGAGTGTTTTTGAAATTGTTACCTACAAAAAACGCGAAAATGGATGGAAAGCACTCTATATTGGGAAGCAAAAGGCATCAAAAAGAATGTTAGGCACCAAAACGATAAATAATATGAAAGTCACTCTATATGGAAATCCAAAACAAAATTACTGGAAACGTGTCTTTTAAAAGATTTACGTAGAAAAACGCTAAAATGGATGCAAACCGACCAATATGAAGAAATAAAATAACATTACCTAAAAACTATATTTTGTGTGTTCTTGAGCTTGTTACATAAAAAAAAAACGCGAATATGGATGCGAAGCACTCTATATAAGGGAAAAAAAGGACATAACGAGAAACGTGTATAATGAGTGTTTAACATAACGAGAAAAAAGTATCATGAATATTTTATAGTTTCACCAGAATCACAAGGCAAAAAACACAAACCAAAATACTGAAACTCATGAATAACACTCTTAATCAAGTTACAGAACAACCTTACTAAATGCGTGTATTTTGAGTGTTTTTTTTTTACATTCTTAGTTACCAAAACCCCAAATTCCATGCGAAACTAGCTTTATATGGGAAAAAAATGACATTACCAGAAAAGTGTCCTTGGGTGTTTTTGAGCGTGTTAGGCAATAAAGCACTAAAAAGCAAGGCAATCACATTACATGGGAATAAAACCAACTTTTACGAAGAACTTGCCTTTTAGTGTTTTTGACACGTATTTAGTAAGGTTGCTCTGTTTCTCAATTAAGAGTGTTATCCATGAGTTTCAGCATATACACGAGTTTTTTGCGTTTTTTGCCTTGTTTTTTTTTTTATTATAAAACATTCATTATACACTTTTCTCGCAATGTCACTTTGTTTCCCAATATAGAGTGCTTTGTATCCATTTTCGCGTTTTTTTGTAGGTAGCAAGTTCAAAAACAATCAAAATATACATTTTTATTAAATGTTTTTCTGCTTCTTGATATTGCTTGGTTTGTATCAGTTTTAGCGTTTTTCTACGTAAAACACTGAAAAGACACGTTTTTAGTAATTTTTTTTTTTGGATTCCCACATAGAGTGTTCCTTATTATTTATCGTTTTGGTGCCTAACATGCTGAAAAACACTCAAAAGACAGATTTCTGGTAAGGTCTTTGATTTCCTCAAATGGGACGCTTTGCATGTGTTTTCAGTGTTTTTGAGCGTGTTACGCAATAAAGCACTAAAAGCCAGGGTAATCACATTACATGGCAATAAAACAAGATTTTACCAAGAACTTGCCTTTAAGTGTTTTTGAGCTCCTTACGTACCAAAACACTAAAACGCATGCAAAATACTTTTATGGAGAAACAAAATTATATTACCAAATACATGTATTTTGAGTGTTTTTGATCGTTTTATCTATAAAAACGCTTAAATACATGTAAAGAACCTTATGTTTGGGAAACGAAAGAACATTACGAGAAACGTTTATTATGAGTGATTTTTAAGTTCCTTTAGTAGCAAAAAGCTAAAACCCACAAATAACACTGTTTAGAAAAAAAAAAATAATAAATAAAAAATAAGAAAATGGGATTTTTTTTTTTTTTTGTTATTCATCTTCATAGGTACCGAGATGCCAAAATTCTGCCACAATTCAGGGAATTTATGTGGAAAAAAAAACATTATCGTAAAAGTTAATTATAGCTGTTTTTTCGGATTGTTATGTACGAAACCCTAAAGTGTATGCAAAGCCACCTGTACTTGTGAACACATTTAGTGAGTGAGTGGTGACACATAAAGAACAATGAGTGCTCCAGTGCAAACGTACGAACGCAACTACCTCCTACGTCGCAGGCGAGGATCAGGTTACCCGCCGCCCAAAGTGATAAAGTGCCTTAAGACCCTGAAACTATTTCGGAACCGCGGGTCGAGGGGAGGGAAACAAGTGCGTCCCATCAAGGTTGTGACCTCAAGTGCCAGAGTTGACCGCAGGGTAGGAAAGAAGGAATACAGGCACATTGAAGTACCTCGGATTTGGTACAGTTTCCCCTCCCTCCTCTTATTTAATGCAACATCTTTAGCCAACAAAATGGACGAATTAATCGTGACGGTGAGTTCTACTTGTGCAGACATTGTGGCGGTTACTGAGGCGTGGCAGATTGTTCCTGAGGTGTGCTCAATGCAGGGCTACCAGCTCTACCATCACCTGCGGTCAGGACGCAGGGGTGGTGGAGTGGCCGTTTTCTGCCGCTCTTCCCTCAGCCCCTCACACCTCCCTGTCGATATTCCGGCCGGTGTAGAGGCCCTGTGGGTGAGAGTCACGCCCCCCTGCCATCCCAGCAACACGGCCTCCATCATTGTGTGCGTCGTGTACCACCCTCCACGAGCCGCCACAGGACAGTTACTCGCCACTCACATCATCGACACTGCTGATGCCCTGAGGGTGAAGTATCCTGCCGCCAAACTGGTCATCTGTGGGGACTTTAACAGATTAGATATCAACGATATTTTACACCAGCTACACCTCACCCAGGTCGTGGACTTCCCCACCCACCAGCAAGCCATCCTCGACCTTATACTGACAAACCTGGGCCAGCAGTACTCGCCCCCCAAACCGCAGTACTCGCCCCACAAACGGAGCACCCACCTCTCCATACTGTGGTCACCCACACCCACCACCTCGACCTCCCGGTCAGCCGTCACCAGGACCCACCGCTCCATGCCTGACTCAGCCATGAGGGAGTTTGGGCAGTGGGTGACACAACACCCGTGGACCGAGGTGCTGGATGTGGAGGACGTCCACTTAAAATGGCAGAATTACGTCACCACCACCACAGAGGCCTTCCACCACTACTTCCCAACCAAGAGCGTCACAACGCACCCTTCTGATGCTCCCTGGATGACACCCCGCATTAAAAGACTCATGCGTCAGCGGACCTGGGCGTTCCACTCCTGCCCGGTCCTTTACAGGAAACTAAGAAACAGAGTAATCAGGGAGATTAAGAATGCAAAGGCAAACTATTACCCAGACAAGATACACCACCTCAAGCTGACCAACAACAGACAGTGGTACGCAAAGATCAAAGCTTTGTGTGGCCTACAAAAGCATACTTCGTCTCTTCCTTGCACCTCACACCTTCCTGCTACTCTCGCGGCTCAGGAGATGAACGATCACTTTGCTGCTATCTGTCAAACCTTTCCTCCCCTCCACACCACTCTGCTTCCTGCCTATCTTCCGGCCCCCTCTCATCCCCCCAGTGTCCAGGCGGTGGATGTTTTTAAGAGAATACTCAAATTCAAACCAAGATCCACCACACCCACTGACCTTCCTATAAAAATTTACAAGGAATTTGCTGTAGAGCTAGCAACACCGCTATGCTCAATAATAAACGCTTCACTCTCCCAACACTCTTGCCCCGAGGACTGGAAGACATCTTACGTCACCCTCATCCCCAAAACCTCCAGTCCACAGTCACTCAATGACCTCAGACCAGTCTCTATCATCCCCATCCCTAGCCTTATTTGTGAAGATTTTGTATATGACTGGGCCTACACCAAAATTTGTAATACCGTGGATATCAGACAGTTTGGAAATATTAAAGCCACCTCCACCTCCCATTACCTGACCAGCTTCCTTGAATTCATCCACAGCCACCTGGACAAGCGAAACACCTCTCTAGCTGTTGCTTTTGTGGTCTTCAAAAAGGCTTTTGATCTTGTTGATCACACTGTTGTCATCAGCAAAGCAGTGAGTCTGGGTCTCCCTCCTAACCTGATAGCGTGGCTAGCCGACTTCCTCACAGGGAGGCGTCAGGCCGTTCGCTATCAGGGCTCTGTCTCTACTTTCCAACAGCTGACTTGTGGGGTCCCCCAGGGGACCAAGATGGGTCCTCTATGCTTCCTCCTCCTCATTAACGACGCCCTCACTGACACCCCCCATCGCTGGAAGTATGTGGACGACTGCACCGTGGGCGTCCCAGTTTCCACCAAGAACCCGGACTACTCGCCACTGCAAGCGATCCTGCAGACGTGGACGGAGGAGAGCAGGATGACCATCAACCACAACAAAACTGTGGTGATGCATTTCTGTACCTCCTCTGTACCAGTGCCCCCTCCCCAGCTCTCAGTGGGCCCTCACCCCCTCCAGGTAGTCCGATGTGCCAAGCTCCTCGGAGTCACGGTGGACGACCAGCTGACCTGGAAGCAGCATGTCACCAGCACCATAAGATCAGCTACCTACAGGCTGTACATGCTGCGCAGACTCAGGTCGCTGGGGACGCCGACAGATGAGTTAAGGGGGGTGTATCTTACTTTCATCCTCCCCAAACTCATGTACGCCTCCCCAGCGTGGTCCTCCTCCCTCACACAAACTCAACAGCTACAGTTGGAGAGTGTGCAGAAAAGGGCGTGCAGGGTCATCCTTGGCCCTGCATACACCACCTATGAAGAAGCCCTGAACACCCTGAAGCTGTCCAGACTATCCACCAGGTACAGTGAGGCTCTAGAGAAGTTTGGAAGGGGACTTCTGAATCATCCACGTCTCAGAAACATGCTGCCGCCTGACGCGCCTCGCCCTACCCGTGCCACCAGACACCACAATAAGATAACGCCCCTAAAGGCGCCACGTACGGACCGGTACAGACTCAGTCCGATTCCCACCATGGTGCGAGCCATCAATCAATAGTCTCTTCTAGATTTGACTTACCTTTAGGATTAATGTCAAGTATTTCCCCACCCCCAATGTACATTTTCATTTTGTTGACTGCCTAAAGAATAAACCGTTTATTATTATTATTATTATTATTATTATTATTATATAGGGAAGTTAAACGACTTTACCAGAAACCTGTCTTTTCAGTGTTTTGAGCATGATAGGTAGGCACCAAAAATGATGAATAATTTGGAAGTCAGTCAATATGTGAATCCAAAACAAAATTACAGAAAACGTGTCTTTTCAGTGTTTTACATAGAAAAACGCTAAAGCGGATACAAACCATCCTATATGAAGAAATACAATAACATTACCAAAAAGATATATTTTGAGTGTTTTTGAGCTTGTTACCTACAAAAAAATGCCAAAATGGATGTAAAGCACTCTATATTAGGAAACAAAAGGACATTACGAGAAACGTGTAAAATGAGTGTTTTATAGTTTTAAAAGAACCACAAGGCAGTAAACGCAAAAACTCGTGTATATAGAGAAATTTCTTACATACCAAAATGATGAAATGCATGAATAACACTTTTAATCGATAAACAGAACTACCTTACCATATTGTGTATTTTGAGTGTTTTCACATTCTTAGTTACGAAAATGTCAAATTACATGCGAAAATAGCTTCATGTGGGAAAAAAAATGACATTACCAAAAAAGTGTCTTTTGAGTGTTTTTCAGCTTGATATGCAACAAAGCTCTAAAAAGCAGAACGATCACATTACATGAGAATAAAACCCACTTTTACGAAGAAGTATTTTTTAACCCCTTATATACCAAACCGCTAAAACGCATGCAAAACAAACTTTATGCAGAAACAGAATAACATTACCAAAAACATATATTTTGAGTGTTTTTGATCATGTTATCTATAAAAACGCTTAAGTACATGCAAAGAACATTATATTTGGGAAACAAAAGGACATCACGAGAAACGTGTATTATGAGTGTTTTTTTTAAGTTCCTTAAGTACCAAAAAGCTAAAACACACAAATAACACTCTTTATATATAAAAAAAGTAAAATAAATAGGATTTTTTTTCTCTTTTTTTTGTTATTCATCTTCATAGGTACCGAGATGCCAATATTCTGGAAAAATTCAGGGCAATTATGTGATTAATGGATATTATCAAAAAAGTTAATTTCAGCTTTTTTTTTTCGGACTGTTATGTACCACACCCTAAAGTACATGCAAAACCTCCAATATGAGGAAATTAAACGACCTTACCAGAAATCTGTGTTTTAAGTGTTTTTTAGCATGTTAGGCACAAAAACGATAAATAATAAGGAACTCACTCTATATGGGAATCCAAAACAAACTTACTGAAAACGTGTCTTCTCAGTGTTTTACGTAGAAAAAACGTTAAAACGGATGGAAACGAACCAATATCAAGAAATAGAAAAACGTTACCAAAAAGGTATATTTTGAGTGTTTTGAGCTTTTTACCTACAAAACACGCAAAAATTCATGCAAAACACTCTATATTGAGAAACAAAAGGACATTGCAAGAAAAGTGTATAACGAGTGTTTTATAGTTCAAAAGAACCACAAAGCAAAAAACGCAAATACTCGTGTATATGGAGAGATTTCCTAGATTCCAAAATGCTGAAACTCATGAATAACACTCAATTGAGAAACAGAACAACCTTACTAAATGCCTGTATTTTCTGTGCTTTTCACATTCTTAGTCACCAAAAACTCTAAATTGCATGCGAAACCACCTTTATGCGAGAAAAAAAATGACATTACCAGAAAAGCGTCTTTTAAGTGTTTTTGAGCGTGATAGGCAATAAAGCATTAAAAAGCAGGGCAATCATATTACATTGGAATAACATCAGTTTATACCAAAAACTTGCCTTTAAGAGTTTTTGAGCTCCTTATATACAAAACTGCTAAAACGCATGGAAAACACACTTTATGGAGAAACATTTTTTTTTTGTAGGTAACAAGCTCAAAAACACTCAAAATATACATTTTCGGTAATGTTTTTCTGCTTCTTGATACTGGTTGGTTTGCATCAGTTTTAGTGTTTTTCTACGTAAAACACTGAGAAGACACGTTTTCAGTAATTTTCTTTTGGATTCCCACATAGAGTGAGTTCCTTATTATTTATCGTTTTGGTGCCTAATATGCTGAAAAACACTCAAAAGACAGATTTCTGGTAGGGTCTCTAATTTCCTCATATGCGAGGCGTTGCATGTCTTATGAGTAATTTTGAGCGTGTTACGCAATAAAGCACTAAAAAGGAAAGGCAATCACATTACATGGGAATAAAACCAAATTTTATCTAGAACTTACCTTTAAGTGTTTTTGAGCTCCTTACATACCAAAACGTTAAAACGTTTGCAATATACATTTTATGGAGAAACAGAATAATATTACCAAATACATGTATTTTGAGTGCTTTTGATCATATTATCTATAAAAACGCTTAAATACATGCAAAGAACCTTATGTTTGGGAAACGAAAGGACATTACGAGAATCGTGTATTATGAGTGGTTTTTAAGTTCCTTCAGTACCTAAAAGCTAAAACCCACAAATAACACTCTTTATTTAGAAAAAAAAATAATAAACAAAAAAAAAAAAAAAAATGGGAGTTTTTTTTTTATTATTCATCCTTATAAGTACCGAGATGCCAAAATTCTGCCAAAATTCAGGGAATTTATGTGGAAAAAAGAACATTACCCAAAAAGTTAATTATAGCTTTTTTTTTTTTCGGATTGTTAAGTACCAAACCCTAAAGTGCATGCAAAGACACTTATATAAGGAAGTTAAACAACTTGATCAGAAACCTCTCTTTTCAGTGTTTTTCAGCATGTTAGGCACCAAAACGATAAATAATATGGAAGTCAGTCAATATGTGAATCCAAAACAAAATTACTGAAAACGTGTCTTTTCTGTGTTTTACGTAAAAAAAACACTAAAGCGGATGCAAACCAACCTATATGAAGAAATAGAATAACATTACCAAAAAGATATATTTTGAGTGTTTTTGAGCTTGTTACCTACAAAAAATGGAAAAATGGATGTAAAGCACTCTATATTAGAAACAAAAGGACTTTACGAGAAACGTGTATAATGAGTGTTTTATAGTTTTAAAACAACCACAAGGCAATAAACGCAAAAATTCGTGTATATAGAGAAATTTCTTACAAACCGAAATGATGAAATGCAGGAATAACACTTTTAATTAATAAACAGAACTACCTTACCAAATTGTGTATTTTAAATGTTTTTCACATTCTTAGTTACGAAAATGCCAAATTACATGCGAAACTACCTTCATGTGGGGAAAAAAAAAATGACATTACCAAAAAAGTCTTTTTAGTGTTTTTGAGCGTGATATGCAACAATGCCCTAAAAAGCAGAACAATCACATTACATGGGAATAAAACCAACTTTTACGAAGAACTTGCCTTTAAGTGTTTTTTAACTCCTTACATACCAAATCTCTAAAACGTATGGAAAACACCCTTTATGGAGAAACCGAATAACATTACCAAAAACATGTATTTTGAGTGTTTTTGATCATTTAACCTATAAAAACGCTTAAATACATGTAAAGGACCCTATGTTTGTATAACAAAAGGACATTACGAAAATCGTGTATTATGAGTGTTTTTAAGTTACTTAAGTACCAAAAAGCTAAAACCCACAAATAACACTCTTTATAGAGAGATTTTTTTTTTATTCATCTTCATAGTTACCGAGATGCCAAAATTCTGGCAAAATTAATGGCAATTTTGTAAAAAAAAAAAAAAAAGCTATATAAAAAATAATTTTAGCTTTTTTCCGGAGTTATGTACAAACCCTGAGGTGTATGCAAATCCACCTATATGGGGAAATTACACGACTTTACCAGAAACCTGTATTTTGAGTGTTTTTCAGCAATATCAACAATATTACTTAAAACGTGTCTTTTCTGTGATTTACGTAGAAAAACGCTAAAACGGATGTAAACCAACCAATATGAAGAAATAGAATAACATTACCAAAAAGATATATTTTGATGTGTTTTTGAGCTTGTTACCTAGAAAAAATGAAAAAAAATGGATGGAAAGCACTTTATATTGGCAAAGAAAAGGACATTACAAGAAACGTGTATGATTGTTATATAGTTTGACAAGAACCAAAAGGAAAAAAAACTCAAAAACTCATGTAAAATAAAGAAGAGTCTTACATACCAAAAAGGTGAAACTCATGAATAACAATTTTAATTCTGAAACAGAAATACCTTACCAAATGTGTGTATTAGAAAAGTTTCTTACATACCAAAATGCTGGAACTCATGAATAATATTTTTAATTAAGAAATAGAACAACCTTACTAAATGCCTGTGTTTTGAGTTTTTTTCACATTCATAGTTACCAAAACCCCAAATTCCATGCAAGACTAGCTTTATGTGGGAAAAAAAAAATATTACAAGAAAAGTGTTTTTTGAGTGTTTTTGACCGTGTTAGGCAATAAAGCACTAAAAAGCAGGGTAATAACATTACATGGGAATAAAAACAACTTTTACCAAGAACTTGTCTTTAAGTGTTTTTGAGCTCATTACATACCAAAACGCTAAAACGCTTGCAAAACACCTTTTATGGAAAAACAGAATAAAATTACCAAAAACATATATTTTGAGGGTTTAGATCATGTTATCTATAAAAACGCTTAAATACATACAAAGAACCTTATGTTTGCGAAACGAAAGGACATTACGAGAAATGTGTATTATAAGTGTTTTTAAGTTCCTTAAGTACCAAAAAATTAAAACCCACAAATAACACTCTTTATTTAAAAAAAAAAGTATGAAAATAAAAAAATAGGAATTCTTTTTCTTTTTGTTATTCATCTTCATTAGGTACCGAGATTCCAAACTTCTGGGAAAATTTAGGACTATTATATGATAAAAGAAAATTATCAAAAAAGTTAATTTTAGCTTTTTTTAAGGACTGTTATATACCAAACCCTAAAGTGCATCCAAAGACTCCTATATGAGGAGATTAAACGACCTTACCAGAAATCTGCTTTTTGAGTGTTTTTCAGCATGTTAGGCACCAAAACGATAAATGATAAGGAACTCACTCTATATGAGAATCCAAAACAAAATTGCTAAAGACGTGTCTTTTCAGTGTTTTACTTAGAAAAACGCTGAAACACATGCAAACCAACCAATATCAAGAAATAGAAAAACATTACCAAAAAGGTATATTTTGAGTGTTTTTGAGCTTGTTACCTACAAAAAACGGGAAAATTGATGCAAAGCACTCTATATTAGAAAACAAAAGGACTTTGCAATAAAAGTGTATAATGAGTTTTTTATAGTTTAAACGAACCAAAAGGCAAAAAACACAAAAACTCGTGTATATGGAGAATGTTCCTAGATACCAAAATGCTGAAACTCATGAATAACACTCTTAATTGAGAAACAGAATAACCTTACTAAATGCGTGTATTTTGCGAGCTTTTCACATTCTTAGTTATCAAAACCCCAAATTGCATGCGAAACCACCTTTATGTGAGGAAAAAAATGACATTACCAGAAAAGCGTCTTTTAAGTGTTTTTGAGCGTGAAAGGCAATAAAGCACTAAAAAGCACGGCAATCATATTACATTGGAATAACACCAATTTATACCAAAAAACCTGACTTTAAGTGTTTTTGAGCTCCTTATAAAACAAACCGCTAAAACGCATGCAAAACAAACTTTATGGAGAAACAGAATAGCATTACCAAAAAACATATATTTTGAGCATTTTTAATCATGTTATCTATGAAAACGTTTAAATACATGCAAAGAACATTATGTTTGGGAAAAAAAAGGACATTATGAGAAACGTGTATTATGAGTGTTTTTTAAGTTCCTTCAGTAACAAAAAGCTAAAACCCACAAATAACATTCTTTATTTAGAAAATAAAAAAAAATATAAAAATATAAAAAATAGGAAGTTTTTTTTTTTTGTTATTCATCTTCATAGTACCAAGATGCCGAAATTCTGGGAACATTCAGGGAAATCGTATAAAAAAGAAATATTATCAAAAAAGTTAATTTCAGCTTTTTTTTTCGAACTGTTATGTAGCAAACCCTAAAGTGCATGCAAAGCCTCCTATATGAAGAAATTTAACGACCTTACCAGAAATCTGTGTTTTGAGTGTTTTTTAGCATGTTAAGCACCAAAACGATAAATAATAAGGAACTCACCTCTATATGGGATTCCAAAACAAAGTTACTGAAAACGTGTCTTCTCAGTGTTTTACGTAGAAAAACACTAAAACGGATGCAAAGCAACCAATATCAAGGAATAGAAAAACGTAACTAAAAAGGTATATTTTGAGTGTTTTTGAGCTTATTACCTACAAAAAACGCGAAAGTTGATGCAAAGCACTCTATATTAGTAAACAAAAGGATATTGCAAGAAAAGTGATTGTTTTATAGTTCAAAAGAACCACAAGGCAAAAAACGCAAAATCTCGTGTATATGGAGAGGTTTCCTAGATACAAAAATGCTAAAACTCATGAATAACACTCATAATTGAGAAACAGAACAACCTTAATAAATGCGTGTATTTTGAGTGCTTTTCACATTCTAAGTTACCAAAACCCCAAATTGCATGGGAAAATAGATTTGTGGGAAAAAAAAAGACTTTACCAGAAAGGTGTCTTTTAAGTGTTTTTTGAGCGTGATAGGCAATAATGCACTAATAAGGAGGGCAATCACATTACATTGAAGGAAAACGAATTTTTACCAAGAACTTGCCTTTAAGTGTTTTTGAGCTCCTTATATACCAAAAAACTAAAACGCCTTCAAAACACTCTTTATGGTGAAACAGAATAATATTACCAAAAACATATTTTGAGTGTTTTTGATCATGTTACCAATGAAAACGTTTAAATACATGCAAAGAACACTATTTTTTAGAAACGAAAGGAGATTACGAGAAACGTGTATTATGAGTGTTTTTAAGCTCATTAATTACGAAAAAGCTAAACGCCACAAATAACACTCTTTATTGAGAAATAATAAATAAATAAAAAAAAAAAACGATATTTTTTTCTTTCTTATTCATCTTCACAGGTACCGAGATGCCAAAATTCGGGCAAAATTCAGGAAATTATTTGAAATAAGAACATTATCAAAAAAAGTTAAATTTAGCATTTTTTTCGGACTATTATGTACAAAACACCTAAAGTGCATGCAAAGCCACCTATATGGAGAAATTAAACGTTTTTGCCAGAAAACAGTCTTATGAGTGTTTTTCAGCATCTTAGGAACCAACACGATGAATAACATGGAAGTCAATCTATATGGGAATCCAAAACAATATTACTAAAAACGTGTCTTTTCGGTGTTTTACGTTGAAAAACGCTAAAACGGATGCAAACCAACGAATATGAAGGAATAAAATAACATTACCAAAAAGGTATATTTTGAGTGTTTTTGAAATTGTTACCTACAAAAAACGCGAAAATAGATGGAAAGCTCTCTATATTGGGAAGCAAAAGAACATTACGAGAAACGTGTATAATGTGTGTTTTATAGTTTCACAAGAACTACAAGGCAAAAAACGCAAAAACTCGTGTATATAGAGAAGTTTCTTACATTCCAAAATGCTGAAACTCTGGAACAACACTTTTAATTGAAAAACAGAACAATCTTACTAAATGCATGTATTTTGAGTGCTTTTCACATCCTGAGTTACCAAAACAACCAAATTCCATGCGAAACCAGCTTTATGTGGGAAAAAAAATGACATTACCAGAAAAATGTATTTTGAGTGTTTTTGAGCGTGTTAGGCAATAAAGCACTAAAAAGCAGGGCAATCACATTACATTGAAATAAAACCAATTTTTAACAAGAACTTGCCTTAAAGTGTATTTGATCTCCTTAAATACCAAAACACTAAAATGCATGCAAAATACACTTTATGGTGAAACAGAATAACATTACCAAAAACATATATTTTGAGTGTTTTTGATCATGTTACCAATAAAAACGCTTAAATACATGCAAAGAACCATATTTTTGGGAAACGAAAGGACATTACGAGAAACGTGTATTATGAGTGTTTTTAAGTTCATTAAGTACGAAAAAGCTAAAAGCCACAAATTACACTCTTTATTGAGAAAAAAATAAATAAATAAAAAAATACGACTTTTTTTTTCATTCTTATTTATCTTCACAGGTAAGGAGGTGCCAAAATTCGGGCAATGTTCAGGAAATTATATAAAATAAGAACATTATCAAAAAAGTTACATTTAGCTTTTTTTTTGGACTGTTATGTACCAAACCCCTAAATTGCATGCAAAGCCACCTATATGGGGAAATTAAACGTCTTTGCCAGGAAAATGTCTTATGAGGGTTTTTCAGCATGTTAGCAACCAACACGATAAAACCCAAGGAAGTCAATCTATATGGGTATCCAAAACAAAATTACTGAAAACGTGTCTTTTTGGTGTATTACGTAGAAAACGCTAAAATGGATGCAAACCAACCAAAATGAAGAAATAGAATAACATTACCAAAAAGGTATATTTTGAGTGTTTTTGAAATTGTTACCTACAAAAAAACGCGAAAATGGATGGAAAGCACTCTATATTGGGACACAAAAGGCACCAAAAAGCATGTTAGGCACCAAAACGATAAATAATATGAAAGTCACTCTATATGGAAATCCAAAACAAATTTACTGGAAACGTGTCTTTTAAAAGATTTACGTAGAAAAACGCTAAAACGGATGCAAACCAACCAATATAAAGAAATAGAATAACATTACCAAAAAATATATTTTGTGTTTTCTTGAGCTTGTTACATAAAAAAAACGCGAAAATATATGCAAAGCACTCTATATAAGGAAAAAAAAAAACATAACGAGAAACGTGTATAATGAGTGTTTTATAGTTTCACCAGAATCACAAGGCAAAAAACGCAAAAACTCGACTATATGGAGATACCAAAATACTGAAACTCATGAATAACACTCTTAATCAAGAAACAGAACAACCTTACTAAATGCGTGTATTTTGAGTGTTTTTTTTACATTCTTAGTTACCAAAACCCCACATTCCATGCGAAACTAGCTTTATGTGGGAAAAAAATCACATTACCAGAAAAGTGTCTGAGTGTTTTTGAGCGTGTTAGGCAATAAAGCACAAAAAAGTAAGGCAATCACATTACATGGGAATGAAACCAACTTTTACGAAGAACTTGCCTTTTAGTGTTTTTGACACGCATTTAGTAAGGTTCCTCTGTTTCTCAATTAAGAGTGTTATTCATGAGTTTCAGCATATACACGAGTTTTTGCGTTTTTTGCCTTGTGGTTTTTTTGAACTATAAATTATTTATTGTACACTTTTCTCGCAATGTCCCTTTGTTTCCCAATATAGAGTGCTTTGTATCCATTTTCCCGTTTTTTTGTAGGTAACAAGCTCAAAAAAACTCAAAATATATATTTTTGGTAATGTTTTTCTGCTTCTTGATATTGGTTGGTTAGTATCAGTTTTAGTGTTTTTCTACTTAAAACACTGAAAAAGACACGTTTTCACTAATTTCCTTTTGGATTCCCACATAGAGTGAGTTCCTTATTATTTATCGTTTTGGTGCCTAACATTCTGAAAAACACTCAAAAGACAGATTTCTGGTAAGGTCTTTAATTTCCTCATATGGGACGCTTTGCATGTCTTTTCAGTGTTTTTGGACGTGTTACGGAATAAACCACTAAAAGCCAGGGCAATCACATTACATGGGAATAAAACCAAATTTTACCAAAAACTTGCCTTTAAGTGTTTTTGAGCTCCTTACGTACAAAAACGCTAAAACGCATGCAAAATACATTTTATGGAGAAACAGAATTACATTACCAAATATATGTATTTTGAGTGTTTTTGATCATGCTATCTATAAAAACGCTTAAATACATGCAAAGAACCTTATGTTTCGGAAACGAAAGAACATTACGAGAAACATGTATTATGAGTGATTTTTAAGTTCTTTCAGTACCAAAAAGCTAAAACCCACAAATAACACTCATTAGAAAAAAAAATAATGAATAAAAAAATAAGAAAATGGGATTTTTAAAAAATTTTTATATTCATCTTCATAGGTACCGAGATGCCAAAATTCTGCCAAAATTTGGGAATTTATGTGGAAAAAGAACATTACGAAAAAAAAGTTGAGTGTTTTTCACATACTTAGTTACGAAAATGCCAAATTATATGCGAAACTACCTTCATGTGGGAAAAAAAATGACATTTCCAAAAAAGTGTCTTTTTAGTGTTTTTGAGCGTGATATGCACCAAAGCACTAAAAAGCAGAACAATCACATTATATGGGAATAAAACCAACTTTTACGAAGAACTTGCCTTTAAGTGTTTTTTAAATCCATACATACCAAATCGCTAAAACGCAGGCAAAACACCCTTTATGGAGAAACAGAATAACATTATCAAAAACATGTATTTTGAGTGTTTTTGATCATGTTACCTATAAAAACGCTTAAATACATGTAAAGAACCTTATGTTTGTATAACAAAAGGACATTACAAAAATCATGTATTATGAGTGTTTTTAAGTTATTTAAGTACCAAAAAGCTAAAACCCACAAAAACACTCTTTATAGAAAGAAAAAAAATTTCGTTATTCATCTTCATAGGTACCGAGATGGCAAAATTCTGGCAAAATTAATGGAAATTTTGTAAAAAAAAAAAAAATTATATAAAAAAATAATTTTAGCTTTTTTCCGGAGTTATGTACAAACCCTGAAGTGTATGCAAATCCACCTATATGGGGAAATTACACGACTTTACCAGAAACCTGTCTTTTGAGTGTTTTTCAGCAATTTCAACAATATTACTGAAAACGTGTCTTTTCAGTGATTTACGTAGAAAAACGCTAAAACGGATGTAAACTAACCAATATGAAGAAATAGAATAACATTACCAAAAAGATATATTTTTATGTGTTTTTCAGCTTGTTACCTACAAAAAATGCAAAAATGGATGGAAAGCACTTCATATTGGCGAAGAAAAGGACATTACGTGAAACGTGTATGAGTGTTTTATAGTTTGACAAGAACCACAAGTTAAAAAGCTCAAAAACTCGTGTACATAAAGAAGTTTCTTACATACCAAAAAGCTGAAACTCATGAATAACACTTTTAATTTTGAAACAGAAATACCTTACCAAATGTGTGTAGAAGAAAAGTTTCTTACATACCAAAATGCTGGAACTCATGAATAACACTTTTAATTAAGAAATAGAACAACCTTACTAAATGCCTGTGTTTTGAGTTTTTTTTTCACATTCTTAGTTACCAAAACCCCAAATTCCATGCAAAACTAGCTTTATGTGGGAAAAAAAATGATATTACCAGAAAAGTGTCTTTTGAGTGTTTTTTAGAGTGTTAGGCAATAAAGCACTAAAAAGCAGGGTAATCACATTACATGGGAATAATAACAACTTTTACCAAGAACTTGCCTTTAAGTGTTTTTGAGCTCATTACATACCAAAACGCTATAACGCATGCAAAGCACTTTTTATGGAGAAAGAATAAAATTACCAAAAACATAAATTTTGATGGTTTTTATCATGTTATCTATAATAACGCTTAAATACATACAAAGAACCTTAAGTTTGCGAAACAAAAGGACATTACGAGAAATGTGTATTATAAGTGTTTTTAAGTTACTTAAGTACCAAAAAGTTAAAACCCACCAATAACACTTTATTTGAAGAAAATAAAAAAAAAATAGGATTTATTATTTTTTTTTTTTTGTTATTCATCTTCATAGGTACCGAGATGCCAAAATTCTGGGAAAATTCAGGGCTATTATATGATAAAAGAAAATTACTGAAAAAGTTAATTTTAGCGTTTTTTTTTCGGACTGTTATATACCAAACCATAAAGTGCATCCAAAGACTCCTATATGAGGAAATTAAACGACCTTACCAAAAATCTGTGTTTTAAGTGTTTTTCAGCATGCTAGGCACCAAAACGATAAATAATAAGTAACTCACTCTATATGAGAATCCAAAACAAAATTGCTCAAAACGTGTCTTTTCAGTGTTTTACGTAGAAAAACGCTAAAACGGATTGAAACCAACCAATATCAAGAAATAGAAAAACATTACCAAAAAGGTATATTATGAATGTTTTTGAGCTTGTTACCGACAAAAAACGGGAAAATTGATGCAAAGCACTCTATATTAGAAAAGAAAAGGACTTTGCAAGAAAAGTGTATGATGAGTTTTTTTAATTCAAACGAACCAAAAGGCAAAAAACACAAAAACTCGTGGATATGGAGTAGGTTCCTAGATACCAAAATGCTGAAACTCATAAATAACACTCTTAATTGAGAAACAGAACAACCTTACTAAATGCGTGTATTTTGAGTGCTTTTCACATTCTTAGTTACCAAAAATCCCAAATTGCATGCAAAACCACCTTTATGTGAGAAAAAAATGACATTACCAGAAAAGTGTCTTTTAAGTGTTTTTGAGCGTGAGAGGCAATAAAGCACTAAAAAGCAGGGCAATCATATTACATTGGAATAACACCAATTTATACCAAAAACTTGCCTTTAAAGTGTTTTTGAGCTCCTTATATAACAAACCGCTAAAACGCATGCAAAACAAATTTTATGGAGAAACAGAATAACATTACCAAAAACATGTATTTTGAGTGTTTTTGATCATGTTATCTATAAAAACGCTAAAGTACATGCAAAGAACATTATGTTTGGGAACCAAAAGGACATTATGAGAAACGTGTATTATGAGTGTTTTTTAAGTTCCTTAAGTACCAATAAGTTAAAACCCACAAATAACACTCTTTATTTAGAAAATAAAAAAATTAAAAAATTAAAATAAATACGATTTTTTTTTTTTGTAATTCATATTCATAGGTACCGACATGCCAAAATTCTGGGAAAATTCAGGGCAATTATGTGATAAAAGAATATTATCAAAAAAGTTAATTTCAGCTTTTTTTTCGAACTGTTATCTACCAAACCCTAAAGTGCATGCAAAGCCTCCTATATGAGGAAATTAACGACCTTAAAAGAAATCTGTCTTTTGAGTGTTTTTTCAGAATTTTAGGCACCAAAACGATAAATAAATAAGTAACTCACTTTATATGGGAATCCAAAACAAAACTACTGAAAACGTGTCTTCTCAGTGATTTTTGTAGAAAAACGCTAAAACGGATGCAAACCAATCAATATAAAAAAAAATGGAAAAACATTACCAAAAATGTATATTTTGAGTGTTTTTGAGCTTGTTACCTACAAAAAACGCGAAAATTGATGCAAAGCACTCTATAAAATAAATAAATAATAAAGAAAAGGACATTGCAAGTGTATAATGAGTGTTTTATAGTTCAAAAGAACCAAAAGGCAGAAAACGCAAAAACTTGTGGATATGGAGAAGTTTCCTAGATACCAAAATGCTTAAACTCATGAATAACATTCCTAATTGAGAAACAGAACAACCTTACTAAATGCATGTATTTTGAGAGCTTTTTACATTTTTAGTTACCAAAACCCCAAATTGCATGCGAAACCAGCTTTATGAGAGAAAAAAATGACATTACCAGAAAATGTCTTATGAGTGTTTTTGAGCGTGATAGGCAATAATGCACTAAAAAGCAGGGCAATCACATTACATTTGAATAAAACCAATTTCTATCAAGAACTTGCCTTTAAGTGTTTTTGAGCTACTTATATACTAAACCGCTAAAACGCATGCAAAACAAACTTTATGGAGAAACAGAATAACATTACCAAAAACATGTAATTTGGGTGTTTTTTATCATGTTATCTATAAAAACGCTTAAATATATGCAAAGAACCTTATGTTTGGGAAACAAGGACATTACGAGAAACGTGAATTGTGAGTGTTTTTAAGTTCCTTGACTACTAAAAAGCTAAAACCCACAAATAACACTCGTTATGTAGAAAAAATAAAAAATAAAAAATAAATAAATAAAGAAAAGGATTTTCTTTTCTTTTTTTTTTTGTTATTCAACTTCATAGGTACCGAGATGCCAAAATTCTGGGAAAAATTAGGGCAATTATATGAAAAGAGAATATTATCAAAAAAAGTTGATATTAGCTTTTTTTTCGGACTATTATGTACCAAACACTAAAGTGCATGCAAAGCCTCCTATATGAGGAAATTAAACGACCTTACCAGAATTCTGTTTTGAGTGTTTTTCAGCATGTTAGGCACCAAAACGATAAATAATAAGGAACTCACTCTATATGGCAAACCATATACTGAAAACGTGTCTTCTCATTGTTTTACATAGAAAAACGCTAAAACGGATGCAAACCAATCAATATGAAGAAGTAGAAAAATATTACCAAAAAGGTACATTTTGAGTGTTTTTGATCTTATTACCTACAAAATAACGCGAAAATTGATACAAAGCACTCTATATTGGGAAACAAAGGGACATTGCGAGAAAAGTGTATAATGAATGTTTTATAGTTCAAAAAAATCACAAGGCAAAAAACTTAAAAACTCCTGTATATGGAGAAGTTTCCTATATACCAAAATGCTGAAACTCATGAATAACACTCTTAATTGAGAAACAGAACAACTTCACTAAATGCGTGTATTTTGACTGCTTTTCACATTCTTAGTTACCAAAATCCCAAATCGCATGCGAAACCAGTTTTATGTGGGAAAAATATGACATTACCAGAAAAATGTCTTTTGAGTGTTTTTGAGCGTGATAGGCAATAAAGCACTAAAAAGCAGGGGAATCACTTTACATGGCAATAAAATAAATTTTTACCAAGAACTTGCCTTTAAGTGTTTTAAGCTCCTTTTTGCATGCGCTAAAACGCATGCAAAACACACTTTATGGAGAAAGAGAATAGCATTACCAAAAACATATATTTTGAGTGTTTTTGATCATGTTACCAATAAAAACGCTTAAATACATGCAAAGAACCCTATTTTTGGGAAATGAAAGGACATAGCGAGAAACGTGTATTACGAGTGTTTTTAAGATCATTATTTACCAAAAAGCTAAAAGGCACAAATAAAACTCTATTGAGAAAAAAATAAATAAATAAAAAAATACCGTATTTTTTTCTTTCTTTTTCATCTTCACAGGTACCTAGATGCCAAAATTTGGGCAAAATTCAGGAAATTATGAGTTAATTATCAAAAAAAAATAATTTTAGCTTTTTTTTCGTACTGTTATGTACGAAACCCTAAAGTGCATGCAAAGCCACCTATATGGGGAAATTAAACGTCTTTGCCAGAAAACTGTCTTATGAGTGTTTTTCAGCTTCTTAGGCACCATAACCGTAAATAACATGCAAGTCACTCTATATGGGAATCTAAAACAAAATTACTGAAAACGTGTCTTTTCGGTGTTTTACGTAGAAAAACGCTAAAACGGATGCAAACCAACCAATAAGAAGAAATAAAATAACATTACCAAAAAGGTATATTTTGAGTGTTTTTGAGCTTGTTACCTACAAAAAACGCGAAAATGGATGCAAAGCATTCCCTATTGGGAAACAAAAGGACATTACGAAAAACGTGTATAATGAGTGTCTAATTATTTTTGAGCAAAAGAACTTGTTGTTCACCAGAACCACAAGTCAAAAAACGCAAAAACTAGTGTACATAAAGAAGTTTCTTAGATACCAAAATGCTGAAACTCTTGAATAAAAATATTAATTGAGAAACAGAACAATCTTACCAAATGCGTGTATTTTGAGTGTTTTTCACATTCATAGTTAGCAAAACCCCAAATAGCACGCGAAACTATGTTGGAAAAAAAATGACATTACCAGAAGTGTCTTTTGAGTGTTTTTTGAGCGTGTTAGACAATAAATCACAAAAAAACAGGGCAATCACATTACATGGGAATTAAACCAACTTTTTACCAAGAACTTGAAGTGTTTTTGACCTCTGTATAGAAAAAAATAAATAAATAAATAAAAATAGCTTTTTTTCTTATATTGATTTTCATAGGTACCAAGACGCCAAAATTCAGCCAAAATTCAGGGAATTTATGTGGAAAAAGAACATTATAAAAAAAGTTAATTAGAGCTCTTTTTTGGATTTTTATGTACCAAACTCTAAAGTGCATGCCGCCTATATAAGGAAATTAAACGACTTTACCAGAAAGCTGTCTTTTCAGTGTTTTTTTCAGCAAGTTAGGCACCAAAACGATAAATAATATGGAAGTCAGTCAATATGTGAATCCAAAACAAAATTACTGAAAACGTGTCTTTTCAGTGTTTTAAGTAGAAAAACGCTAAAACGGATGCAATCCAACAAATATAAAGAAATAGAATAACATTACCAAAAAGTGTTTTTGAGCTTTTTACCTACAAAAAACGCGCAAAAGGATGGAAAGCACTCTATATTGGGAAGCAAAAGGACATTACGAGAAACGTGTATAATGAGTGTTTTATAGTTTCACAAGAACCACAAGGCAAAAAACGCAAAAACTCGTGTATATAGAGGTTTCTTACATACCAAAACGCTAAAACTCATGAATAACACTTTTAATTGAAAAACAGAACTACCTTACCAAATGTGTGGATTTTGAGTGTTTTTCACATTCTTAGTTACGAAAATCCCAAATTACATGCGAAACTAGCTTTATGTGGTAAAAAAAAATGACATTACCAGAAAAGTGTCTTTTGAGTGTTTTTGAGCGTTATATGCAAAAAAACACTAAAAAGCAGAACAATCACATTACATTGGAATAAAACCAAATTTTATGAAGAACTTGCCTCTAAGTGTTTTTTAACTCCTTACATACCAAAACGCTAAACGCATGCAAAACAACCTTTATGGAGAAACAGAATAACATTACCAAAAACATGTATTTTGATTGTTTTTGATCATGTTACCTATAAAATCGCTTAAATACATGCAAAGAACCCTATGTTTGTGAAACGAAAGGACATTACGAAAATCGTGTATTATGAGTATTTTTAAGTTCCTTAAGTACCAAAAATCTAAAACCCACAAATAACATTCTTTATAGAGAAAAAAAATAATTAAAAAAATAGATTTTTTTTTGTTATTCATCTTCATAGGTAACGAGATGCCAAAATTCTGAGAAATTTCAGGGAAATTATGTGAAAAAAAAACAAAAAAAATAATTTAACTTTTTCCGGAGTTATGTACGAAGTCCATGCAAACCCACCTATATGGATAAGTTACACGACTTTACAAGAAACGTGTCTTTGGGTGTTTTCAGCAATTTCAACAGTATTACTGAAAACGTGTCTTTTCAGTTTTAGCATAGAACGCTAAAACGGATGCAAACCAACCAATATGAAGAAATAGAATAACACTACAAAAAAGTTGAGTGTTTTTGAGCTTGTTACCTACAAAAAACGCAAAAATGAATGCAAAGCAGTCTATATTGGGAAAGAAAAGGATATTACAAGAAAATTGTATAATGAATGTTTTAATAGTTTTCAAGAACCATAAGGCAAAAAACGCAAAACTCGTATATATGGAGAAGTTTCTTAGACACCAAAATGCTGAAACTCATGAATAACACTGTTAATTGAGAAACAGAACAATTTTAGGAAATGGGTGTATTTTGAGTGTTTTTTTTTTCACATTCTTAGTGGTCCAACCCCAAATTACATGCGAAACTGTGGAAAAAAAAATGAAATTACTAGAAAAGTGTCTTTTTAGTGTTTTTCAGCGTGTTAGGCAATTAAGCACTAAAAAGCAGGTCAATCACATTACATGGGAATATAACCAACTTTTACCAAGAACTTGCCTTTAAGTTTTTTTGAGCTCGTTACATACCAAAACGCTAAAACCCATGCAAAATACCCTTTATGGAAAAACAGAATAACATTATCAAAAACATGTATTTTGAGTGTTTTTGAGCTTGTTACCAATAAAAATGCTTAAATACATGCAAAGAACCCTATGTTTGGGAATGAAAGGACATTACGAGGAATGTGTATTATGAGTGTTTATAAGTTCCTTAAGTACCAAAAAGCTAAAACCCACAAATAACACTCTTTATAGAGAAAAAAAAAATAGCATTTTTTTTTATTGATCTTCATAGGCACTGAGATGCCAAAATTCTGGCAAAATTCAGGAAAATTACGTGAAAAAAGAATATTATGAAAGAGGTTAATTTTAGCTTTTTTTCGGACTGTTATGTACCAAACCCTAAAATGTATGCAAAGCCACCTATATGGGGAAATTAAACGACTTGACAAGAAAACTGTCTTTTGAGTGTTTTTCAGCATGTTAGGCATCAAAACGATAAATAACATAAAAGTCACTCTATATGGAAATCCAAAACAAAATTACTGAAAACGTGTCTTTTCTGTGTTTTACGTAGAAAAACGCTAAGACGGATAGAAACCAACCAATATGAAGATATAGAATAACATTAGCAAAAAGGTATATTTTGAGTGTTTTTGATCATGTTACCTATAAAAACGCTTAAATACATGTAAAGAATCTTATCTTTAGGAAACAAAAGGACATTACGAGAAACGAGTATTATGAGTGATTTTACGTTCCTTACGTACCAAAAAGCTTAAACCCACAAATAACACTCTATATAGAGAAAAAATAAATAAATGAAAAAATAGCATTTTTGTTATTTTTTTTGTTATTAATCTTCATAGGTATCGAGATGCCAAAATTCTGGCAAAATTCAGGGAAATTATGTGAAAAAAGAATATAAAAAAAGTTAATTTTAGCTTTTTTCAGACCGTTATGTACCAAACCCTTAAGTGCATGTAGAGCCACCTATATTGGGAAATTAAACGACTTTACCTGAAACCTGTCTTTTGCCTTTTTTTCAGTATGTTAGGCACCAAAACAATAAATAATATGGAAATCACTCTGTATGGGAATCCAAAACAAAATTACTGAAAACGTGTCTTTTCAGTGTTTTACGTAGAAAAACGCTAAAAAGAATGGAAATCAACCAATATCATGAAATAAAATAATATTACCAAAAAGGTACTTTTTGTGTTTTAGAGCGAAAATGGATGCAAATCTCTCTATATTGGGAAACAAAAGGACTATATATATATATATATATATATATATATATATATATATATATATATATATATATATATATATATATATATATATATATATATATATATATATATATATATATATATATATATATATATATATATATATATATATATATATATATATATATATATATATATATATATATATATATATATATATATATATATATATATATATATATATATATATATATATATATATATATATATATATATATATATATATATATATATATATATATATATATATATATATATATATATATATATATATATATATATATATATATATATATATATATATATATATATATATATATATATATATATATATATATATATATATATATATATATATATATATATATATATATATATATATATATATATATATATATATATATATATATATATATATATATATATATATATATATATATATATATATATATATATATATATATATATATATATATATATATATATATATATATATATATATATATATATATATATATATATATATATATATATATATATATATATATATATATATATATATATATATATATATATATATATATATATATATATATATATATATATATATATATATATATATATATATATATATATACATAATAACATTACCAAAAAGGTATATTTTGAGTGTTTTTGAGCTTCTTACCTACAAAAAACTAGAAAATGCATGCAATCCACTCTATATTTGGAAACAAAAGGAGATTACGAGAAACGTGTATAATGAGTATTTTATAGTTTCACAAGAACCACAAGGCAAAAAACGCAAAAACTCGTGTATGTGGAGAAGTTTCTTAGATACCAAAATGCTGAAACTCATGAATAAGACTCTGAATTCAGAAACAGAACAACCTTACCAAATGGGTGTATTTTGAGTGTTTTTCACATTCTTAGTTACCAGAACCCCAAATTGCATGCGAAACTAGCTTTATGTGGGAAAGGAATGACATTACGAGAAAAGTGTCTTTTGAGTGTTTTTTAAGCGTGTTAGGCAATAAAGCACTAAAAAGGAGGGCAATCATATTACATGGGAATAAAACCAACTTTTACCAAGAACTTGCCTTTAAGTGTTTTTGAGCTCCTTATATACCAAATCGCTAAAACGCATGCAAAACACCCTTTATAGAGAAACAGATTAACATTACCAAAAACATGTATTTTGAATGTTTTTGATCATGTTATCTCTAAAAACGCTTAAATACATGCAAAGAACCCTATGTCTGGGAAACAAATGGACATTACGAGAAACGTGTATTATGAGTGTTTTTAAGTTCCATAAGTACCAAAAAGCTAAAACCTCTTTATAAAGAAAAAAATAAAAAATAAAAAAATAGGATTTTTTTGGGGGGGTATTCTTCATAGGTACCGAGATGCCAAAATTCTGGCAAAATTCAGTGAAATTATGTGAAAAAAGAACATTATCAAAAAAGTTAATTTTAGCTTTTTTTTCGGACTGTTTTGTACCAAACCTTAAAGTACATGCAAAGCCAACTATATGAGGAAATTAAACGACTTTACTAGAAACCTGTGTTTTGAGTGTTGTTCAGCATGTTATTCACCAAAACAATAAATAATAAGGAAGTCATTCTATATGAGAATCCAAAACAAAATTACTGAAAACACGTCTTTTCCGTGTTTTACGTAGAAAAACGCTAAAACGGATGGAAACCAACCAATATGTAGAAATAGAATAAGATTACCAAAAATTATATTTTGAATGTTTTTAAGCTTTTTACTTACAAAAAACGCGAAAATGGATGCCTTTTAGCGGTTTGTTACCTAAGAAGTAAAAAAAAAAAACGTTTCTCGTAATATTTTTTTTTCCATTTAACCAAATAGGGTACTTGGAATGTATTTTGACGTTTTCCACATAACAGCCTCAAAAACAATAAAAAAAACTTTGTTTTTGGTAATGTTATTCTGTTTCTCCATCAAGGGTGTTTTGCATGCGTTTTAGCGTTCTGATACCTAAGTTGCTCAAAGATACTTAAAAGAGACATTTTTGTTGATGTTTTGTTTTCCATTACAGTGTGATTTCCATACTTTTCATCGTTTTGGAGTTAGAACACTGATAAACACTCAAAAGACACCTTTCTAGAAAACTCGTCTCCTTTCGCATGCTTTGCATGTGTACTGAACAATGAGAAATGCACTCCAATTACAAGTGTTTGAAAATGTTATTATGTTTGTCGATGACGAATTTTTTATTTATTTATTTTTTTTTTTGCATGCAGCTTGTGTTTTTGGTATGTAATGAGCTCAAAAACACTTAAAAGACACGTTTTCCTTAGTGTTGTTTTGTTGTTCAAATCAAGTGATTTCCAAGCTTTATATCGATTTAGTGTCTAAACACTCCAAAGACACGTTTCTGGAAAAATCGTTTCATTTCCTCGTAAAGGTTACTTTGCATGCATTTTTGCGTTTTTTTTATGTAACAAGCTCATAAACACATAAAATACTTGTTTTTGGCAATTTTATTATGTTTCTCCATAAAAAGTGTTTTGCAAACGTATTAGCGTTTTGATACGTAAGAAGCTCAAAAAGATTAAGGACATGTTTTTCATAATGTTTTTTATTCCCATATGGTGATTTTTCCATGCTTTTTTAGCATTCTGGTACATAGCAGATTCATAAACATTCAAAAGACACGTTTCATTAAATTTAGTTTTGTTTGTTAGTTAGTGGGCTTCCATATATTTTGGCGTTTTGGCTCCTAACAATATGAGAAAACACTCAAAATACACGTTTTTGGTAATGTTGTTATGTTTATCCATACAGAGTGCTATTCATGCTTTTTCACATTTTGCTACCTAAGAAGCTCAAATTTACTCATAATACACGTTTATCATAATGACTTTTCTTTCTTCATATAGAATACTTTCCATATATTATGGCGTTTTTCTTCCTAACAAGTTCAAAAACTCTCAAATGATTTCTTTTTTGTGATATTATTCTGTTTTTTCTATAAAGGGTATTTTTCATGCATTTTACCTTCTTAGTACGTAAGAAGCTGAAAAAAAAACTCAAAAGACACGTTTTTGGCAAAGTAGCTTTTTTTTTTCCATGTATATGTGTATATGAACTTGTTAACCACAAAACAGTAAAAAGCATGAAAACTTCCCTATACTGGAAAAGCAAAAAACAACATTCCCAAAAAAACATATTTTTGGGGGTATTTTTCAGCTACTTACGTACAAAAACGCTGAAATGCTTGCAAAATACCCTTAATGGAAAAAAAACAAATAACCTTACCAGAAACTAGTATTTCATTTTATTTCTTAAGCTTGTCACGTACAAAAGTGCCAAAATGCATGCAAAGTGCACTATATATGGATACGAAAGTACATTACGAGAAACGTGCAGTATGAGTGTTTTCAACTTGTTAGGTACCAAAACGCTAAAGCGAGTGAATAGCACTCTATATGGAGAAACAAAAACGCTAAAATGCATGCAAAGCATTATATATGAGGGAAAATACGACACTTCTAGAAATGTGTTTTTTCAGTATTTGTAAGCGTATTAGGTACCAAAATGCTAAAAAGCAAGGAAAGAACCATACATGGGAAAACAAAACATTACAAAAAAAGTCTTTTCATTGTTTTGAGCTACTTACATGCTAAAACGCAAAGGCGCATGAAAACACCTTTTATGGAGAAACAGCAAAACGTGTATTTTAAATGTTTTAAGATAATTACGTAAAAAATTCAAAATTCATGTAAAGTTCCCAATATGGGGAAACGAAAAGACATTACGAGAAACGTATATTATAAGTGCTTTACACCTTATTAGATTGAAAAATGAAAACGCTTCCCTATATAGGTGAAATGAAAAACATGAATGAAAGTTAAATGAAAACACTTCCCTATATAGGTGTCTTTGCATGCACTTTAGGGTTTGGTACATAACAATCTGAAAAAAAAGCTATAATTAACTTTTTTGGTAATGCTCTTTTTTCCACATAAATTCCCTGAATTTTGGCAGAATTTTAGCATCTCGGTACCTATAAGGATGAATAACAAAAAAAAAAATTCCTTTTTTTTTTGTTTATTAATATATATTTTTTTTAAATAAAGTGTTATTTGTGGGTTTTAGCTTTTAGGTACTGAAGGAACTTAAAAAAACATCCATAATACACGTTTCTCGTAATGTCCTTTCGTTTCCCAAATATAGCGATCTTTGCATGTATTTAAGCGTTTTTATAGGTAACATGACAAAAAACACTCAAAACACTTGTTTTTGGTAATGTTATTCTGCTTCTCAATGAAGGAGTGTTTTGCATGCGTTTTTTAGCAATTTGGTATATAAGGAGCTTAAAAATACTTCAAGGCAAGTTCTTGGTAAAAGTTGGTTTTATTCCAATGTAATATGATTGCCCTGCTTTTTAGTGCTTTATTGCCCAACACGCTCAAAAACACTCAAAAAACACTTCTGGTAATGTCATTTTTTTCCCACATAAAGCTAGTTTCGCATGCTATTTGAGGTTTTGCTAAGAATGTGAAAAAAACACTCAAAATACACGCATTTGGTAATGTTGTTCTGTTTCTCAATTAAGATTGTTATTCATAAGTTTCAGCATTTTGGTATCTAAGAAACTTCTTTATATACACGACTTTTTGCGTTTTTTGCCTTGTGGCTCTTGTGAACCACAAGTTCTTTTACCCGAAAATAATAAGACACTCATTATAGATGTTTCTCGTAATAACCTTTTCTTTCCCAATAGGGAGTGCTTTGCATTCATTTTTGCGTTTTTTCTAGGTAACAAGCTCAAAAACACTCAAAATATACCTTTTTGGTAATGTTATTCTATTTCTTCATATTGATTGGTTTCCGTCCGATTTAGCGTTTTTCTACGTAAAACACCAAAAAAACACGTTTTCAGTAATTTTGTTTTCGATTCCCAAAGAATATTGCCAGAATTTTGGCATCTTAGTACCTATTAAGATGAATAATAAAAAAAAAATTTATTCTATTTATATTTTTCTCTATAAAGAGTTTTATTTGTGGGTTTTAGCTTTTTTGGTACTTCAGGAACTTAAAAACACTCATAATACACGTTTCTCGTAATGTCCTTTCGATTCCCAACATAAGGTTCTTTCAATGAATTTAAGCGTTTTTTTATAAATAACATGATCAAAAACAGTCAAAATACATGTTTTTGGTAATGTTACTCTGTTTCTCCATTAAAAGGGTGTTTTTGCATGCGTTTTAGCGTTTTGGTATGTAAGGAGTTAAAAAAAAACACTTAAAGGCAAGTTCTTCGTAAAAGTTGGTTTTATTCCCATGTAATGTGATTGTTCTGCTTTTTAGTGCTTTGTTGCATATCACGCTCAAAAACACTCAAAAGACACTTTTCTGGTAATATATTTTTTTCCCACATAAAGCTAGTTTCGCATGTAATTTGGGATTTTCGTAACTAAGAATGTGAAAAACACTCAAAATACACACATTTTGTAAGGAAGTTCTGTTTCTCAATTAAAAGTGTTATTCATGCATTTCAGCATTTTAGTATGTAAGAAACTTCTCTATATACACACTATATAAAACACGCATTATACACGTTTCCCGTAATGTTCTTTTGTTTCCCAATATAGAGTGCTTTCCATCCATTTTCGCATTTTTCTAGGTAACAAGCTGAAAAACGCTCAAAATATATCTTTTTGGTTATGTTATTCTATTTCTTCATATTGGTTGGTTTGCATCCGTTTTAGCGTTTTTCTTCGTAAATCACTGAAAAGACACGTTTTTAGTAATATTGTTGAAATTGCTGGAAAACACTCAAAAGACAGATTTCTGGTGAAGTCCTGTAATTTCCCCATATAGGTAGCTTTGCATGCACTTCTGGGTTTGGTACATAATTCCGGAAAAAGCTAAAAATTTTTTTTTTTATATGTCCTTTTGTTTCACAGAAATAGGGTTCTTTGCATGTATTTAAGCGTTTTTATGGGTAACATGATAAAAAAACATTCAAAATACATGTTTTTGGTAATGTTATTCTGTTTCTTCATAAAGGGTGTTTTCCATGCGTTTTAGCGTTTTGGTATGTAAGGAGTTAAACACACTTAAAGGCAATTTCTTCGTAAAAGTTAGTTTTATTCCTATATAATGTGATTATTCTGTTTTTTTAGTGCTTTGTTGCATATCACGCTCAAAAACACTCAAAAGACATTTTTCTGGTAATGTCATTTTTTTCCCACATAAAGCTGGTTTCGCATGCAATTTGGGGTTTTGGTAACTAAGGATGTGAAAAGCACTCAAAATACACGCATTTAGTAATATTGTTCTGTTTCTCAATTAAGAGTGTTGTTCCAGAGTTTCAGCATTTTGGAATGTAAAAAAACTTCTCTATATACACGAGTTTTTGCGTTTTTTGCATTGTAGTTCTTGTGAAACTATAAAACACTCATTATACACGTTTCTCGTAATGTCCTTTTGCTTCCCAATATAGAGTGCTTTCCATACATTTTCGCGTTTTTTTAGGTAACAATTTCAATAACACTAAAAATATTTCTTTTTGGTAATGTTATTTTATTTCTTCATATTGGTTGGTTTGCATCCATTTTAGCGTTTTTCTACGTAAAACACCGAAAAGACACGTTTTTAGTAATTTTGTTTTGGATTCCCATATAGATTGACTTTCATGTTATTTATCGTGTTTGTTTCTAACATGCTGAAAAACACTCATAAGACCGTTTTCTGGCAAAGACGTTTAATTTCCCCATATAGGTTGCTTTGCATGCACTTTAGGGGTTTGGTACATAACAATCCGAAAAAAAAGCTAAATTTAACTTTTTTGATAATGTTCTTATTTCACATAATTTCCTGAATTTTGCCCGATTTTTTGCATCTCGGTACCTGTGAAGATGAATAAGCAAGAAAAATTAAATATTGTATTTTTTTAATTTATTTATTGTTTCTCAATGGCTTTTAGCTTTTTGGTAATTAATGAACTTAAAAACACTCATAATACACGTTTCTCGTAATCTCCTTTTGTTTCCAAAAAATACTGTTCTTTGCATGTATTTAAGCGTTTTTATTGGTAACATGATCAAAAACACTCAAAATACATGTTTTTGGTAAAGTTATTCTGTTTCACCATAAAGAGTGTTTTGAATACGTTTTAGTGTTTTGGTATATAAGGAGTTCAAAAACACTTTAAGGCAAGTTCTCGGTAAAAATTCGTTTTCATCCAATGTAATGTGATTGCCCTCCTTTTTAGTGCTTTATTGCCTATCACGCTCAAAAATACTCAAAAGACACTTTTCTGATACGACAAAAAAATAAAAATAAATAAATAAATAAAAAAAATAAAAAATACCCTATATGGATAACAAAACTTAACCGAAGCCGTCTCTTTTCAGTGCTTTCAGGTAATTACGTGTCATAATGCTAAAACGCATGCAAAAAAAAAAAAAAAAACATTTATGGCGAAACATTATATATTTGCGAAAAAAAAATTTTGTTTGTTACAAAAAACGACAAAATGCACACAAAGTACACTATGGGAAACGAAAGGGCATTACCTGAAACGTGTATTATTAGTGCTTTTGAGCTTCTTAGGTACCAAAATGTTAAAAGGTATCAGTGGAAAAAAAAAAAAAAACATTACCAAAAACTTGTGTTTTATGTTTATTACACATTATTAGGTGCCAAAAAGCCAAAAAACAGGAAAAATAGGCTATAGTTGGGAAAGAAAATGATATATCGTGAAACGTGTCTGTTGAGTGTTTATGATCGTGTTAGGCACCAAAATGTTTTTGAGCTACTTACATACCAAAAAGCTAAAACGCACGTGAAACATGATTTATGGAGAAACAAAATTACGAAAAAGAAGTGTGTTAAGGGTTTTCAGTTTGTTACCTACGAAAACGCCAAAATGTATGCAAAGTACCTAATATTAAGAAACGAAAAGACATTACAAGAAAAGTGTATTATCAGTGTTTTTAATCTTTTTAGGTACCAAAACGCTAAAAGACATAAATAGTATTACTCTATATTGAAAAAAATAAATAAAATAAAAACACTTACCAAAAACGTGATTTTTGAGTTTTATTTTACATTGTAAGATAGCAAAAACGCCAAAATGCATGCAAGGTGCCCTCTCCAGGGAAACGAAACGAAATTTCCAGAAACATGTATTTTTTCTTTTTTTTTTCAAGTGTTTATGAGCGTGTTAGGCACAAAAACGCTAAAAGGCATGGAAAAGTTCCTCC
Source organism: Scylla paramamosain (assembly GCF_035594125.1). Classification (NCBI taxonomy): domain Eukaryota; kingdom Metazoa; phylum Arthropoda; class Malacostraca; order Decapoda; family Portunidae; genus Scylla; species Scylla paramamosain. The sequence goes on from NC_087163.1 coordinate 11,633,808, forward strand.
ATGGGGAAAGCAAAACAACATTTCTAAAAACGTGTGTTTGGTGTGTTTTTGAGCTATTTATGTACAAAAACTATAAAACGAATGGAAAACACCCTTTTAAAAACAAGTATTTAAATGCTTTTGAGCTTGTTATGTACAAAATCGCCAAAATGCATGCAAAGTAGGAAATGAAAAGACATTGCGAGAAATGTGTGTTATGAGTGTTTTTGAGTTTCCTGTCTACGAAAACGCGAAAACCCTGTAATAACACTCTAAATGGAGAAACAGAACAACATCAAAAGAAAAAACAAACGTGCTTTGTGTATTCTTTTACACTGTTAAGTAATTAGATGCATAAATATTAGTAAGGTACCCTATATAAGGAAAAAAAAAAAAGACATTTCCAGGAACATGTTTTTTGAGTGATTATGATCTTGTTAATTACCAAAACGCAAAAATGCATGCAAACACTCTTCATGTAGAAAACATGATAATATTACTGAAACCAAGTATTTTGAGAGTTTTTGAGCTTATTACCTAGAAAAACGCCAAAATCCTTGATTACATGATCTGAAGAAACAAAAACGCATTACGAGAAACTTGTGTTATGAGTGTTTTTTTCAGTTTCTTAGGTACTGAAACGCTAAAACGCCTAAATATATGGAGAAAATTAACATTATAAAAACTTGCATTTTGAGTGTATTTCACATGGTTAGGTACCAAAATGCCAAAATGTACGCAAAGCACACTTTATAGGAAAAGGAAACGATATATCCATAAATGTGTTTTTTAAAAGTGTTTATGAGCGTGTTAGGCACCAAAACGGTTAAAAAAGCATGAAAAGTACCCTATATGTAAAAAAGAAACATCATTACCAAAAACGTTTCTCTTCGGTCTTTTTGAGCGAAATAGACTCAAAATATATGTTATTAATAATGTTATGTGTCTTCATATAAAGTGTTATTCATGCGTTTTAGCGTTTTTGTACCTAAGAACCAAAAACTTTCATAATACACGTTTCTCGTAAAGTCTTTTCGTTTCGAAACATGCTTTTTTGTAACAATTTCATTTCCCCATATCAAGGCCTTTCCATGCATTTTGGCGTTTCGGTTCCCCAATAATGTGAAATATGCTCAAAACACACGTTTTTGTTAATGTTGTTCTGTTTCTTCATAGAGTGCTGTTTATAGGTTTAGCGTTTCAATACCTAAAATGTTAAAAAAAATAATTATAATACATGTTTTTCGTAATGTCATTACGTCTACCTATTAAGATTATTTTGCATCCATTTTAATGTTTTTGTATGCAACAAACTCAAAAAACTCTCAAAATACTTGTTTTTGGTAATGATATTTTTCTACATAAAAGGTGTTTTGCATGCTTTTTTAGGGTTTCGGTACGTAAGAGGCTGAAAAAACACTCAAAAGACACGTTTTTTGGTAAAGTTGTTTTCTATTCCCATTTAGGGTGTTTACCATTGCATTTTAAACACTAAAAAAAAAACATTTCTTGAAATGTAGTATCGTTTCCAAATATATTGGTACTTAACAATGTGGAAAAAAACACTCAAATTGCACGGTTTTTGGTAATGTTGTTCTGTTTCTTTGTATAAGGTGGTATTAACGCGTTTTCGCATTTCGGTACCTGGAAAGATCAAAAACACTTATAATACACTTTTCTTCTAATGTCTTTTTTGTTTCCCCAGATAGTATACATTTCATATATTTTGGTGTTATTCTGTAACAAGCTCAAAAACACTCAAAATACTTGTTTTTGGTAATGTTATTCTGTTTCTGCATAAAGGGTGTTTTGCATGCATTTTACCTTTTTGGTACATAAGAAGTTCAAAAACACTCAAAAGTCCTGTTTTTCGTTAAGTCGTTTTGTATTCCCAAATAAGGTGATTTCCATGCTTTTTAGCGTACTGGTGCTTAACACGCTCAAAAACATTTAAAAGATACGTTTCTGGAAATCTCGTTTTTACCCATATAGAGGATTTTCGATGCATTTTGGCGATTTGCTATTTATTAATGTGAAAACACTCAAAATACACGTTATTTGGTCTCGATATCGAGTACTATTCCTGAGTTTCAGCATTTTGTTACCTCGTGATGTTCAAAACACGATTTTCTTCGTAATGTCCTTTCGTTTCCCCATATAACGTTATTTTCATTATGTATTATGTTTGTGTATTATGAGTAAATTTGAGCTTCTTAGGTAGCAAAATGTGAAAACGCATGAATAGCACTCTGTATGGATAAACATAACAACATTACCAAAAACGAGTATTTTGAGTGTTTTTCTCATATTGTTAGGAGCCAAAACGCCAAAATGTATGGAAGCCCACTAACTAACAAATAAAACTAAATTTATGACTCGTGTCTTTTGAATGTTTATGAATCTGCTATGTACCAGAATGCTAAAAAAGCATGGAAAAATCACCATATGGGAATAAAAAACATTATCAAAAACATGTCTTCAATCTTTTTGAGCTTCTTACGTACCAAAACGTTTGCAAAACACTTTTTATGGAGAAACATAATAAAATTGCCAAAAACAAGTATTTTATGTGTTTATGAGCTTGTTACATAAAAAACGCAAAAATCCATGCAAAGTAACCTTTATGAGGAAATGAAACGATTTTTCCAGAAACGTGTCTTTGGAGTGTTTAGACACTAAATCGATATAAAGCTTGGAAATCACTTGATTTGAACAACAAAACAACACTAAGGAAAACGTGTCTTTTAAGTGTTTTTGAGCTTATTACATACCAAAAACCTAAGCTGCATGCAAAAAAAAAAAAAAAAAAAATCGTCATCGAGAAACATAATAACATTTTCAAAAACTTGTAATTGGAGTGCATTTCTCATTGTTAAGTACACATGCAAAGCATGCGAAAGGAGACTAATTTTCTAGAAAGGTGTCTTTTGAGTGTTTATCAGTGTTCTAGCTCCAAAACGATGAAAAGCATGGAAATCACACTGTAATGGAAAACAAAACATCAACAAAAATGTCTCTTTTCAGTATTTTTGAGCAACTTAGGTATCAGAACGCTAAAACGCATGCAAAACACCCTTGATGGAGAAACAGTAACATTACCAAAAAACAAGTTTTTTTTATTGTTTTTGAGGCTGTTACGTGAAAAACGTCAAAATAAATTCAAGTATCCTGTTTGGTTAAATGGAAAAAAAATATTACGAGAAACATTTTTGTTTTACTTCTTAGGTAACAAACCGCTAAAAGGCATCCATTTTTGCGTTTTTTGTAAGTAAAAAGCTCAAAAACATTCAAAATAAAATTTTTGGTAATCTTATTGTATTTCTACATATTGGTTGGTTTTAGCGTTTTTCTACGTAAAACACGGAAAAGACGTGTTTTCAGTAATTTTGTTTTGGATTCTCATATAGAATGACTTCCTTATTATTTATTGTTTTGGTGAATAACATGCTAAACAACACTCAAAACACAGGTTTCTAGTAAAGTCGTTTAATTTCCTCATATAGTTGGCTTTGCATGCACTTTAAGGTTTGGTACAAAACAGTCAGAAAAAAAAGCTAAAATTAACTTTTTTCATAATGTTCTTTTTCACATAATTTCACTGAATTTTGCCAGAATTTTGGCATCTCGGTACCTATGAAGAATACCCTCCCCCGAAAAAAAAATCCTATTTTTTTTTATTTTTTTTTCTTTATAAAGAGGTTTTAGCTTTTTGGTACTTATGGAACTTAAAAACACTCATAATACACGTTTCTCGTAATGTCCATTTGTTTCCCAGACATGTGGTTCTTTGCATGTATTTAAACGTTTTTAGAGATAACATGATCAAAAACATTCAAAATACATGTTTTTGGTAATGTTAATCTATTTCTCTATAAAGGATGTTTTGCATGCGTTTTAGCGATTTGGTATATAAGGAGCTAAAAAACACTTAAAGGCAAGTTCTTGGTAAAAGTTGGTTTTATTCCCATGTAATATGGTTGCCCTCCTTTTTTGTGCTTTATTGCCTAACACGCTCAAAAACACTCAAAAGACACTTTTCTCGTAATGTCATTTCTTTCCCACATATAGCTAGTTTCGCATGCAATTTGGGGTTGTGGTAACTAAGAATGTGAAAAACACTCAAAATACACCCATTTGGTAAGGTTCTGTTTCTGAATTCAGAGTGTTATTCATAAGTTTCAGCATTTTGGTATCTAATAAACTTCTTCACATACACGAGTTTTTTGCGTTTTTTGCCTTGTGGTTCTTGTGAAACTATAAAATACTCATTATACACGGTTCTCGTAATCTCCTTTCGTTTCCAAATATAGAGTGGATTGCATGCATTTTCGCGTTTTTTGTAGGTAAGAAGCTCAAAAACACTCAAAATATAACTTTTTGGTAATGTTATTCTATATATATATATATATATATATATATATATATATATATATATATATATATATATATATATATATATATATATATATATATATATATATATATATATATATATATATATATATATATATATATATATATATATATATATATATATATATATATATATAATGTCATTTTTTTTCCCTATATAGAGAGATTTGCATCCATTTTCGCTCAAAAACACAAAAAATACCTATTTGGTAATATTATTCTATTTCATGTTATTGGTTGATTTGCATTCTTTTTAGCGTTTTTCTACGTAAAACACTGAAAAGACACGTTTTCAGTAATTTTATTTTGGATTCCCATAGAGTGATTTCCATATTATTTATTGTTTTGGTGCCTAACATACTGAAAAAAAGGCAAAAGACAGGTTTCATGTAAAGTCGTTTAATTTCCCAATATAGGTGGCTCTACATGCACTTTAGGGTTTGGTACATAACGGTCTAAAAAAAAGCTATAATTAACTTTTTTGATATTCTTTTTTCACATAATTTCCCTGAATTTTGACAGAATTTTGGCATATCGATACCTATGAAGATTAATAAGAAAAAAATAAATAAAAAATGCTATTTTTTCATTTATTTATTTTTTCTCTATATAGAGTTTTGTGGGTTTAAGCTTTTTGGTACGTAAGGAACGTAAAAATACTCATAATACTCGTTTCTCGAAATGTCCTTTTGTTTCCTAAAGATAAGATTCTTTACATGTATTTAAGCGTTTTTATAGGTAACATCATCAAAAACACTCAAAATATACCTTTTTGGTAATGTTATTCTATTTCTTCATATTGGTTGGTTTCCATCCGTTTTAGCGTTTTTCTACGTAAAACACCGAAAAGACACGTTTTCAGTAATTTTGTTTTGGATTCCCATATAGAGTGACTTCTATGTTATTTATCGTTTTGATGTCTAACATGCTGAAAAACACTCAAAAGACAGGTTTCTTGTAAAGTCGTTTAATTTCCCCATATAGGTGGCTTTGCATACACTTTAGGGTTTGGTACATAACTGTCCGAAAAAAAGCTAAAATTAATCTCTTTCATATTATTCTTTTTTTCACGTAATTTTCCTGAATTTTGCCAGAATTTTGGCATCTCAGTGCCTATGAAGATCAATAAAAAGAAATGCAATTTTTTTTTATTTTTTTTTATTTTTTTTTCTCTATAAAGAGAGTTATTTGTGGGTTTTAGCTTTTTGGTACTTAAGGAACTTATAAACACTCATAATACACATTCCTCGTAATGTCCTTTAATTCCCAAACATAGGGTTCTTTGCATGTATTTAAGCATTTTTATTGGTAACAAGCTCAAAAACACTCAAAATACATGTTTTTGATAATGTTATTCTGTTTTTCCATAAAGGGTGTTTTGCATGGGTTTTAGCGTTTTGGTATGTAACGAGCTTAAAAAAACTTAAAGGCAAGTTCTTGGTAAAAGTTGGTTATATTCCCATGTAATGTGATTGCCCTGCTTTTTAGTGCTTAATTGCCTAACACGCTGAAAAACACTAAAAAGACACTTTTCTAGTAATTTCGTTTTTTTTTTCCACAGTAATGTGATTGCCCTGCTTTTTAGTGCTTTATTGCCTAACATGCTCAAAAACACTCAGACACTTTTCTGGTAATGTCATTTTTTTCCCACATAAAGTTAGTTTCGCATGGAATTTGGGGTTTTGGTAACTAAGAATGTAAAAAAACACTCAAAATACACGCATTTAGTAAGGTAGTTCTGTTTCTCAATTAAAAGTGTTATTCATGCATTTCAGCATTTTGGTATGTAAGAAACTTCTCTATATACACGAGTTTTTGCGTTTTTTGCCTTGTGGTTCGTGTGAAACTATAAAACACTCATTATACACGTTTCTCGTAATGTTCTTTTGTTTCCTAATATAGAGTGCTTTCCATCCATTTTCGCTTTTTTTCTAGGTAACAAGCTGAAAAACACTCAAAATATATCTTTTTGGTAATGTTATTCTACGAGTATTTCTTCATATTGGTTGGTTTGCATCCGTTTAAGCGTTTTTCTTTGTAGATGACTGAAAAGACACGTTTTTAGTAATATTGTTGAAATTGCTGAAAAAAAAAAAACTCAAAAGACAGATTTCTGGTAAAGTCTTGTAATTTCCCCATATAGATGGCTTTGCATAATGGTACATAATTCCGGAAAAAAAGCTAAATTTTTTTTTTAATATGTCCTTTCGTTTCACAGACATAGAGTTCTTTGCATGTATTTAAGCGTTTTTATAGGTAACATGATCAAAAACATTCAAAATACATGTTTTTGGTAATGTTATTCTGTTTCTTCATAAAGGGTGTTTTCCATGCGTTTTAGCGTTTTGTTATGTAAGGAGTTAAACACACTTAAAGGCAATTTCTTCTTAAAAGTTAGTTTTATTCCTATATAATGTGATTATTCTGTTTTTTAGTGCATTGTTGCATATCACGCTCAAAAACACTCAAAAGACACTTTTCTGATAATGTCATTTTTTCCCACATAAAGCTAGTTTCGCATGTAATTTGGGATTTTCGTAACTAAGAATGTGAAAAACACTCAAAATACACACATTTGGTAAGGTAGTTCTGTTTCTCAATTAAAAGTGTTATTCATGAGTTTTAGCATTTTGTATTCTATTTTGTATTTTTTTTATTCTATATACACGAGTTTTTGCGTTTTTTGTCTTGTGGTTCTTGTGAAACTATAAATTAATCATTATGCACGTTTCTCTAAATGTCCTTTTGCTTCCCAATATAGAGTGCTTTTACATCCATTTTCGCGTTTTTCGTAGGTAAAAAGCTCAAAAACACTTTTTGGTAATGTTATTCTATTTCTTCATATTTTTTTCTACGTGAAACACTGAAAAGACACGTTTTCAGTAATTTTGTTTTGGATTCACATATTGACTGACTTCCATATTATTTATCGGTTTGGTGCCTAACATGCTGAAAAACACTGAAAAGACAGGTTTCTTGTAAACTCGTTTAATTTCCTCATATAGGTGGCTTTGCATGTACTTTAGGGTTTGGTAAATAACAATCCGAAAAAAAGCTATAATTAACTTCTTTGATAATGTTCTTTTTTCCTCATAAATTCCCTGAATTCTGGCAGAATTTTGGCATCTCGGTACTTATGAAAATCAACACAAAAAAAAAAATGCAATTTTTTATTTATTTTTTTAATTTTTTTTCTCTTTAATGAGTGTTATTTGTGGTTTTTAACGTTTTGGTACTTAAGAAACTTAAAAACAGTCATTATACACGTTTCTCGTAATGTCCTTTCGTTTCCGAAAGATAGGTTTCTTTGCATGTATTGAAGCGTTTTTATAGGTAAAATGATCAAAAACACTTAAAACATGTTTTTTGTAATGTTTTTCTGCTTCTCCATAAAGGAGTGTTTTGCATGCGTTTTAGCGTTTTGGTATGTAAGGATCTCAAAACACATAATGGCAAGTTCTTGGTCAAAGTTGGTTTTATTTCCATGTAATGTGATTGCCCTGCTTTTTAGTGCTTTATTGCCTAACACGCTCAAAAACACTCAAAAGACACTTCTGGTAATGTCATTTTTTTCCCACATAAAGCTAGTTTCGCATGCTATTTGGGATTTTGCTAAGAATGTGAAAAACACTGAAAATACACGCTTTTGGTAAGGTTTTTCTTTTTCTCAATAAAGATTGTTGTTATTCACGAGTTTCAGCATTTTTATATCTAAGAAACTTCTTTATATACACGAGTTTTTGCGTTTTTTGCCTTGTGGTTCTTGTGAACCACAAGTTCTTTTGCTCGAAAATAATAAGACACTCATTATACACGTTTCTGGTAATGTCCTTTTGTTTCCCAATAGGGAGTGGTTTGCATCCATTTTCACCTTTTTTGTAGGTAACAAGCTAATGTTATTTTATTTTTTTTCATATTGGTTGGTTTGCATCCGATTTAGCGTTAGCATAAATTTAGGGAATTTATGTGGAAAAAAGAACATTACCAAAAAAGTTAATTATAGCTTTTTTTTCGGATTGTTATGTACCAAACCCTAAATAGCATCCAAAGACACCTATATATGGAAGTTAAACGATTTTAACAGAAACCTGTCTTTTCAGTGTTTTTTAGCATGTTAGGAACCAAAACGATAAATAATATGGAAGTCAGTCAATATGTGAATGCAAAACAAAATTAGTGAAAACTTGTCTTTTCATTTTTTTACATAGAAAACACTCAAGCGGATGCAAACCAACCTATATGATGAAATAGAATAACATTACCGAAAAGATATATTTTGAGTGTTTTTGAGCTTGTTACCAACATAAAATGCAAAAATGGATGTATTAGGAAACAAAAGGACATTACGAGAAAAGTGTATAATGAGTGTTTTAGAGTTTTAAAAGAACCACAAGGCAATAAACGCAAAAACTCGTGTATATAGAGAAATTTCTTTCATACCGAAATGATGAAATGCATGAATAACACTTTTAATCAATAAACAGAACTACCTTACCAAATTGTGTATTTTGAGTGTTTTTCACATTCTTAGTTACGAAAATGCCAAATTACATGCGAAACTACCTTCATGTGGGAAAAAAAATGACAATACCAAAAAAGTGTCTTTTTAGTGTTTTTGAGCGTGATATGCAATAAAGCACTAAAAAGTAGAAAAATCACATTACATGGGAATAAAACCAACTTTTACGAAGAACTTGCCTTTAAGTATTTTTTTAATTCCTTACATACCAAATCGCTAAAACGCATGCAAAACACCCTTTATGGAGAAACATAATAACATTACCAAAACATGTATTTTTGAGTGTTTTTTGATCATGTAACCTATAAAAACGCCTAAATACATGTAAAGAACCCTATGTTTGTATAACAAAAGGACATTATGAAAATTGTGTATTATGAGTGTTTTTAAGTTCCTCAAGTACCAAAAAGATAAAATCCACAAATAACACTCTTTATAGAGAGAATTTTTTTTTTTTTTTTGTTATTCATCTTCATAGGTACCAAGATGCCAAAATTCTTTCGAAATTCATGGAAATTTTGTAAAAAAAAAATATATAAAAAAAATAATTTTAGCTTTTTCCGGAGTTATGTACAAACACTGAAGTGTATGCAAATCCACCTATATGGGGAAATTACACGACTTTACCAGAAATCTGTCTTTTGAGTGTTTTTTAGCAATTTCAACAATATTACTGAAAACGTGTCTTTCCAGTGATTTACGTAGAAAAACGCTAAAACGATATATTTTGATGTGTTTTTCAGCTTGTTACCTACAAAAAATGCAAAAAAGGATGGATAGCACTTTATATTGGCAAAGAAAAGGACATTACGAGAAACGTGTATGAGTGTTTTATAGTTTGACAAGAACCACAAGGTAAAAAGCTCAAAAACTCGTGTACATAAAGAAGTTTCTTACATACTAAAAAGCTGAAACTCATGAATAACACTTTTAATTTTGAAACAGAAATACCTTACGAAATGTGTGTATAAGAAAAGTTTCTTACATACCGAAATGCTGGAACTCATGAATAACACTTTTAATTAAGAAATAGAACAACCTTACTAAATGCCTGTGTTTTGAGTTTTTTTTTCACATTCTTAGTTACCAAAACCCCAAATTCCATGCAAAACTAGCTTTATGTGGGAAAAAAAAATATTATCAGAAAATTGTCTTTTGAGTGTTTTTGAGCGTGTTAGGCAATAAAGCACTAAAAACCAGGGTAATTACATTACATGGGAATAAAAACAACTTTTACCAATAACTTGCTTTTAAGTGTTTTTGAGCTCATTACATACCAAAACCCTAAAACGCATGCAAAACACCTTTTATGGAGAAACAGAATAAAATTACCAAAAACATATTTTGAGGGTTTTAATCATGTTATCTATAAAAACGCTTAAATACATACAAAGAACCTTATGTTTGCGAAACGAAAGGACATTACGAGAAATGTGTATTATAAGTGTTTTTAAGTTCCTTAAGTACCAAAAAGCTAAAACCCACAAATAAAACTCTTTATTTAGAAAATCAGAAATAAAAAAATAAAAAAAAATAGGAATTTTTTTTTTTATTCATCTTTATAGTACCGAGATGCCAAAATTCTGTGAAAATTCAGGGCAATCGTATGATAAAAGAATATTATAAAAAAAGTTAATTTCAGCTTATTTTGGGGGAACTGTTATGTACCAAACCCTAAAGTGCATGCAAAGCCTCCTATATTAGGAAATTAAACGACCTTACCAGAAATCTCTGTTTTGAGTGTTTTTTTTAGCATGTTAGGCACCAAAACGATAAATAATAAGGAACTCGCTCTATATGGGATTCCAAAACAAAGTTACTGAAAACGTGTCTTCTCAGTGTTTTACGTAGAAAAACGCTGAAACGGATGCAAAGTAACTAATATCATGAAATAGAAAAACGTTACTAAAACGGTATATTTTGAGTGTTTTTGAGCTTGTTACCTACAAAAAACGCGAAAATTGATGCAAAGCACTCTATATTGCGAAACAAAAGGACATTGCAAGAAAAGTGTATAATGAATGTTTTATAGTTCAAAAGAACAACAAGGTAAAAAACACAAAATCTCGTGTATATGGAGAGGTTTCCTAGATACTAAAATGCTAAAACTCGTGTATAACACTCCTAATTGAGAAACAGAACAACCTTAATAAATGCGTGTATTTTGAGTGCTTTTCACATTCTTAGTTACCAAAACCCCAAATTGCATGCGAAAATAGATTTGTAGGAAAAAAAAATGACTTTACCAGAAAAGTGTCTTTTGAGTGTTTTTGAGCGTGATAGGCAATAAAGCACTAAAAAAGAGGGCAATCACATTACATTGGAATAAAACCAATTTTTAACAAGAACTTGCCTTTAAGTGTATTTGAGCTCCTTATATACCAAAACACTAAAATGCATGCAAAATACACTTTATGGTGAAACAGAATAACATTACCAAAATATGTATTTTGAGTGATTTTGATCATGTATATAAATAAAAACGCTTAAATACATGCAAAGAACCCTATTTTTTGGAAACCAAAGGACATTACGAGAAACGTGTATAATGAGTGTTTTTAAGTTCATTAAGTACGAAAAAGCTAAAAGCCACAAATTACACTCTTTATTGAGAAAAAAATAAAACAAAAATGTACGATATTTTTTTTTTTCATTTCTATTCATCTTCACAGGTAAGGAGGTGACGAAATTCGGGCAAAGTTCAGGAAATTATATGAAATAAGAACATTATTAAAAAAGTTAAATTTAAAGTTTTTTTTTTCGGACTGTTTTGTAACAAACCCCTAAATTGCAAGCAAAGCCACCTATATAGGGAAATTAAACGTCTTTGCCAGAAAACTATCTTATGAGTGTTTTTCAGCATGTTAGGAACCAACACGATAAAACCCAAGGAAGTCAATCTATATGGGAATCCAAAACAAAATTATTTAAAACGTGTCTTTTCGGTGTTTTACGTAGAAAACGCTAAAACGGATGCAAACCAACCAAAATAAAGAAATAGTATAACATTACCAAAAAGGTATATTTTGAGTGTTTTTGAAATTGTTACCTACAAAAAACGCGAAAATGGATGGAAATCACTCTATATTGGGAAGCAAAAGGCATCAAAAAGAATGTTAGGCACCAAAACGATAAATAATATGAAAGAAATCCAAAACAAAATTATTGAAAACGTGTCTTTTAAAAGATTTACGTAGAAAAACGCTAAAACGGATGCAAACCAACGAATATGAAAAAAATAGAATAACATTACCAAAAAACTATATTTTGTGTGTTCTTGAGCTTGTTACATAAAAAAAAACGCAAAAATGGATGCAAAGCACTCTATATAAGGAAAAAAAAAGGACATAACGAGAATCAAGTATCATGAATATTTTATAGTTTCACCAGAATCACAAGGCAAACAACGCAAAAACTCGTCTGTGTGGAGAAGTTTCTAAGATACCAAAATGCTGAAACTCATGAATAACACTCTTAATCAAGATACAGAACAACCTTATTAAATGCGTGTTTTTTGTGTTTTTTAACATTCTTAGTTACCAAAACCCCAAATTCCATGCGAAACTAGCTTTATGTGGGAAAAAAAAATGACATTACCAGAAAAGTGTCTTTGATTGTTTTGAGCATGTTAGGCAATAAAGCACTAAAAAGCAGGTCAATCACATTACATGAGAATAAAACCAACTTTTACGAAGAACTTGCCTTTTAGTGTTTTTGACACGCATTTAGTAAGGTTGCTCTGTTTCTCAATTAAGAGTGTTATTCATGAGTTTCAGCATGTACACGAGTTTTTGCGTTTTTTGCCTTGTGTTTTTTTTTCAACTATAAAACATTCATTATACACTTTTCTCGCAATGTCCATTTATTTCCCAATATAGAGTGCTTTCTATCCATTTTCGCGTTTTTTTGTAGGTAGCAAGCTCAAAAACACTCAAAATATACATTTTTGGTAATGTATTTTTGCTTCTTGATATTGGTTGGTTTTAGCGTATTTCTACGTAAAACACTGAAAAGACACGTTTTTAGTAATTTTTTTATTTGGATTCCCATATACTCGTAGAGTGAGTTCCTTATTATTTATCGTTTTGGTGCCTAACATACTGAAAAACACTCAAAAGACAGATTTCTGGTAAGGTCATTAATTTCCTCATATGGGACGCTTTGCATGTGTTTTCAGTGTTTTTGAGCGTGTTACGCAATTAAGCACTAAAAGCCAGGGTAATCACATTACATGGAAAAAAATTACAAAATTTTACCAAGAACTTCCCTTTAAGTGTTTTTGAGCTCCTTACGTATCAAAACACTAAAACGCATGCAAAATACTTTTATGGAGAAACAGAATTACATTACCAAATACATGTATTTTGAGTGTTTTTGATCATGTTATCTATAAAAACGCTTAAATACATGTAAAGAACCTTATGTTTGAAAAACGAAAGAACATTACGAGAAACGTGTATTATGAGTGATTTTTAAGTTCCTTTAGTACCAAAAAGCTAAAACCCACAAATAACACTCTTTAGAAAAAAAATAATAAAAAAAATAAGAAAATGGGATTTTTTATATTTTTTTTATTCATCTTCATAGGTACCGAGATGTCAAAATTCTGCCACAATTCAGGGAATTTATGTGGAAAAAAGAGTATTATCATAAAAGTTAATTTTTTTTCGGATTGTTATGTACCAAACCCTAAAGTGTATGCAAAGCCACCTACATAGGGAAGTTAAACGACTTTACCAGAAACCTGTCTTTTCAGTGTTTTCAGCATGTTAGGTATGCACCAAAAACGATAAATAATTTGGAAGTCAGTCAATATGTGAATCCAAAAGAAAATTACTTAAAACGTGTCTTTTCAGTGTTTTACGTAGAAAAACGCTAAAGCGCATATAAACCATCCTATATGAAGAAATAGAATAACATTACCAAAAAGATATATTTTGAGTGTTTTTGAGCTTGCTACCTACAAAAAAAATGCAAAAATATATGTAAAGCACTCTATATTAGGAAACAAAAGGACATTACGAGAAACGTGTAAAATGAGTGTTTTATAGTTTTAAAAGAACCATAAGGCAATAAACGCAAAAACTCTTGTATATAGAGAAATTTCTTACATACCAAAATGAATAAATGAATGAATAACACTTTTAATCGATAAACAGAACTACCTTACCAAATTGTGTATATTGAGTGTTTTTCACATTCTTAGTTACGAAAATGCCAAATTACATGCGAAAATAGCTTTATGTGGGAAAAAAAATGACATTACCAAAAAAGTGTCTTTTGAGTGTTTTTCAGCGTGATATGCAACAAAGCTCTAAAAAGCAGAACGATCACATTACATGATAATAAAACCCACTTTTACGAAGTATTTTTAACCCCTTATATACCAAACCGCTAAAACGCATACAAAACAAACTTTATGGAGAAACAGAATAACATTACCAAAAACATATATTTTGAGTATTTTTGATCATGTTATCTATAAAAACATGCAAAGAACATTATGTTTACGAAACAAAAGGACATTACGAGAAACGTGTATTATGAGTGTTTTTTGTTAAGTTCCTTAAGTACCAAAAAGCTAAAACACACAAATAACACTCTTTATATATATATATATATATATATATATATATATATATATATATATATATATATATATATATATATATATATATATATATATATATATATATATATATATATATATATATATATATATATATATATATATATATATATATATATATATATATATATATATATATATATATATATATATATATATATATATATATATATATATATATATATATATATATATATATATATATATATATATATATATATATATATATATATATATATATATATATATATATATATATATATATATATATATATATATATATATATATATATATATATATATATATATATATATATATATATATATATATATATATATATATAATTAAAATAAATAGGATTTTTTTTCTTTTTTTTTATTTACCTTCATAGGTACCGAGATGCGAAAATTCTGGGAAAATTTAGGGCAATTATGTGAGAAATGAGTATTATCAAAAAAGTTAATTTCAGCTTCTTTTTTTTTCGGACTGTTATGTACCACACCCTAAAGTCCATGCATAACCTCCAATATGACGAAATTAAACGACCTTACCTGAAATATGTGTTTTAAGTGTTTTTTTAGCATGTTATTCACAAAAACGATAAATAATAAGGAACTCACTCTATATGGGAATCCAAAATAAACTTACTGAAAACGTGTTTCCTCAGTGTTTTACCTAGAAAAACGTTATCAAAAAGGTATATTTTGAGTGTTTTTGAGCTTTTGACCTACAAAAAACACGAAAATTGATGCAAAACACTCTATATTGAGAAACAAAAGGACATTGCAAGAAAAGTGTATAATGAGTGTTTTATAGATCAAAAGAACGACAAAGCAAAAAACGGAAATACTCGTGTATATGGAGAGATTTCCTAGATTCCAAAATGCTGAAACTCATGAATAACACTCAATTGAGAAACAGAACAACCTTACAAAATGCGTGTATTTTTACTGCTTTTCACATTCTTTGTCACCAAAAACCCAAAATTGCATGGAAAACCATCTTTATGTCAGAAAAAAGTGTTTTTGAGCGTGATAGGCAATAAAGCACTAAAAAGCATGGCAATCATATTACATTGAAATAACACCAATTTATACCAAAAACTTGCCTTTAAGTGTTTTTGAGCTCCTTATATACAAAACTGCTAAAAACGCATGGAAAACACACTTTATGGAGAAACATTTTTTTTTTTTGTAGGTAACAAGCTCAAAAGCACTGAAAATATACATTTTTGGTAATGTTTTTCTGCTTCTTGATACTGGTTGGTTTGCATCAGTTTTAGTGTTTTTCTACGTAAAACACTAAGAGGACACGTTTTCAGTAATTTTCTTTTGGATTCCCACATAGAGTGAGTTCCTTATTATTTATCGTTTTGGTGCCTAATATGCTGAAAAACACTCAAAAGTCAGATTTCTGGTAGGGTCTCTAATTTCCTCATATGCGAGGCGTTGCATGTCTTTTGAGTATTTTTGAGCGTATTACGCAATAAAGCACTAAAAAGGAAGGGCAATCACATTACATGAGAATAAAACCAAATTTTACGTAGAACTTGCCTTTAAGTGTTTTTGAGCTCCTTACATACCAAAACGCTAAAACGCCTGCAAAATACATTTTATGGAGAAACAGAATAATATTACCAAATACATGTATTTTGATTGTTTTTGATCATATTATCTAGAAAAACGCTTAAATACATGCAAAGAACCTTATGTTTGGGAAACGAAAGGACATTACGAGAAACGTGTATTATGAGTGTTTTTTAAGTTCCTTCAGTACCTAAAAGCTAAAACCCACAAATAACACTCTTTATTTAGAAAAAAAAAATAATAATAAACAAAAAAAAATAAAAAAATGGGATTTTTTTTTTATTATTCATCCTCATAGGTACCGAGATGCCAAAATTCTGCCAAAATTCAGGGAATTTATGTGGAAAAAAGAACATTACCAAAAAAGTTAATTATAGTTTTTTTTCGGATTGTTAAGTACCAAACCCTAAAGTGCATGCAAAGACACCTATCTAGGGAAGTTAAACGAGTTTATCAGAAACCTGTCTTTTCAGTGTTTTTCGGCATGTTAGGCACCACCACGATAAATAATATGGAAGTCAGTCAATATGTGAATCCAAAACAAAATTACTGAAAACGTGTCTTTTCAGTGTTTTACGTAGAAAAACACTAAAGCGAATGCAAACCAACCTATATGAAGAAATAGAATAACATTACCAAAAAGATATATTTTGAGTGTTTTTGAGCTTGTTACCTACAAAAAATTCAAAAATGGATGTAAAGCACTCTATATTAGGAAACAAAAGGACTTTTACGAGAAACGTGTATAATGAGTGTTTTATAGTTTTAAAACAACCACAAGGCAATAAACGCAAAAACTCGTGTATATAGAGAAATTTCTTACAAACCGAAATGATGAAATGCATGAATAACACTTTTAATCAATAAACAGAACTACCTTACCAAATTGTGTATTTTGAGTGTTTTTCACATTCTTAGTTACTAAAATGCCAAATTACATGCGAAACTACCTTCATGTGGGAAAAAAAAATGACATTACCAAAATAGTCTCTTTTTAGCGTGATATGCAACAATGCCCTAAAAAGCAGAACAATCACATTACATGGGAATAAAACCAACTTTTACGAAAAACTTGCCTTTAAGTGTGTTTTTTAACTTCTTACATACCAAATCTCTAAAACGTATGGAAAACACCCTTTATGGAGAAACACAATAACATTACCAAAAACATGTATTTTGAGTGTTTCTGATCATGTAACCTATAAAAACGCTTAAATACATGTAAAGGACCCTATGTTTGTATAACAAAAGGACATTACGAAAATCGTGTATTATGAGTGTTTTTAAGTTACTTAAGTACCAAAAAGCTAAAACCTACAAATAACACCCTTTATAGAGAGAATTTTTTTTTTTTTTGTCATTCATCTTCATAGTTACCGAGATGCCAAAATCCTGGCAAAATACATGGAAATTTTGTAAAAAAAAAAAATAATAATAATTTTTAGCTTTTTTCCGGAGTTATGTACAAACGCTGAAGTGTATGCAAATCCACCTGTATGGGGAAATTACAAGACTTTACCAGAAACCTGTCTTTTGTGTGTTTTTCAGCAATATCAACAATATTACTGAAAACGTGTCTTTTCAGTGATTTACGTAGAAAAACGCTAAAACGGATGTAAACCAACCAATATGAAGAAATAGAATAACATTACCAAAAAGATATATTTTGATGTGTTTTTGAGCTTGTTACCTACAAAAAATGAAAAAATGGATGGAAAGCACTCTATATTGGCAAAGAAAAGGACATTACGAATAACGTGTATGAGTGTTTTATAGTTTGACAAGAACCAGAAGGAAAAAAACTCAAAAACTCGTGTAAAATAAACAAGTTTCTTAGATTCCAAAAAGCTGAAACTCATGAATAACACTTTTAATTTTGAAACAGAAATACCTTATGAAAAATCTGTATTAGAAAAGTTTCTTACATACCAAAATGCTGGAACTCATGAATAATATATTTATTTAAGAAATAGAACAACCTTACTAAATGCCTGTGTTTTGATTTTTTTTTTCACATTCTTAGTTAACAAAACCCCAAATTCCATGCATAACTAGGTTTATGTGGGAAAAAAAAATATTACAAGAAAAGTGTTTTTTTGATTTTTTTTTGAGCGTGTTAGGCAATAAAGCACTAAAAAGCAGTGGAATACCATTACATGGGAATAAAAACAACTTTTACCAAGAATTTGCCTTTAAGTGTTTTTGATCTCATTACATACCAAAACGCTAAAACGCATTCAAGACACCTTTTATGGAGAAACAGAATAAAATTACCAAAAACATATATTTTGAGGGTTTAGATCATGTTATCTATAAAAACACTTAAATACATACAAAGAACCTTATGTTTGCGAAACGAAAAGACATTACGAGAAATGTGTATTATAAGTGTTTTTAAGTTCCTTATGTACCAAAATGTTAAAACCCACAAATAACACTCTTTATAGTAAGAAAATAAAAAAATAGGATTTTTTTTTTTTTGTTATTCATCTTCATAGGTACCGAGATTCCAAAATTCTGGGAAAATTTAGGGCTATTATATGATAAAAAAAAAATATCAAAAAAGTTAATTTTAGCCTTTTATTCGGACTGTTATATACCAAACCCTAAACTGCATCTAAAGACTCCTATATGAGGAAATTAAACGACCTTACCAGAAATCTGTTTTTTTGAGTGTTTTTCAGCATGTTAGGCACCAAAACGATAAATAAAAAGGAACTCACTCTATATGAGGATCCAAAACAAAATTGCTCAAAACGTGTCTTTTCAGTGTTTTACGTAGAAAAACGCTAAAACGGATTGAAACCAACCAATATCAAGAAATAGAAAAACATTACCAAAAAGGTATATTTTGAGTGTTTTTGAGCTTGTTACCTACAAAAAACGGGAAAACTGATGCAAAGCACTCTATATTAGAAAACAAAAGGACTTTGCAAGAAAAGTGTATAATGAGTTTTTTATAGTTCAAACGAACCAAAAGGCAAAAAACACAAAAACTCGTGGATATGGAGTAGGTTCCTAGATACCAAAATGCTGAAACTCATAAATAACACTCTTCATTGAGAAACAGAACAAACTTACTAAATGCGTGTATTTTGCGAGCTTTTCACATTCTTAGTTATCAAAACCCCAAATTGCATGCGAAACCACCTTTATGTGAGGAAAAAAATGACATTACCAGAAAAGTGTCTTTTAAGTGTTTTTGAGCGTGATAGGCAATAAAGCACTAAAAAACACGGCAATCATATTACATTGGAATAACACCAATTTATACCAAAAAACTTGCCTTTAAGTGTTTTTGAGCTCCTTATACAACAAACCGCTAAAAGGCATGCAAAACAAACTTTATGAAGAAACAGAATAACATTACCAAAAACATATATTTTGAGCATTTCTTGATCATGTTATCTATAAAAACGTTTAAATACATGCAAAGAACATTATTTTTGGGAAACAAAATGACATTACGAGAAACGTGTATTATGAGTGTTTTTTTAAGTTCCTTCAGTACCAAAAAGCTAAACCGAAAAACAACTTTCTTTATTTAGAAAATAAAAAAATAAAAAGAATATAAAAAATAGGATTTTTTTTTTTTTTATTCATCTTCATAGTACCGAGATGCCGAAATTCTGGGAAAATTTAGGGCAATCGTATGATAAAAGAATATTATCAAAAAATTTAATTTCAGCTTTTTTTTTTTTCGAACTGTTATGTACCAAACCCTAAAGTGCATGAAAAGCCTCCTATATGGAGAAATTTAACGACCTTACCAGAAATCCGTGTTTTGAGTGTTTTTCAGCATGATAAGCACCAAAACGATAAATAATAAGATACTCACTCTATATAAGAATCCAAAACAAAGTTACTGAAAACGTGTCTCCTCAGTGTTAAACGTAGAAAAACTTTAAAACGGATGCAAAGCAACCAATATCAAGGAATAGAAAATCGTCACTAAAAAGGTATATTTTGAGTGTTTTTGAGCTTATTACCAAAAAGAAAAACGCGAAAATTGATGCAAAGCACTCTATATTGGTAAACAAAAGGACATTGCAAGAAAAGTGTATAATGATTGTTTTATAGTTCAAAAGAACCACAAGGCAAAAAACGCAAAATCTCGTGTATATGGAGAGGTTTCCTAGTTAGAAAAATGGTAAACTCATGTATAACACTCCTAATTGAGAAACAGAACAACCTTAATGTTCGTGTATTTTGAGTGCTTTTCACATTCTATGTTACCAAAACCCGAAATTGCATGGGAAAAAAGATTTGTGGAAAAAAAAGACTTTACAAGAAAAGTGTCTTTTAAGTGTTTTTGAGCGTGCTAGGCAATAAAGCACTAAAAAGGAGGGCAATCACATTTCATTGGAAAAAAACAAATTTTTACCGAGAACTTGCCTTTAAGTGTTTTTGAGCTCCTTATATACCAAAACACTAAAACGCCTGCAAAACACTCTTTATGGTGAAACAGAGTAATATTACCAAAATCATGTATTTTGAGTGTTTTTGATCATGTTACCAATAAAAACACTTAAATACATGTAAAGAACACTATTTAGGGGAAATTAAAGGACATTGCGAGAAACGTGTATTACGAATGTTTTTAAGTTCATTAATTACCAAAAAACTAAAAGCCACAAATAACACCATTGAGAAACAATAAATAAATAAAAAAGATACGATATTTTTTTCTTTCTTATTCATCTTCACAGGTACCGATATGCCAAAATTCGGGCAAAATTCAGGGAATTATATGAAATAAGAACATTATCAAAAAAAGTTAAATTTATTTGTTGTTTTTTCGTACTGTTATGTACAAAATCCCTAAAGTGCATGCAAAGCCACCTATAATGGGAAATTAAACGTCTTTGCCAGAAAACTGTCTTATAAGTGTTTTTCAACATCGTAGGAACCAACACGATAAATAACATAGAAGTCAATCTATATGGGAATACAAAACAAAATTACTAAAAACGTTTCTTTTCGGTGTTTTACGTAGGAAAACGCTAAAACGGATGCAAACCAACCAATATGAAGAAATAAAATAACATTACCAAAAAAGGTATATTTTGAGTGTTTTTGAAATTGTTACCTACAAAAAACGCGAAAATGGATGTAAAGCACTCTATATTGGGAAAGAAAAGGACATTACGCTAAACATGTATAATAAGTGTTTTATAGTTTCAGAAGAACAACAGGGCAAAAAACGCAAAAAACTCGTGTATATAGAGATGTTTCTTACATTCTAAAATGCTGAAACTCTGGAACAACACTCTTAATTGAGAAACAGAACAATCTTACTAAATGCGTTAATTTTGAGTGCTTTTCACATTCTTAGTTACCAAAACCCCAAATTGCATGCGAAACCAGCTTTATGTGGGAAAAAAAGTGATATTACCAGAAAAATGTCTTTTGAGTGTTTTTGAGCGTGTTAGGCAATAAAACACTAAAAAGCAGGGCAAACACATTACATTGGAATAAAATCAATTTTTAACAAGAACTTGCCTTTAAGTGTTTTTGAGCTCCTTATATACCAAAACAGTAAAACGCATACAAAATACACTTCATGGTGAAACAGAAGAACATTACCAAAAACATGTATTTTGAGTGTTTTTGACCATGTTTACCAATAAAAACGCTTAAATACATGGAAAGAACCATAATTTTGGGAAACGAAAGGACATTACGAGAAACGTGTATTATAAGTGTTTTTTAAGTTCCTTTAGTACCAAAAAGCTAAAAGCCACAAAATTACACCTCTTTAATTGAGAAAAATAAATAAATAAATAAAAAAAAATACGATATTTTTTTTTTCATTCTTATTCATCTTCACAGGTAAGGAGGTGCCAAAATTCGGGCAAAGTTCAGGAAATTATATAAAATAAGAACATTATCAAAAAAGTTACATTTAGCTTTTTTTTTGGACTATTATGTACCAAACCCCTAAATTGCATGCAAAGCCACCTATATAAGGAAATTAAACGACTTTGCCAGGAAAACTGTCTTATGAGGGTTTTTCAGCATGTTAGCAACTAACACGGTAAACCCAAGGAAGTTAATCTATATGGGAATCCAAAACAAAATTACTGAAAAACGTGTCTTTTTGGTGTAATTTATTACGTAGAAAACGCTAAAATGGATGCAAAACCCAACCAAAATGAAGAAATAAGAATAACATTACCAAAAAGGTATATTTTGAGTGGTTTTTTGAAATTGTTACCTACAAAAAACACGAAAATGGATGGAAAGCACTCTATATTTGCACACAAAAGGCACCAAAAAAGGCATGTTAGGCAACCAAAACGATAAATAATATGAGAAAGTCACTCTAGTATGGAAATCCAAAAAAAATTATTGGAAATAAAAAGTGTCGCTTTTAAAAGATTTACGTAAGAAAAACGCTAAAGCTGGATCCAACCAACCAATATGAAGAACATGGGGAATAACATTACCCAAAAATATATTTTGTGTTTTCTTGAGCTTGTTACATTAAAAAAACAAGAAAATATATGCAAAGCACTCTATATAAGGAAAAAAAAAAAAACATCAACTTGAGAAAAGTGTATAATAATGGAGGTGTTTTATAGTTTCAAAAGAATCACAAGGCAAAAAACGCAAAAAACTCGACTATATGGAGAGGAGATTTTGCTAAAGATACCAAAATACTTTGAAACCTCATGAATAACACTCTTAATCAAGAAACAGAACAACCTTACTAAAATGCGTGTATTTTGAGGTTTATTTTACATTCTTAGTTACCAAAACCCCAAATTCCATGCGAAACTAGCTTTTATGTGGGAAAAAAATCACATTACCAGAAAAGTGTCTGTGAGTGTTTTTGAGCGTGTTAGGCAATAAAGCACTAAAAAGCAAGGCAATCACATTACATGGGAATGAAACCAACTTTTTACGAAGAACTTGCCTTTTAGTGTTTTATACACGCATTTAGTAAGGTTCCTCTGTTTCTCAATACGAGTTTCAGCATATACACGAGTTTTTGCGGTTTTTGCCTTTGTGTTTTTTTTTAACTATAAATTATTTATTATACACTTTTCTCGCAATGTCACGCTTTGTTTCCCAATATAGAGTGCTTTGTATCCATTTTCCTGTTTTTTTGTAGGTAACAAGCTCAAAAACTACTCAAAATATATATTTTTGGTAATGTTTTTCTGCTTCTTGATATTGGTTGGTTTCTATCAGTTTTAGCTTTTTTTCTACTTTTGAAAAAACACTGAAAAAGTACACTTTTTCACTAATTTTCTTTTGGATTCCCAAATAGAGTGAGTTCCTTATTATTTATCGTTTTGGTGCCTAACATTCTGAAAAACTACTCAAAAGACATGATTTCTGGTAAGGTCTTTAATTTCCTCATATGGGACGCTTTGCATGTCTTTTCAGTGTTTTTGGACGTGTTACGCAATATACCAGTAAAAGCCAGGGCAATCACATTACATGGGAATAAAACCCAAAAAAATTTTACCAAAAACTTGCCTTTAAGTGTTTTCGAGCTCCTCCTACGTACCAAAACGCTAAAACGCATGCAAAATACATTTTATGGAGAAACAGAATTACATTACGAAATATATGTATTTTGAGTGTTTTTGATCATGTTATCTATAAAAACAGCTTAAATACATGCAAAGAACCTTATGTTTGGGAAAACGAAAGAACATTACGAGAAACGTGTATTATGAGTGATTTTTGAAGTTCTTTCCAGTACCAAAAAGCTAAAACCCACAACAATAACACTCATTAGAAATAAAAAATAATGAATAAAAAAATAAGAAAATGGGATTTTTAAAAAAAAATTTTTTTTATTCATCTTCATAAAATCTACCGAGATGCCAAAATTCTGCCAAAAATTTCAGGAATTTATATGGAAAAAAGAACACTACGAAAAAAAGTTGAGTGTTTTTTACATACTTAGTTACGAAAATGCCAAATTACATGCGAAACTACCTTCATGTGGGAAAAAAATGAGCATTTCCAAAAAGTGTCTTTTTAGTGTTTTTGAGCGTGATATGCACCAAAGCACTATAAAGCAAGAACAATAACATTATATGGGAATAAAACCAACTTTTACGAAGAACTTGCCTTTTTAGAGTGTTTTTTTTAAATCCTTACATACCAAAATCGCTTTAAAACGCATGCAAAAAGATTTTCACCTTTATGGAGAAACAGAACATTACCAAAAACATGTATTTTAAGTGTTTTTGATCATGTAACCTATAAACAACGCTTAAATACATGTAAAGAACCTTATGTTTGTATAACAAAAGGACATTACGAAAAAATCATGTATTGTGAGTGTTTTTAAGTTATTTAAGTACCAAGAAAGCTAAAACCCAGGAGAAAATAACACTCTTTATAGAGAAGAGAAAAAAAAACATTCGTTATTCATCTTCATAGGTACCGAGATGAAAAAATTCTGGCAAAATTAATTGAAATTTTGTAAAAAAAAAAAAAAAAAAAAAACATTATATAAAAATAATAATTTTAGCTTTTTTCCTGAGTTATGTACAAACCCTGAAGTATATGCAAATCCACCTATATGGGGAAATTACACGACTTTACCAGAAACCTGTCTTTTGAGTGTTTTTCAGCAACTTTCAACAATATTACTGAAAAACGTGTCTTTTTCAGTGATTCACGTAGAAAAACGCTTAAACGGATGTAAACTAACCAATATGAAGGAAAATAGAATAACATTACCAAAAAGATATATTTTTAAGTGTTTTTGAGCTTGTTACCTACAAAAAATGCAAAAATGGATGGAAAGCACTTCATATTGGCGAAGAAAGAGAAGGGACATTACGTGAAACGTGTATGAGTGTTTTATAGTTTGACAAGAACCAACAAGGTAAAAGCTCAAAAACTCCTGTACATAAAGAAGTTTCTTACATACCAAAAAGCTGAAACTCATGAATAACACTTTTAATTTTGAAACAGAAATACCTTACGAAATGTGTGTAGAAGAAAAAGTTTCTTACACATGCACCAAAATGCTGGAACTCATGAATAACACTTTTAATTAAAGGAAATAGAACAACCTTACTAAATGCCTGTGTTTTGAGTTTTTTTCACATTCTTAGTTACCAAAACCCCACAAATTCCATGCAAAAATAGCTTTATGTTGGAAAAAAAAATGATATTACCAGAAAAGTGTCTTTTGAGTGTTTTTTGAGCGTGTTAGGCAATAAAGCACTAAAAAGCAGGGTAATCACATTACATGGGAATAAAAGCAACTTTTACCAAGAACTTGCTTTTAAGTGTTTTTGAAGCTCATTACATACCAAAACGCTAAAACGTGCATGCATAAAAACACCTTTTTATGGAGAAACAGAATAAAATTACCAAAAAACATAAATTTTTAGGGTTTTCATCATGTTATCTATAATAACGCTTAAATACATACAAAAAGAACCTTAAGTTTGCGAAAACGGAAAGGACATTACGAAAGAAATGTGTATTATAAGTATTTTTTAAGTTGCTTAAGTACCAAAGAAGTTAAAACCCAAAAAAAAACGCTTTATTTAGAAAAATTAAGAAAATAAAAAAAAAAGATTTTTTTTTGTTATTCATCTTCATAGGTACCGAGATGCCAAAATTCTGGGAAAATTCAGGGCTATTATATGATAAAAGAAAAATTATTAAAAAAGTTAATTTTTAGCTTTTTTTTCGGACTACAATTATATACCAAACCATAAAGTGCATCCAAAGACTCATATATGAGGAAATTAAACGACCTTACCAGAAATCTGTTTTTTGTGTTTTTCAGCATGTTAGGCACCAAAACGATAAATAATAAAGAACTCACTCTATATGAGAATCCAAAACAAAATTGCTCAAAACGTGTCTTTTCAGTGTTTTACGTAAAGAAAAAACTCTAAAACGGATTGAAACCAACCATTATCAAGAAATATAAAAAACATTACCAAAAAGGTATATTTTGAATGTTTTTGAGCTTTGTTCACCTACAAAAAACAAGAAAATTAATGCAAAGCACTCAATATTAGAGAAAACAAAAGGGTTAACTTTGCAAGAAAAGAGTGTATAATGAGTTTTTATAGTTCAAACAGAACCAAAAAGAGCAAAAAACACAAAAACTCGTGGATATTGAGTAGGTTCCTAGATACCAAAATAGGTGAATCTCATAAATAACACTCTTAATTGAGGAAGCAAACTTTCCAGAACAACCTTACTAAATGCGTGTATTTTGAGTGCTTTTCACACATTCTTAGTTACCAAAAAATCCCAAATTGCATGCAAAACTTTTACCTTTATGTGAGAAAAAAATGACATTACCAGAAAAGTGTCTTTTAAGTGTTTTTGAGCGTGAGAGGCAATAAAGCACTGAAAAGCAGGGCAATCATATTACATTGGAATAACACCAATTTATACCAAAAACTTGCCTTTAAGTGTTTTTGAGCTCCTTATATAACAAACCGCTAAAACGCATGCAAAACAAACTTTATGGAGAAACAGTATAACATTACCAAAAACATGTGTTTTGAGTGTTTTTGATCATGTTATCTATAAAAACTGCTTAAATACATGCAAAGAACATTATGTTTGGGAAACAAAAGGACAGTACGAGAACGTGTATTATGAGTGTTTTTTTAAGTTCCTTAAGTACCAAAAAGCTAAAACCCACAAATAACACTCTTTATTTAGAAAATAAAAAAATAAAAAAAATAAAAAAAAATAGGATTTTTTTTTTTCTTATTCATCGTCATAAAGGTACCGAGATGACAAAATTCTGGGAAAATTCAAGAAAAGGGCAATCATATGATAAAACAATATTATCAAAAAGTTAATTTCAGCTTTTTTCAGTTCGGACTGTTATGTACCAAACCCTAAAGTGCATGCAAAGCCTCCAATACAAGAAATCTGTGTTTTGAGTGTTTTTTAGCATGTTAGGCATCAAAAAAACGATAAATAATAAGGGAACTTAGTCCCTATATGGGAATCCAAAACGGCAAAGTTACTAAAAACGTGTCTTCTCAGTGTTTTACGTAGAAAAACGGTAAAACGGATGCAAAAAGCAACTAATATCAAGAAATAGAAAAAACGTTAGTAAAAAGGTATATTTTTGAGTGTTTTTTGAGCTTGTTACCTATAAAAAAACGCGAAATTTGAATTACCCAAAGCGCTCTATATTGGGAAAGAAAAGGACATTGCAAGAAAAGTGTATCATGAGTGTTTTATAGTTCGAAAAGAACCACAAAGGCAAAAAACGCAAAATCTCGTGTATATGGAGAGGTTTCCTGTAGATACCAAAAATGCTAAAACTCCGCATGTATAACACCACTATTAATTGAGAAACAGAACAACCTTACTAAATGCATGTATTTTTCAGTGTTTTTAACATTCTTAGTTACCACAAAACCCCAAATTCCATGCGAAAATCGATTGTATTAGGGGAAAAAAAAATGACTTTACTAGAAAAGTGTCTTTTGAAAGTATTTTTGAGCGTGATAGGCAATAAAAGCACTAAAAAGGAGGGTAATAATATTACATTGGAGTAAAACGAATTTTTACCAAGAACTTGCCTTGCACAAGTGTTTTATAGGGTCCTTATATACCAGAACACTAAAACGCATGGAAAACAAACTTTATAGTGAAACAGAATAAAATTACCAAAAACATGTATTTTGAGTGTTTTTGATCATGTTACCAATAAAAACGCTTAAATACATGCAAAAGAACCCTAATTTTGGGAAACGAAAGGACATTACAAGAAACGTGCATTATGAGTGTTTTTAAGTTTCTTTAGTACCAAAAAAGCTAAAACCCAGAAATGTTACCTCTTTTATAAGAGGAAAAAAATTCAAATAAAGTATATATTTTTTTTATTTTTGTTATTCATCTTCATAGGTACTAATATGTCAAAATTCTGGCAAAATTCTTTGGGAATCGAAAAAAAATTACTGAAAACGAAATGTCTTTTCGGTGTTTTACGTAAGAGAAAAACGCTAAAACAGATAGAAAACCAACGCCAATATGAAGAAATACAATAACATAACCAAAGAGGTATATTTTGAGTGTTTTTAAAGAAGACTTGTTACCTACAAAAACGAGATAAAGGATGCGCAGCAGTCCCTATTGGGAAAGAAAAAAAAGGACATTACGAGAAACATGTATAATGACTGTCTTATTATTTTCGGAGTCAAAGAACTTTTCGTTCACAAGAACTTCGTGGCAAAAAACGCAAAAACTCGGGTATATAAAGAAGTTTCTTAAGATACCAAAAAATGCTTTGAAACTCATGAATAACAATCTTAATTGAGAAACAGAACATTACCAAATGCATGTATTTTGAGGATTTTTTTCACATTCTTCGCAAAACCTTAAATAGCATGCAGAAAACTAGTTTTATGTAGGGAAAAAAATGACATTACCAGAAGTATCTTTTCTGTGTTTTTGAGCGTGTTAGGCAATAAAAGCACCTGAAAAGCGGGGCAATCATATTATTAACTGGAAGAAAACTAACTTTTACCAAAGAACTTGCCTTGAAGTGTTTTTCAGCTCCTTATATACCAAATCGCTAAAAAAACACATGTAAAAACACTCCTTTTATGGAGAAGCAGAATAACATTATCAAAAACAAGTGTTTTGAGTGTTTTTTATCATGTTACCTATAAAAACGCTTAAATACATGCAAAGATCCTCATATTTGGGAAACGAATAATATTACGAGAAATGTGTATTATGAATGCTTTAAGTTCCTTAAGTACCAAAACGTTAAAACCTACAAATAACACTCTTTATAAAGAAAAAAATAATAAATAAAAAAATACGCATATTTTTGTTTTGTTATTGATGTTCATAGGTAACAAGATGCCAAAATTCTGCCAAAATTCAGGAAATTATGTGGAATAAGAACATTATCGAAAAAGTTAAATTTAGCTTTTTTTTTTGGGACTGTTATGTTCCAAAACCATAGAGTGCATGTAAACCACTTATCTGATAAAATTTAACGACTTTACAAGAAACCTGTCTTTTGAGTGTTTTTCTGCATGTTAGGCACCAAAATGATAAATAATATGAAAGTCACTCTATATGGAAATCCAAAAGCGAAATTACTGAAAACGTGACTTTTAAAAGATTTACGTAGAAAAACGTCAAAACGGATGAAAACTAACCAAGTACGAAGAAATAGAACAATATTACCAAAAACGTATATTTTGTGTGTTTTTTAGCTTGTTACATAAAAAAAAAAACGCGAAAATGGATGGCAAACACTCTATATATGGGAAAAAAGAGGACAGTAAATGATAGAATGTGTATAATGAGTGTTTTATAGTTTCATCAGAATCACAAGGCAAAAAACTCCAACACTCGACTGTATGGAGAAGTTTCTAAGATACCAAAATACTGAAATTCATGAATAACACTCTTAATCAAGAAACAGAACTAACTCTTAATAAAATGCGTGTATTTTGAGTGTTTTTTTACATTCTTAGTTACCAAAACCCCAAATTCCATGCGAAACTAGCTTTATGTGGGAAAAAAATGACATTATAAGAAAAATGTCTTGTGAGAGGTTTTTCAGCGTGTTAGGCAATAAAGCACCAAAAGCAGGGCAATCACATTACATGGGAATAAAACCAACTTTTACGAAGAACTTGTCTTTTTTTAGTGTTTTTGACACGTATTTAGTAAGGTTGCTCTGTTTCTCAATTAAAAGTGTTATTCATGAGTTTCATATTTTGGTATATAGGAAACTTCTCCATATACAAAAGTTTTTGCGTTTTTTGCCTTCTATTTTTTTTTAAACTATAAAACATTCATTATACACTTTTCTCGCAATATCCCCTTCTTTCCTAATAATATAGAGAGTTTTTTATCAATTTTCGCTTGTTTTTTGTAGGAAACAAGCACACAAATACTCAAAATATACATTTTTTGGTAATGTTTTTCTGCTTCTTGATATTGGTTGGTTTGTATGATTTTTAGCGTTTTTCTACGTAAAACACTTAGAAGACACGTTTTCAGTCATTTTTTGGATTCCCACATAGAGTGAGTTCCTTATTATTTATCGCCTTTGTGCCTAATATGCTGAAAAACACTCAGAAGACATATTTTCTTGTAAGGTCTTTATTTTCCTCATATGGGAGGCTTTGCATGTCTTTTCAGTGTTTGTGAGCGTGTTACGTAACAAGCCCTAAAGGCGCTGTGCAATCACATTACACGGGAATAAAACCAAATTTTACCAAGTACTTACCTTTAAGTGTTTTTGTGCTCGTTACATACCAAAAACGCTAGAACGCATGCAAAACACCCTTTATGGAAAAAAAAAAATAACATTACCAAAAGCATGAATTTTAAGTGTTTTTGATCATGTTACCTATAAAAACGCTAAAATACATGCAAAGAACCCTATGTTTGTGAAACGAAAGGATATTTCGAAAATTGTGTATTATGAGAGTTTTTAGGTTCCTTAAGTACCAAAAAGCTAAAACACACAAATAACACTCTTTATAGAGAAAAAAAAATAAAATAAATGAATACAAATTTTTTTTTTTTTGTTATTCATCTTCATAGGTACCGAGATGCCAAAATTCTGGCAAAATTCAGGGAAATTAGGTAAAGAAAAAAAAATAAATAATAATAATTTTAGCTTTTTTCCGGAGTTATGTACCAAACCCTAAGGTGCATGCAAAGCCACCTATATGGGAAAATTACACAATTTTACCAGAAACCTGTACCAGAATTAATTTCAACAAAATTACTGAAAACGAGTCTTTTCAGAGATTTACGAAGAAAAAAGCTAAAACAGATGCAAACCAACCAATGTTAAGAAATAGAATAACATTACCAAAAAGATATATTTTGAGTGTTTTATGCTTGTTACCTACAAAAAATGCAAAAATGGATGGAAAACACTCTATATTAGGAAACAAAAGAACATTACGAAAAACGTGTATAATTAGTGTTTTATAGATTAACAAGAACCACAAGGCAATAAACGCAAAAACTTGTGTGTATAGAGAAGTTTATTACATACAAAAATGATGAAATGCATGAGAAACACTTTTAATCGAGAAACAGAACTACCCTACCAAATGGTGTATTTTGAGTGTTTTTCACATTCATAGTTACGAAATTGCCCAATTACATGCGAAACTAGCTTTATGTGGGAAAAAAAATGACATTACCAGAAAAATGTGTTTTGAGTGTTTTTGAGCGTGATGCAACAAAGCACTAAAAAGCAGAACAATCACATTACTTGGGAATAAAACCAATTTTTACAAAGAACTTGCCTTTAAGTGTTTTTTAACTCCTTACATACCAAAACGCTAAAACGCATGTAGAAACACCTTTTCTGGAGAAACAGAATAACAAAATATGTATTTTGAGTGTTTTTGATCATGTTACCTATAAAAACGCTTAAATAAATGTAAAGAACCCCATGTTTGTATAAGAAAAGGACATTACGAAAATCATGTATTATGAGTGTTCCTTAAGTACCAAAAAGCTAAAACTCACAAATAATACTTTATAGAGAAAAAAAATCTTCATAGGTACCGAGATACCAAATTCTGGAAAAATGCAGGGAAATTTTGTAAAAAAAAATCATTATGAAAAAAATAATCTTAGCTTTTTTCCGGAGTTATGTTCCAAAACCTGAAGTGCATGCAAAGCCACCTATATGGAGAAATTACTCAAATTTACCAGAAACCTGTCTTTTGAGTGTTTTTTTTTTTCAGCAATTTCAACAATATTACTGAAAACGTGTCTTTTCAGTGATTTATGTAGAAAAACGCTAAAACGGATGCAAACAAACCAATATGAAGAAATAGAATAACATTACCAAAAAGATATATTTTTATGTGTTTTTGAGCTTGTTACCAACAAAAAATTTCGAAAATGGATGCAACGCACTCTATATTAGGAAAGAAAAAATCATTACAAGAAATCTGTATAATGAGTGTTTTATAGTTTCACAAAAACAAGGCAAAAAACTCAAAAACTCGTGTACATAAAGAAGTTTCTTACTCACCAAAAATGCTGAAACACATGAATAACACTTTTAATTGAGAAACAGAACTACCTTACCAAATGTTTGTATTAGAGAAGTTTCTTACATACGAAAATACTGAAGCTCATGAATAACACTTTTAATTAAAAAACAGAACAACCTTACTAAATGCCTGTATTTTGAGTGTTTTTTACATTTTTAGTTACCAAAACCCCAAATTCCATGTGGGAAAAAAATAATATTACCAAAAAATGTCTTTCGAGTGTTTTTGAGAGTGTTAGGCAATAAACCACTAAAAAGCAGGGCAATCACATTACATGGGAATAAAACCAACTTTTACCAAGAACCTGCTTTTAGGTGTTTTTGAGCTCATTACATACAAAAACGCTAAAATGCATGCAAAACACCTTTTATGGACAAAAAGAATAACATTACCAAAAACATGTATTTAAATACATACAAAGAACCTTATGTTTGGGAAACGAAAGGACATTACGAGGAATATGTATTATGAGTGCTTTTAAGTTCCTTAAGTATTAAAAAGCTAAAACCCACAAATATCTCTCTTTATTTAGAAAAACTAAATAAATAAAAAATGGAAAAAATAGGTTTTATTTATTTTTTTTCTTAATCATCTTCATAGATACCGAGATGCCAAAATTCTGGGGAAATTCCGGGCTATTATATGATAAAAGAAAATTATCAAAAAAGTTAATTTTAGTTTGTATTTTTTCGGACTGGTATATACCAAACCCTAAAGTGCATGCAAAGCCTTCTATATGAGGAAATTAAACGACCTTAAAAGAAATCTGTCTTTTGAGTGTTTTTCAGAATGTTAGGCACCAAAAAGATAAATAAATAAGGAACTCACTTTATATGGGAATCCAAAACAAAATTACTGAAAACGTGTCTTCCCAGTGTTTTACGTAGAAAAACGCTAAAATGGATGCAAACCAACCAATATCAAGAAATA
Organism: Scylla paramamosain; assembly: GCF_035594125.1. NCBI lineage: Eukaryota > Metazoa > Arthropoda > Malacostraca > Decapoda > Portunidae > Scylla > Scylla paramamosain. The sequence continues at coordinate 11,666,890 of NC_087163.1, forward strand.
GAAAAAACATTACCAAAAAGGTATATTTTGAGTGTTTTTGAGCTTGTTACCTACAAAAATATGCTAAAATTGATACAAAGCACTCTATATTGGGAAACAGAGGGACATTGCGAGAAATGTGTATAATGAGTGTATTATAGTTCAAAAGAACAACAAGGCAAAAAACGCAAAAACACGTGTATATGGAAAAGTTTCCTAGATACCAAAATGATGAAACTCATGAATAACACTCTTAATTAAGAAACAGAACAACCTTACCAAATTCGTGTGTTTTGAGTGTTTTTCAGATTCTTAGTTACTAAAAACGCAAATTTCATGCGAAACCAGATTTATATGGGAAAACATGACATTTCTAGAAAAATGTCCTTTGAATGTTTTTGAGCGTGATAGGCAATAAAGCACTAAAAAGCAGGGCAATCACTTTTCATTGGAATAAAACCAATTTTTACCAAGAACTTGCCTTTAAATGTTTTTGAGCTCCTTATGTACAAAACCGCTAAAACGCATGCAAAACAAACTTTATGGAGAAACAGAATAACATTACCAAAAAAACATGTAATTTGGGTGTTTTTTATCATATCTCTAAAAAACGCTTAAATACATGCAAAGAACATTATGTTTGGGACACAGAAGGACATTACGAAAAACGTGGATTATGAGTGTTTTTTTTTTAAGTTTCCTAAGTACCAAAAAGCTAAAACCCACAAATAACACTCTTTATTTAGAAAAAAAAATAGGAATTTTTAATTTTTATCTTCATAGGTACCGAGATGCCAAAATTCTGGGAAAATTCAGGAAAATTTTATGAACCAAAGAATATTATCAAAAAAATTAATTTTACCTTTTTTTTCGGAATGTTATATACCAAACTTTAAAGTGCATGCAAAGCCTCCTATATGAGGAAATTAAACGACCTTACCAGAAATCTGCCTTTTGAGTGTTTTTCAGCATGTTAGGCAACAAAACGATAAAGTTTCTTAGATACAAAAATGCTGAAACTCATGAATAACAATCTTAATTGAGAAACAGAACAACCTTAGCAAATGCATGTATTTTGAGTGTTTTTTTCATATTCCTATTTAGCAATACCCTAAATAGCATGCGAACCTAGCTTTATGAGGGAAAAAAATGACATTACCAGAAGTGTGTTTTAATTGTTTTTCAGCATGTTAGGCAATGAAGTACTAAATAGCAGGGCAATCACATTACATAGGAATAAAACCAATTTTTACCAAGAACTTGCCAATATGTGTTTTTGAGCTCCTCACATACCAAACCGCTAAAATGCATGGAAAACAAACTTTATGGAGAAACAGAATAACGTTACCAAAAATATGTATTTTGAGTGTTTTTGATAATGTTATCTATAAAAACGCTTAAATACATGCAAAGAACCTTATGTTTGGGAAACGTAAGGACATTACGAGAAACGTGTATTATGAGTGTTTTTAAGTTCCTTAAGTAATAAAAAGCTAAAACCCACGAATAACACTCGTTATTTAGAAAAAAAAAAAAAAAATAAAAAAAAATAAAAGGACTCTTTCATTTTTTATTTTTTTTTGTTATTCACCTTCATAGGTACCGAGATGACAAAAAATTCTGGAAAAAATTAGGGCAATTACATGATAAGAGAATATTATCAAAAAAGTTGATATTATCTTTTTTCGGACTGTTATGTACCAAACAGTAAAATACATGGAAAGCCTCCTATATGAGGATATTAAACGACCTTACTAGAAATCTGTGTTTTGAGTGTTTTTTCAGCATGTTAGGCACCAAAACGATCAATAATAAGGAACTCACTGTATATGGCCAACCAAAACAAAATTACTGAAAACGTGTCTTCTCAGTGTTTTACGTAGAAAGACGCTAAAAAGAATGCAAACCAACCAATATCAAAAAGTAGAAAAACATTACCAAAAAGATATATTTTGTTTTTGAGCTTGTTACCTATAAAAAACGCGAAAATTTATAAAAAAAAAAAGCACTTTATATTGGGAAACAAAAGAACATTGCTAGAAAAGTGTATAATTAATGTTTTATAGTTCAAAAGAACCAAAAGGCAAAAAACGCAAAATCTCGTGTATAAGAAGTTTCCTAGATACCAAAATGATGAAACTCATGAATAACACTATTAATTGATAAACAGAACAACTTTACTAAATGCGTGTATTTTGAGTGCTTTTCACATTCTTAGTTACCAAAAATCCCAAATTGCATGGGAAACCTGCTTTATGTGGGAAAAAAATGACATTACGAGAAAAGTGTCTATTGATTGTTTTTGAGCGTGATAGGGAGTAGAGCACTAAAAAGCAGGGGAATCACTATACATGGCAATAAAATAAATTTTTACGAAGAACTTGCCTTTAAGTGTTTTCAGGTCCTTATGTACCAAAACGCTAAAACGCATCCAAAACACGCTTTATGGAGAAAGAGAATAACATTACCAAAAACATACATTTTGCATGTTTTTGGCAAAATTTGGACAAAATTCAGGAAATTATGAGTCAATTATCAAAAAAGTTAATTTTAGCTTTTTTTTTCGTACTGTTATGTACCAAACCCTAAAGTGCATGGAAAGCCACCTATATGGGGAAATTAAACGTCTTTGCCAGAAAACTGTCTTATGAGTGTTTTTCAGCTTGTTAGGCACCATAACGGTAAATAACATGCGTCAATCTATATGGGAATCTAAAACAAAATTACTGAAATGTGTCTTTTCGGTGTTTTACGTAGAAAAACGCTTAAACGGATGCAAACCAACCAATAAGAAGAAATAAAACTACATTAGTTTTTGAGCTTGTTACCTACAAAAAACGCAAAAATGTATGCAAAGCACTCCCTATTGGGAAACAAAAGGACATTACGAGAAACGTGTATAATGAGTGTCTTATTATTTTTGAGCAAAAGAACTTGTGGTTCACAAGAACTACAAGGCAAAAAACGCAAAAAATTCGTGTATATAAAGAAGTTTCTTAGATACCAATATGCTGAAACTCATGAATAACAATATTAATTGAGAAACAGAACAACCTTACCAAATGCGTGTATTTTGAGTGTTTTTCACATTCTTAGTTAGCAAAACCCCAAAAAGAACGCGAATCTATGTTGGAAAAAAAATGACATTACCAGAAGTGTCTTTTGAGTGTTTTTGAGCGTTTTAGGCAATAAATTATATAAAAAAAAAAAAAAAAAACAGGACACATTACATGGGAATAAAACCAACTTGTACCAAGAACTTGCCTTGAAGTGTTTTTGACCTCCTTACAAACCAAAACCCATGCAAAAAAACTCCTTAATGGAGAAGCAAAATAACATTACTAAAAAATTGTTTTTTAAGTCCTTTTGATCATGTTATCTATAATAACGCTTAAATACATGCAAAGAACACTATGTTTGGGAAACGAAAGGACATCACGAGAAACGTGTATTAGGGCCGTTTTTAAATTCCTTGAGTAACAAAACGTTAAAACCCATAAATAACACTCTTTATTGAGAAAAAAATAAATAAATAAAAAATAGCTTTTTTATATTGATTTTCATAGGTACCAAGATGCCAAAGATGCCAAAGATACCAAGATGCCAAAATTATCAAAAAAGTCAATTATAGCTCTTTTTCGGATTTTTATGTTCCAAACTCTAAAGTGCATGCCACCTATATAAGGAAGTTAAACGACTTTACCAGAAACCTGTCTTTTCAGTGTTTTCCAGCATGTTAGGCACCAAAACGATAAATAATATGGAAGTCAGTCAATATGTGAATCGTAAACAAAATTACTGAAAAAGTGTCTTTTCAGTGTTTTACGTAGAAAAACGCTGAAACGGATGCAAACCAACAAATATGAAGAAATAGAATAACATTACCAAAAAGTGTTTTTTTAGCTTTTTACTACAAAAAAAACGCGCAAAGCACTCTACTCGTATATTGGGAAGCAAAAGGACATTACGAGAAACTTGTATAATGAGTGTTTTATAGTTTCACAAGAACCACAATGCAAAAAACGCAAAAACTCGTGTATATAGAGAAGTTTCTTACATACCAAAACGCTAAAACTCATGAATAACACTTTTAATTGAAAAACAAAACTACCTTACCAAATGTGTGTATTTTGAGTGTTTTTCACATTCTTAGTTACGAAAATCCCAAATTACATGGAAAACTACCTTTTTTGGGAAAAAAAATGACATTACCAGAAAAGTGTCTTTTGAGTGTTTTTCAGCGTTATATGCAACAAAACACTAAAAAGCAGAACAATCACATTACATTGGAATAAAACCAAAATTTTACAAAGAACTTGCCTTTAAGTGTTTTTAACTCCTTACATACCAAAACGCTAAACGCATGCAAAACAACCTTTATGAAGAAATAGAATAACATTACCAAAAACATGTATTTTGATTGTTTTTGATAATGTTACCTATAATTCAGGGAAAATTATGTGAAAAAAACATAAAAAAAATGATTTTAGCTTTTTCCGGAGTTATGTACGAAACCCGGAAGTGCATGCAAAGCCTGCAAAGAACCCTATGTTTGTGAAACATAGGGGAAATTACACGACTTTACAAGAAACGTGTCTTTGGGTGTTTTCAGCAATTTCAACAATATTACTGAAAACGTGTCTTTTCAGTTTTAGCGTAGAAAACTAAAACGGATGCAAACCAACCAATATGAAGAAATAGAATAACATTTCAAAAAAGTTGAGTGTTTTTGAGCTTGTTACCTACAAAAAACGCAAAAATGAATGCAAAGCAGTCTATATTGGGAAACAAAAGGATATTACAAGAAAATTGTATAATGAATGTATTAATAGTTTTCAAAAACCATAAGGCAAAAACCGCAAAACTCGTATATATGGAGAAATTTCTTAGATACCAAAATGCTGAAACTCATGAATAACACTCTTAATTGAGAAACAGAACAATTTTAGGAAATGAGTGTATTTTGAGTGTTTTTTTTTCACATTCTTAGTGGTCCAACCCCAAATTACATGCGAAACTGTGGAAGAAAAATAAAATTAATAGAAAAGTGTCTTTTTATTGTTTTTTTTTCAGCGTGTTAGGCAATAAAGCATTATAAAGCAGGGCAATCACATTACATGGGAATATAACCAACTTTTACCAAGAACTTGCCTTTAAGTTTTTTTGAGCTCCTTACATACTAAAACGTTAAAACCCATGCAAAACACCCTGTATGGAAAAACAGAATAACATTATCAAAAACATGTATTTTGAGTGTTTTTGAGCTTGTTACCAATAAAAACGCTTAAATACATGCAAAGAACCCTATGTTTGGGAATAAAAGGACTTTACGAGGAATGTGTATTATGAGTGTTTATAAGTTCCTTAAGTACCAAAAAGCTAAAACCCACATATAACACTCTTTATACAGAAAAAAAATAAAATAAAAATAAATTAAAATATAAAATTTTTTTTTGATCTTCATAGGCAACGAGATGCCAAAATTCTGGGAAAATTCAGGAAAATTACGTGAAAAAAGAATATTATGAAAGGTTAATTTTAGCTTTTTTTTGGACTGTTATGTGCCAAACCCTAAAGTGTATGCAAAGCCACCTATATAGGGAAATTAAACGACTTTACAAGAAACCTGTCTTTTGAGTGTTTTTCAGCATGTTAGGCATCAAAACGATCAATAACATGGAAGTCACTCTATATGTGAATCCAAAAATTACTGAAAACGTGTCTTTTCTGTGTTTACGTAGAAAAACGCTAAACACGGATGGAAACCAACCAATATGAAGAAATAGAATAACATTACCAAAAAAGTATTTTTTGAGTGTTTTTGATCATGTTACCTATAAAAACGCTTCAATACATGTAAAGAACCTTATCTTTAGGAAACAAAAGGACATTACGAGAAACGAGTATTATGTGTGTTTTTACGTTCCTTAAGCACCAAAAAGCTTAAACCCACAAATAACACTCGTTATAGAGAAAAAATAAATAAATGAAAAAATAGCATTTTTTTTTTTTATTGATCTTCATAGGTATCGAGATGCCAAAATTATGGAAAAATTCAGGGAAATTATGTGAAAAAAAAAATATGATAATAGTTAATTTTAGCTTTTTTTTTTCAGACCGTTATGTACCAAACCCTAAAGTGCATGTAGAGCCACCTATATGGGGAAATTAAACGACTTTATATGAAACCTGTCTTTTGCCTGTTTTTCAGCATGTTAGGCACCAAAACAATAAATAATATGGAAATCACTCTGTATGGGAATCCAAAACAAAATTACTGAAAACGTGTCTTTTCAGTGTTTTACGTACAAAAACGCTAAAAAGCAAGCAAATCAACTAATATTATGAAATAAAATAATATTACCAAAAAGGTATTTTTTGTGTTTTTAGCGAAAATGGATCTCTATATTGGGAAAAAAAAAAGACATTACGAGAAACGTTTATAATGCTTTTTACCTACAAAAAACGCGAAAATGGATGTAAAAGCACTCTATATTGGGAAGCAAAAGGACATTTAGAGAAAAGTGTATAATGATTGTTTTATAGTTTCACAAGAACCAGAAGACAAAAAACGCAAAAACTCGTGTATATTGAGAAGTTTCTTACATACTAAAATGCTAAAACTCATGAATAACACTTTTAATTGAGAAACAGAACTACCTTACTAAATGTATGTATTTTGAGTGTCTTTCACATTCTTAGTTACGAAAATCCCAAATTACATGCGAAACTAACTTTATGTGGGAAAAAAATGACATTATGAGAAAAGTGTCTTTTGAGTGTTTTTGAGCGTGATATGCAAAAAAGCACTAAAAAGCAGAATAATCACATTATATAGGAATAAAACTAACTTTTACGAAGAACTTGCCTTTAAATGTTTTTAACTCCTTACATACCAAAAAGCTAAAACGCATGCAAAACACCCTTTATGGAGAAACAGAATAACATTACCAAAAACATGTATTTTGAGTGTTTTTGATCATAAAAACGCTTAAATACATGCAAAGAACCCTATGTCT